>NW_026999389.1:302069-604138 GCF_037126465.1 Ornithodoros turicata
CTAGCCAACAAACAGAACAAAGAACGACACGAACACAAGAGGAAATAAAATCTATACCAATACAAAGAAGATATTCCACTTCACCACATAGCACTCTCCTAGCCAACAAACAGAACAAAGAGCGACACGAACACAAGAGGAAATAAAATCTACACCACTACAAAGAAAATATTCCTAATCAAAACAACATAGTAATCTATCATTCAGAAAATCAAAAGAAAAAATCAAACTCATCAGAAAATAGACATGTTAAAAATGAACTTCAACACATAGCTCGCTCCCAGCCAACAATCAGAACACGAACGACACGAACACAAGAGGAAATAAAATCTATACCACTACAAAGAAGATATTCTTAATCAATATGATGACAATCAAATTACAAATTGTATTATAAAAAGTCTGAGACGTGAGAACCATCTTTGCAATAGCGTGAATATCTGTCATAACATTTCGAGCGCAATAGGGAATCTCAGTTTCATATTCCACCATTACTCAACTTTTAATTTCTTATTAAGTGAATAGCATAGACGTAAGGAAATAACGAGAAACAACACAATCAACAGCTACAATTAATAGAGAGCCAAACCTGCGCACCATCCAACACATGGCTCAGTTGTCTCGCGACGTAAACACCCAATTATTATTATCCAACACATGGAGAAATAATAGCTGATCAATCTATCAAAGGCGAAATAGCACAGACTTAACGCAGAAGAACGGAGGAACCATTGAACCATCATTGAACCATCATTGAACCATCATAAAATCAATCAATATACAATTTTCATTCTAACAAACACTACGAACCTTAATGGAGGAATCCAAGACGTAGGAAATATGCACTGTTTTCACTCTTTTCCTTAAAGCAGGGAGACTTTGTCTCTATCTATATGGCCAAAGCACTGTGCATGCTTTATCACTCAAAGGGTTGGTGGCTATATTCCTTCGTCCAGCAAACAGAACGCTCTAGAGGTCAGATAAGAGAGAGTTCAAAGGCGATATATTTTATTGTACAGCGCAAATAGATGTCGATATCACTCGCGGGGGTCACTATCTTTTCGCATCCTTTCACTGAAACGGAAATCTTTCGTCAAAGTGGTTGTCAAGTCCGCTAAGTTTGTAGAGATGCGATATTGTTATTGAAGATGTAGAGAAAGTCCAAATTATTAATTGGTAGCAACGATACTCAATCAAAAACGAGGAACAAATTTAATTACGTCAATTTTTGTAATATCTTACAACAGAAATTTCTAATGAAGCACACAGAAATATCAAATGTGAAATGCAACTCAGAGTTATGAGTCATTCCCATCTTAGAGGTACTTACTTATGTCAATCGAGTGAACACTTGAAACAACTACAAGACAATAATTATTTCAGGCAGTAAGTTCACAACTCATAGAGTATCAGTCGAGCGAATACTTGAAACAAAATCAAAACAATAATTCTCAGGACAGGCGGAGATTATAGCATTCTAAATCAGATAATAAAATTTTAATCAATAAAATAAACATAGATATGCTTTTAATTAAGTGTACACGTGCACTTGAAAACAGAAGAGACAATTGCTCTACTTTGAAAAGATGGACAGATTTTGTACTCGATACCGTAAGTCATGGGAAGATGTGATAAAAACTGCTTCGAAAAGGAGGAGCCGCGAAACGATTTCATTATCGCTGCATTTCAATACGTCCTAGACATGGTCGTATTCGGTGATATGGTACAAACTACAGAACTGAAGGTGCAAGAATTTATATGCCGAATCTACAATACTTATAAAAATATCTGCACATCAACGTCGGAAGGGCCACTAGGATTGATGGCGGAGTTTTTGAGATTTGCTAACGAAGAATTGAAATACACTAGACCAGATGTAATTGTAATCATTGCAATGGGCATTGCATTCATCAAGAAAGCAGTCGGATCAAATTATCATATACAAGCGGTCTATATCGCACGATTCATTACGGATTTGTTGAAATTACACATATCTGAGATGGAAAGTACATAAAATATTATCACGTGATATGCTCCACTACCACGGCAACGCAATTATTTTCTTCTACCAGTCTCTGCAACGATGTCGAATCAACAGATGTTCAATATTGTCGTGCAAGGTCTGATGTATTATCACCTGTTGAAACTCAACAAACATATCAATTGCGGTGGACCACCGGACGATTTTCATCTAATACTCTCTTGTACGCCATTCAAGAATCTTCATACAAAGAAAGGAAACATCAATAAGAGACTATGCAAGTTCATCGCGACAAAGTGCAAGTTGTTGAAGCAATAGAAACACGGCGACAACATAGCGCCTGCGTTAATCAACGCTGGATTCAAGCGCCCAATAATCAGAATAAACTATTTAACGTCTTCGGAATTCATCAAAGAAGACGACAAACGAAAACTTCAGAGTTTGAAATAGAACTGTAATTTATCGAAATAAACAAGTGTATAACTGAGACAATAAATGTAATCTTTGTCATCATTATAATGAATCATCGCAAGCATCACAATGAAAAACACCTTACATTTAGCATGGCTAGACTGAGAACAGTGATCGCTAAGGAAAACGAATATTCCACAATTTTGTGCAAGAATTCTCATATGGAATGAGACCTGACAACCAAATAGGTTTTACTCGACTACACTCTGTACAAGTTCAACACCCGAAGGATAGAATTGCCGGAGAAGGATCGGTCATTGAAATTTAGAGACATGATACATCAGTCTATGATTACAAAAAGGATCACTAATCTCATGTGAAAACTTATCATATTTCATGAATTAAGTTCCACAGTGCATGTATATTTCTCAATCAGTTGCACTAACCCAGACATAGTAAAAGAAGAAGAAAAGGCGTCTTTGACAAGCAACCGATTGGAGTGCGGAACAAATAAATAAATATTTTTGTATGACTGGATAGGAAAAATGAGCCGTCCACGGTAGCGCAAAACGGGAAATAAGGGAAGATAACTGATTGCGGCGGGATAAGTCAAAGCGTTCGCGACACAGTGTCATCGACTTTTATAATCGCATTGGGGTTCACTGCCTGGGAGATAACACGAAGCCTTCGCGAAAAGCGAATCTATTATCAGATGCTACAATGCACCTACAATGCTACAATGCACAATGCAGAAAGGGTCACCCGCGTCGACGAACCCGTTTCGGCAACACGCCGGGCCGCGTTTATCCAATGCCGTACCCGAAACCGAACGCCAGTCTGCGCCCGACGCGTTAAGGCGGTACCGCACGCGAGCGTTAACTTTTTCCGGAAACGGGTTCGTCGACGCTGGTGACCCTTTCTTCGAGTCTTAAGTAAATTTTCGTTCGAAAAATATTCGTAACTTTTAATATCCACGACATAAAGAATTCGCATTATGTTATAGTGTATACAGAAAATATCAATCCAATCAAATAACTTCTCTGACATCGTGAAAGAGTGCTCGTCAAAGTGGGCGAGCTAAAGCTTGCGTATTGTGAAATTACACATTCTACAACACTGATCATAAATCGCAACACTTGTTGAAATTTTAATTAAACTCTTACTGATGTGTAGTAGTCACCACTTCTCCTGAATGTGAACCGATAAATTTTAGCAACTAATCCACAATCAAATATCTTGTATAGTATGTGTGAGTATATGCGCAACTTTTTAATCAATGTCTTTAGAGAAATGCAAGAAATAGCGTGCAGTTTTGACTTCGAAAATTTAAAGAAGAAAATGTTCTTTAGTGTGGAATTTGCGTGTTACAACGTTATGAGCTAAAGACTTATAAAATTAAAGTATGGCCTTTCCATTTGTAGTGCCCGGATGCTATGACACTAAAATAGTGTGATAGTTTTTCTGTATGGTTACAGGGAAATCTCGAGTATATTTTGTGAATGGGATCTACGTTTATGTGTGACCTGCGCTGATCTGGTTATTATAATAAATATAGCATATCTTCCATTGTGTTTATGCATAACGCTCATCTTCATTGTATATTGGTTAAGCACTTCTGATGGCGGTTGTGTGATCCGCTTCTCTCAAAATCAGATTGCCACTTGGAAATTATTTCATATATGTTTGTGTGCTGTGTGTTATCAAGACTATGTGATTAGAAATGTAGACTTGGCCTGCACACGTCGTGCTCGTAAAATATTTCGTTTGCATTGTAGCATCTGATAATAGATTCGCTTTTCGCGAAGGCTTCGTATTATCTCCCAGGCAGTGAACCCCAATGCGATTGTAAAAGTCGATGACACTGTGTCGCGAACGCTTTGTCTTATCCCGCCGCAATCAGTTATCTTCCCTTACTTCCCGTTTTGCGCTATCTTGGACGGCTCATTTTTCCTATCCAGTCATACAAAAATATTTATATATTTGTTCCGCACTCCAATCGGTTGCTTGTCAAAGACGCCTTTTCTTCTTCTTTTACTATGTCTGGGTTAGTGCAACTGATTGAGAAATATACATGCACTGTGGAACTTAAGTCATGAAATATGATAAGTTTTCACATGAGATTAGTGATCCTTTTTGTAATCATAGACTGATGTATCATGTCTCTAAATTTCAATGACCGATCCTTCTCCGGCAATTCTATCCTTCGGGTGTTGAACTTGTACAGAGTGTAGTCGAGTAAAACCTATTTGGTTGTCAGGTCTCATTCCATATGAGAATTCTTACACAAAATTGTGCAATATTCGTTTTCCTTAGCCATCACTGTTCTCAGTCTAGCCATGCTAAATGTAAGGTGTTTTTCATTGTGATGCGAAGAATTCATTATAATGATGACAAAGATTACATTTATTGTTTCAGTTATACACTTGTTTATTTCGATAACTTACAGTTCTATTTCAAACTCTGAAGTTTTCGTTTGTTCTCTTCTTTGATGAATTCCGAAGACATTAAATAGTTTATTCTGATTATTGGGCGCTTGAATCCAGCGTTGATTAACGCAGGCGCTATGTTGTCGCCGTGTTTGTATTGCTTCAACAACTTGCACTTTGTCGCGATGAACTTGCATCTCTTATTGATGGCATCTCGTCTCTTATTGATGGTTCCTTTCTTTGTGTGAAGATTCTTGAATGGCGTACAAGAGAGTATTAGATGAAAATCGTCCGGTGGTCCTCCGCAATTGATATGTTTGTTGAGTTTCAACAGGTGATAATACATCAGACCTTGCACGACAATATTGAACTTCTGTTGATTCGACATCCTTGCAGAGACAGGTTGAAGAAAATAATTGCGTTGCCGTGGTAGTGGAGCATATCACGTGATAAGATTGTATGTACTTTCCATCTCAGATATGTGTAATTTCAACAAATCCGTAATGAATCGTGCGATATAGCCCGCTTGTATATGATAATTTGATCCGACTGCTTTCTTGATGAATGCAATGCCCATTGCAATGATTACAATTACATCTGGTCTAGTGTATTTCAATTCTTCGTTAGCAAATCTCAAAAACCCCGCCATCAATCCTAGTGGCCCTTCCGACGTTGATGTGCAGATATTTGTATAAGTATTGTAGATTCGGCATATAAATTCTTGCACCTTCAGTTCTGTAGTTTGTACCATATCACCGAATAGGACCATGTCTAGCACGTATTGAAATGCAGCGATAATCAAATCGTTTCGCGGCTCCTCCTTTTCCAAGCAGTTTTTTATCACATCTTCCCATCACTTACGGTATCGAGTACAAAATCTGTCCATCTTTTCAAAGTAGAGCAATTGTCTCTTCTGTTTTCAAGTGCACGTCTACACTTAATTAAAAGCATATCTATGTTTATTTTATTGATTAAAATTTTATTATCTGATTTAGAATGCTATAATATCCGCCTGTCGTGAGAATTATTGTTTTGATTTTGTTTCAAGTATTCGCTCGACTGATACTCTATGAGTTGTGAACTTACTGCCTGAAATAATTATTGTCTTGTAGTTGTTTCAATTGTTCACTCGATTGACATAAGTAAGTACCTCTAAGATGGGAATGCCTCATAACTCTGAGTTGCATTTCACATTTGATATTTCTGTGTGCTTCATTAGAAATTTCTGTTGTAAGATATTACAAAAATTGACGTAATTAAATTTGTTTCTCGTTTTTGATTGAGTATCGTTGCTACCAATTAATAATTTGGACTTTCTCTACATCTTCAATAACAATATCGCATCTCTACAAACTTAGCGGACTTGACAACCACTTTGACGAAATATTTCCGTTTCAGTGAAAGGATGCGAAAAGATAGTGACCCCCGCGAGTGATATCGACATCTATTTGCGCTGCACAATAAAATATATCGCCTTTGAACTCTCTCTTATCTGACCTCTAGAGCGTTCTGTTTGCTGCACGAAGGAATATAGCCCCCAACCCTTTGAGTGATAAAGCATGCACAGTGCTTTGGCCATATAGATAGAGACAAAGTCTCCCTGCTTTAAGGAAAAGAGTGAAAACAGTGCATATTTCCTACGTCTTGGATACCTCCATTAAGGTTCGTAGTGTTTGTTAGAATGAAAATTGTATATTGATTGATTTTATGATGGTTCAATGATAGATTATTTTCCTCTGTTGTTGTTTACGTGTCGCCGCGTGTTCCTCCGTTCTTCTGCGTTAAGTCTGTGCTATTTCGCCTTTGATAGATTGATCAGCTATTATTTCTCCATGTGTTGGATGGTGCGCAGGTTTGGCTCTCTATTAATTGTAGCTGTTGATTGTGTTGTTTCTCGTTATTTCCTTACGTCTATGCTATTCACTTAATAAGAAATTAAAAGTTGAGTAATGTTGGAATATGAAACTGAGATTCCCTATTGCGCTCGAAATGTTATGACAGATATTCACGCTATTGCAAAGATGGTTCTCACGTCTCAGACTTTTTATAATACAATTTGTAATTTGATTGTCATCATATTGATTAAGAATATCTTCTTTGTAGTGGTATAGATTTTATTTCCTCTTGTGTTCGTGTCGTTCGTGTTCTGATTGTTGGCTGGGAGCGAGCTATGTGTTGAAGTTCATTTTTAACATGTCTATTTTCTGATGAGTTTGATTTTTTCTTTTGATTTTCTGAATGATAGATTACTATGTTGTTTTGATTAGGAATATTTTCTTTGTAGTGGTGTAGATTTTATTTCCTCTTGTGTTCGTGTCGCTCTTTGTTCTGTTTGTTGGCTAGGAGCGTGCTATGTGGTGAAGTGAAATATCTTCTTTGTAGTGGTATAGATTTTATTTCCTCTTGTGTTCGTGTCCCATAGTCTTCCAGGGTCTGTGCTGTTCACATTTAATTACATACAACTATCAGAACTTCCCGCTATTGCACTGATGGTTCTCACGTATAGGAATATTAGACTTTTTATAATACAAGTTATAATTTTATTTATAATCATGTTGATTAAGAATATCTTCTTTGATTAAGTGTGGTGATCGTTTTGATATGGTGTAGCTATTATTTCCCTACATGTCGGTTAGGTTCTATATTAATGCTATGTGTTGATTCGAATTATTGTCGTATGTCTGTGCTATTCACTTCAATAGAAATTAAATTTGTGTCACATTGGAATATTAGCTATTGTGCTCGAAATTACTTACACCTAATCGATTCTAACATCTCAGACTTTTTTTATAATTTTGATTGTAATCGTATTGATTAAGAATGTATTAAATGCGCTATCACTTCTGATTCAGGGAAAACTTGTGATTACTGTTAATAAAAAATATTGTGTTTGATTTGTGATACGTATTCAATGCTATTGTATAATACCTTTAATAAGTATTGTTACTTGTATTGTGTTCCTTCTATTTCAGATTTTTTGCTAAGTTTTTTACCATTCACGCAGAGTCATAACATAATTCCTAATGACTTTAATAAATATATTTCCACTTGTACTTTTGTGTATGGCTATCCTTTGCATGTAAACTGCACACCTGTTGTAGCTGGAAAAATTACGATTGAAGTCGACTCAGGCTGAAAAAATGAGGAGAGTCGGCGGCCCAGGCTGAAAAATGACGAAAGTCGGCGGCCCAGGCTCAAAAATGACGAAAGTCGACGGCCCAGGCTGAATGGTAAACGCGCACGCAGCCCTCCGGCCATGCGACGCCCAAGTAGGAAAATTGTGAAAGAAGTCAGCCCAGGGTGAAGGGTAAGCACGCACGCAGCCCTCCGGTCACGCTCCGCCCACCACAGCAGCCCTCCACCCGAGCACCACCCTGTTACAGGTGGTGAATGTTTTTCGGCTGAGTTTTTCTCCTTCACCTGATTGGCATCACAGTTCCTAGCACTACTGGCTTTAATAAATATATCTCAACTTGAATGGCAAATATATTTTCACTTGTCCTTTTTTGTGTATAACCCTTCTTTGCATGTCTCTGCATGTAAACCGCTCACCTGCTGTATCGGAAAAATATGTGAAGTCGGCCAAAGAAGTCTGCCCAGGCTGAAAAATGCGAGAGGGTAAGCGCGCACGCAGCCCTCCCCCGCCGATAATCACGTGGACAACCCCCCGCACACGCGCCGCGCAGGGAAAAATACGCAAGCTTACACTGCCCGCCCTCCTACTACTGAGGTCATACTTAGGTTATGAGCTAAAACTTGGACGAAACACAACAAAAACACAGACACACCAGCGTCCACGTGTGTGTGTCTTTAATATCATTTTATTTTTGGTGCGATGTTTTGCGATTTTTAGTGCTCTTATCTTCATGTGATTTGCGAACAACCCACCTTAGATGTTTTAAGTATCAAGGTAATGTAAAACTTATCTTCATCGGCCAGTTGACTTGATGTATACGAGTACATTAATACATTTTATAAGATATGAAACATCGCATACGATTGAGGTCACTGTTGACGCTACCGCTCCGGACTATACTTCCGGTGGGTGAAGTATGGTGACTCGCAACTGAATGTTGTAACTTAAATTGACAGGCGCCATATAGATGCAGTAGCAAAATGTGCCTTTGACAGACTATGTAATTCTGACACTCACGGTTATTATTACTCCCCTCAGGGAATGTCGTCGGGAAAGGTGGCGAACTTGGCAGAGTGTCTACGTCGACCACATCCTTGTCCGAGTCAAATGACTCAATCCGCTTTCTTTTTCTTCTGGTCTGTGTACCTAAAGAAGAGCACTGTAAATAGATTACTACGCCCTGTCTTTATGAGACATGGCAAAGTGTGCTGTTGCGTTGAAGTGCACAGTAGACACTTGGGCGATAAAGGAAAGCGTACACAGTCCAGTCTCGTAGTAATATAATACGTCCAGGGAATGAAGGCACTAAGATCAGACACATAATAATACATATTTGCAACAGGATTATGTTTCAACTGTCGTTCCCTTGTTTCAAATGCATATTGGGAAATGAACCTCTCACCTAAGGCTGGGACTTCCGCATAATCATCAAAATGCCGCACTGGGACGAGCTTCCTCTTTTGACACCCTGTATCGGAAGCGGAGTTGATGTCTCAGGTGTACTGGGCAGCATCCAGCTTACTGTGTGCATCTTGATACGTTGCTAAAAATATATATATTGACAAGGTGTATATATATAGTGCATATGTGAAAGCTTAGGGACTTGCAAGTCAACCTAAACAAGTGCATCATTCTTTCCAAAAAGGAAGCGAACTCACGAAAAGAGCCTTTTATGGAAACGTGAAAGCTCTCCCACGACGCTGTAGGAGGGGCGCACTTCATGATGAGCTTTCGTGACTTATCGGATGGCACTTAGGGCCATTTACAGACGCTGCCTTTGACCCATGAGGCAGGAACTATTTCAACTGAATGCGTCCCACATCGCTCTTCCTCCAGAAATTCCACTATCAGGAACATCTGTCAACACGTAAAAAATAGAACTCGTGACTCATCTAACACTCAACAATATGCTTGTCATATCTATACATGTGCATATCGTAGATACTAAGCAAAAGGATGCATACATTGATAGTAACGAAAATCTCCAACCAAGTTACAGGACGGGGATACCCGACGTTTCGGAGCCAGTTCGGCTCCTTCCTCAGGGGTGACTGTAGTGGCCGTTGACATTGCACCATGCAACCGCTTTGCACTACGAAACCAGGAGGTGATGAAGGTTCGAATCCCTGTACCGGCCGTGCTGTTTCATGTTTTCCCCTGGTTTTCTTTAAACTTTCCACATGAGTGTTGACACAGTTTCCACTAATCACAGGATGTCTACTAACACCACTGCCCCCCACTTCTTGTTGTCACCTCTCTTCACATCTTGCCGCCATTGATGGTCACATTTGCTTCGCAGCGGTAACACGGAATTAAAATAAACAAAAAAACGTTGTACGATATTGTGATGTCGCACATGCACGACTTTCTGAGATTGCAACTTAAATATTATGTTCGTAATCCACAGGAAAACTTCCCATTTGTCCCCCATTCTATGGTTTACGGTTGTGGTGCAGCAATGGAATGACGATGTGCTTGTCCCGAACTGGAAGTTATCTTACACCTACAGTTGTCCAATGTTTCAAGCCAGATAGCTGAGACACGACATAGGTTCCCACTTTAGAAGATGGAAACGGTTGAGTGTAGAAATCATCGAGTATGCAGTATGTTCTTCCAATGATACAGACATCTTTTGTTGCGCGTAATGTGGCTAAATTTGAAATTAAGACGATTTCACAAGCGATCTCGCAGCAGTTGTCCCCATCCTCGGTGGTCAGGATAAATCCTGGCGTCTTCACCATCTTGTACTGAGGTCCACTACATTCCGGCACAAGTGGGCCTCCTGAGTGAGATTGTAAGAAAAGCTGTTCCTTTTCCTTTTGCTTCACAGATGCCAATGTGCGTTCCCTTTCTGACAGGCGGTTGAATAGCTGCTCAAGGGGACACTCCTTTTTTCGCAACTGGCGCTTCAGGAACCGCATGTTGTTTTCCAAAGGGAACGCGCTGAACATGTCTACCGGACCTTTATTTTTCACATTTTGTGCCAAATGTATGAGGCAGTGCACATTATATGACACGTGATGGTCGCCGTAGAGCCTCGCAAAAGTGAAGACAAAGTACCGAAGAAGTGCATCGCAGTAGTCTGCGTACTCTCGACACAGAGTTTCGCTCGCTAGAAGACGCATAGCACAGTGAAAAGCTAGAAAACATGCATACTCGTTCGCACCCAAACAATATTTTAAAACGGCTGGTCCACTGTAGAGAAACATCAAGCGGATTTCTGTTGCATTCCATCTGTCTAATTCACCCAGTAAACCACCAATGTCCCACGGATGTCAGGAAATCGTCTCAGACAACCCCCCACATCCGAATGTCGCATAGGTGTCTTTGGGAGGTCTGTTTTCAGTCGTAAAAAAATGTGCACTGACGTGGACGTCTATACTATGCCCCACTAATATCCAGTGTCGTGAGCAGTTGCGCATCATTGTGCGCCGCTGATGCACATCACACGGTATGTGAATCCAGCAAACAGCATCCCGTGCCCATCACCTTTCCCCTCTCTTCTTTTTTTTCTGCCAATAAATCCCCCCCCCCCCCCACGTGCGATCTTCAGTCACATGTTGCGTACTTCAGGTGAGCGCTTATCTTTCGTCTTCGTTCTTCTATTTGTACGACTGCTTGTCACCACAATAAGCTGATTTGGAGCATTTTTTTTCGAACAAAAACATGTAAATGGTTTGCAAATTCATTGCAGTGCTAGATGGAGCCACTGCAGTATCGTCATTAATCAAGCCGATGTCCGATCCAAGCAAAGTCTGGTTGCTGCTTTGTTCGCGCGAAGAGCAACTGACACCGGCGTGCAGCGGCAGGTGAGCGAATTTCATGACCCGTAAGTTGAAAGCAATCAACCAACTACTGTAAGTACGATGACTACCTAAAATGCAGCAGCTGTTCTGTACAGCCATCGATTTTCCCAGAATGACTGGAGGCAGAATGCACAAGACTGCAACCGAGAAGTAGGCTTAAGTGCGCTATCGTGCGTTAACTTATATCGCTACTGCGCTTCAGGCATGCCAAAGCACCAGCAAAAGTATGTTAATCAAAAGGCTTCATTGCGGACTCGTGCTACGATGGCGCTATTGGGTGAAACAGCGGGAACTTCCCAGGCGCAGTCAGATCTACTCATTCTGGACGGCGCCCGTCCACCGCGTAGTGCAGAGACGCTGCCACAGATGTCCACTGGAGACGGCGAAGGTTCAGCGCTTTCTGCAGAGCAAAGTAATCCCTCGAATGATGTTAGCGACAGTACTACCGACAGTAGCGAGGCTGGAACACCCGTGACGGGTCCCGAGCTAATGATGCACATGCCTTCTGAAGGCCGCCCTAATGTTGAACTTCACAACGCTGGTGAGGCAGGTTCGGAGAGCGACTCTGGCAGCTCTGTCTGCAGTAATTCTGAGGAACGCAGACGCTATCACTTGAGTGATATTCAAACAGGTCTAAGGTCATGGGCCATCCGCAATAACATAGCGCTGTCCTCTGTGACATCCCTGCTAAAACTACTCCGCATGCATCCCTATAACGAAGATCTGCCGAAGGATGCTCGAGCCCTGATGCGAACTCCTGTCATTTCGGCTTAAACTCAGGTCTCAAGGACGCTTTACGTCAAACAACAGTTTTGCCATCACATGTTGAGCTTTCCTTTAATATCGACGGGCTTTCTTTGGCAAAAAGCTCAAAAACTGAGATGTGGCCCATCCAATGTCTGGTGAAAGGTGGAAATTCCCCACCATTTCTTGTTGGCGCCTATTGTGGACGATTGAAACCGCTTTCCCAAAATGAGTTTTTGAAACGTTTTGTTGAGGAACTGCAGGATCTACTTCGTGAAGGCATTACAATAAATGGCAAGGTCGTTCATGTAACCTTTCATTCTCTAATGTGTGACGCACCCGCTCGTGCTTATGTTCTGTGCACCAAGGGGCATATGCGACATTCAGGGTGTCAAAGGTGCACAGATGAAGGTGACCATGAAATGAATAGAATGTGTTTCTCTACTGCACCGGCACCTTTGAGGACACATGAGAGTTTGCGCCTGCATGCGGACCCAGAGCATCATCGGGGCACGTCAATATTAACAGTTTCGCCCATCGATATAATCAAGAAAGTCCCCCTTGCTTATATGCATGTGATATGCCTGGGAGTTGCTGATGCTGTGAACTTGTGGCCCATTATCTGTCCGTCTGGGCCCCAGGGAAAGGACAATGATAACAGAAGCGAGCATTGCCATGGCAGATCACATTCCAAGAGACTGCCCGAAAGCCGAGAGGCCTAGATGATCTCGACAGGTGGGAAGCTACAGAACTTAGGCTTTTCCTTTTATACACTGACCCTGTTGTGTTAGAGTCGGTGCTTTCCAAGCCACTGTACATAAAGCTTCTCACGCTGCACTCTGCCGTATCTATCTTGGCTAATGAATGCCTGTGCCACAGCCACTGTGACTACGCTGCATCATTGCTGGGACATTTTGTAGGAAAATTTGCAGATCTATATGGCAGTCATTTTGCCTCCTACAATGTACACTGCCTCCTACAACTTGCAGATGATGTGAAAGAGAACGGTCCCCTGGATTCCTTCAGTTCTTTCCCATTCAAAAATAATATGCAAGCACTGAAGCGAATGCTGAAGAAACCAGGGGCGCCACTGAGTCAGCTGTACAATCTCTTGAACGAAATGCAACTGGATAGAACTCCGCAGCCGCTAAACAACAGTAACAACACAGAGTTCGGGGGGCTCCATAATCGCGGTCCACTGCTTGCGTCCTGCTCTCCGCCGCAATATAGGGCTGTAAAGCTTTCCGACTTCATGCTTACATGCACATGAGCTGATAGCTGTTGCATGATAGATGGTAAAATAGTTCAGGTTGTCAACTTTGCAGTACTGCGGTCATCCAGGCAACCTTGCGTGATTGGGCGTGAACTCATGACACGGCGCGATCTGTTTGATAAACCCCTACCATCATCATCACTTGGCATTGTGACTGCATCTCATCCATCTGAGCTGAAAGCATGGCCGTTAGAAACAGTCCGCAAGGTTGTTCAACTCCCTCACATGAGTGGAAGCGTCATTCTGCCTCTGATTCATTTGTAACGTGTTCTATTGCTATACATGGTTTGAGGACTAGCCTGTGCATTGGAGACTACAGGCTTATCCATACTTGCTTACAGTCAGCACATGTTGAGGACAGTCTTACAGATGCAATACGCTATTGTTGAGTTCGTTGAAACGAAGGAAGTTGAAGTCGTCCCATGTTCATGGATCCGTGGGAACAAGTGCCTGTGGCCAAATCGGCCATCAAATAAAGTGGTGCGAATGGTTAAGAAGGGGTCTCCCCCGGGGATGGACTGTGCCGAATACAACACACAAGTTAAAGGAATATTCAGTGGGTTAAGCACCTAGCAGTGATGTACAGTTGATGTTAATGTTCTCATGTCATCAAATTTCAGTGTCGTACCGTGATGCAAGGTTGAAGCTCCCTATTTCTGAATTAACCTCAGACATGAACTCGGATGTTCCGGCAAAGAGAAGGAGCGTGCCAAAAATAATCGAAAGTGAAGACGACTTCCCACCTGTGCCCGGGAGCTTTATCTTGGCTGCTAAAGGTATTCGCTACTCAGTGCATGCTCCAAGTGTGACACCTAATACCTTACAGAGGCCACGAGGAGGCATGGTGAACATCTGTCTGGTAAGTTGCTCAGCCAATCTTCATGTCTTGCGTCAATTTAACAAGAAATCATTACAGCTACCACACGTCCGTGGAAGGATACTGCAGGTAAGTTTGTGAAATATAACTCTGTGAACTTCGCGGCATATACGGCAGCAGTATTGCGGTTGTGAATTGCCACTATAAATATGAAAAAAAAAATCGCGTGGCTGTGCTGTACACGTAATATAAGATGCTGCTCGAGGGGGCCGGTACAAAATATATTATTTAATGCAAGTGTACATTAATAAAGTAAACTTTTCATAATGCTGCAGGGCCATCCTCGCGGCGCTCTCCAAGATCTGACATTTCAAGCGATGCAGGTGTGCGAATTATTCAGGAAAAATACTGATAATTTACTGAAATTTGCTGCCACGGTATTCATCCTATAGATGATTGTCGCACAGGAACGCCAGCACGCACTCCTGTGGCCCTTGCAGTACCATCTCCATCTGACATTATGGAAAGTGATGATATTTCTGTTGGTAGCTCGTCTCACATAGGTTGAGAACAGGTTTAAATATTGCATACTGAGATAAAGCGAGAATAGCTGTCATATCCGACATTGCAGCACGAAGTGAGACCATGCACTCCTCAGCGACCAGCATGGATGATAGACCACTGCCCCGGCGTTGTATGTATTCGTTTGTAGACATTCTAGTATAGCGAATTTTCATCTTCAGGTGTCATTCGGCATTGCAGCACGAAGTGAGACTGTGCAGCCCTCTGCGCGCAGCATAGATGAAAGGTCAATGCCCCTACGTGGTATGTATTCGTTTGTAGACATTCTGGTATAGTGGATTTTCATCTTCACTTGTCATATTCGGCATTGCAGCACAAAGTGAGACCATGCACCCCTTGGCGACCAACATGGAGGAGAGACCACTGCCCCGGCGTTGTATGTATTCATTTGTGGACATTCTCTAGCATTGTGAATTATCATCTTCACCTGTCATACTCTGCATTGCAGCTCGAAGTGAGACTGTACAGCCTGTTGTGCCCACCATAGAGGAAAGACCAATGCCCCTACATGGTATATATTCGTTTGTGGACATTCTTTACCATAGTGAATCTGTCTTCAACTGTCGCATTATAACTTCTGTTTTTGCATGAACAATTCACATTACACTATGGTGGTAAGAAAACAGCAGCTGTGCAGGCAGGTTTATTCTGTCAGCTAGTGATTTCTTGTTTTTTGGTGAAATTATTACACAGTAAGGTGGACTACTTCACTATTTGCAGAATTCCAACGTCAAGTGTTCCGTATCCTAAACATCATTAGACTCAACCAGCAGCAACAAGATGACGTTCTTCATAGCCTTTGTGCCTTCAAAGATTGCTACAGTAGCGGCAGACGACGCCCTCGTTGTTCCGAAGCCACTTCACTCCATCGAGCAGCTGCAAGAATTTGGAAACGGACTCACATCTGAAACCGAGAAAAAGCTGATATGCATTCTCTGGCCGTGTTCTCCGTCACACTCTGTATTGGGTTCTGCTTTTTCCATGGGTGTACGACTTAGCCGAGATACAGATTTCTTGTGTGCGTTCCACTTCCAGGCCTGCATTGTTTACAGGACGACGTTGCATCCGTACAAGTGGGAAATTATAGTGGCCCTGATGTGTTGGAGGCACAGCCGTCTCGAGGCGGGCTTCTGTCGGGGCAGGTTAAACGTGAAGCCCCCACCACCCAAGCTTTTTTTCAATAATACACAGTCATATCACATCTATAAAAGTTTCCAACGGGAGCACGCTTTATCGGTTCCTTTAACCTGCATGACCGGTACCTGTTTCTCCGGCTCGCTACACGGCTCACTTGCGTATCTGACTAACTCTGTCGTCCATCAAACATCAATACAAAGTCATATTAACGCTGTAAAAATAAAAAGTATTTCCAAATCTGTAGGGCACCATCAATTCGCATAACCAAACGCCTGCACCGCCTTGTTTGCCTCGCTCAACTGGATATATGTCACTCGAGCCCCCGGATGCTTGTCTGCTCTCATGTTCGAATTTCAAATGGGTGCATGGAAGCAGATGGCAGAACCCTCGACGTCTGACACTACTGGGTGTGCGAGTGGTGCTTGTGTTGCGTTAAGCGAGCTGAGTCACAAACACACTCGCTCCAGTGCCTACTAAGGCAGCCTGTGACGCCAGCCAAAAGACGTTTTCGCCTGTCCGATTCCCACGCCAGTACCGCCGTCTGGGACAGGGGAGAACGTCTTTTGAGAGAAGCATTGGCAATACAGAATGTCTGCAATTGTAATAATGTGCTTTCTATTTGTATCCACCCGTCCTTCAGACACCTCCTGTGACCTTCTTTCAACTTACTTTATCCTCAATTCCCTACTCCCCTCTCTCTCTGTCTCTCCCGCACCCTCTACGTGTTCTTGAAGTTCCTTATTGTCGATTAAATGTCTTGCTGGTTTTGCAAGTGCTAGATAGGTGCAGTTCGACAAATAAGAAAACTGGAAAAAATAACAGAGTACGAGGTGGAGACCGAAGTTAAATCCTGGCTCCGTCATGCTAAGGAGCGTCACGGCAGACTGCAGAAAGATTAAAGTAAGTGACTTCAAATGGTGACTTGCTGTGTCTTGCTAGGTGATTTATTACCAAATCAGGCAGGGTTGTCCGGTCTACCTCCCATAGTTTTTTATTTGAACATAACATATATCGAAGCCTAGTTCATAAAAAGCGTATTGGCAGTGAACGCAGTCAAAAATAATTAGTAGTTATTTTGTAATTAATTACCATTCAGATGCGGATATTTGGATTACAGATCTTCCTATGAAGCTTGATGCCACATATCTTCATAACCAATTAATCATCGTATTCAGCTGAATTTCTGTTCGCATACTGTCAGTGGTGGGCTGAATTTTATCCTGGGTTCTGAGGATTGTAAAGTCTGTCTTTGAACAGCTAAGAAATCCCAAATTTGCCTCGTTGATAAAATTTGGCACTATTTCAACACCTCACTGATCTTTCAATTGTGATACCCAGAAGTACTTTATATCATTGTGCATGCCTCGAAATGCCCTTTCTTCTCGAAGCAAGCACATCATCTTGTGATGTGGAGAAACGTGTTCAACGATCGTTGGTCGACCGGAAGTGGGTAAATTCAACAGCACGCTTCCCATATACAGGGTGTTCAATTTTACTTGTTACAGAATTTTTATTAAAGAACTTGCACAGCAAAATAGATGCAGTATTTGCAGTTGCCTTCTACTGCCAGGCTGACATCCCCTTGGAGAAAGTATGCAACTACAAGATAACTAATCACCTAAAATTCATTAATTAGCTTTTTAATTACGGGATTTCATGCAAAAGCGGGAATTTAATAAGCATATAGAATTTAATAAAAATTCTGTAACGAATATAAATAAACACCCTGTATATTCTCATTCGTGACGCCGTTCATATTTCTCACAAACTTTGCTGTTGATGAGTCAAAATAGCACATCAAAGAAAAAGTTGCTTGATAGATGGGCGAAGCTACGATTCAGAGATGCAAAGTATCCCTGCAGCGACTTCTCAGAAAAAGGTGCAGCAACAGCTAAAGACTGTACAGCGTTTGCCGTTTTGCCTAATAACCCCTCCGACTCCGTCGCATGCACTCTAGTCATGCCCAGTTGCAGTGAACACTCACTTTTATGTCCCATAGTTTGTATTTAAAAGTTTGTACAGCCTGTACAGATTCTTGAAATGGGCAACTGCCCTATCCGACATGTAGGTAATTGTTGATGCAATGGACCGATTTTCCTCCAACCCTAAATATCTCCAGAATTTTTCGTAGCGTGAAAAAAGGCCCCGTCATTCTTTTTACAGTTTTGAAAGGCGTTGGCAGAGAGCCTTAAAGATGAGAATCTTTGGCGCATCTGCAGTCCTCTGACCAGAAGCACGATACGTCATCCCGGTGCTTCTCGTTCCACTGAGATAACGCAGCACTCGTTTAGCCATTTGCCAATGTGATTCGGTGAAGTTGTTAAATTGGCTGAGATAACTAGTAGAAAAAGCGATTAAGGTCTCGTTGCTCGGGCTAGATACATTAAAGGGACCATGAAAGGATATTTGACAAACCCACAATCATTTTTAATTTGTTCCCCTGTACTAAAGCATTGACTATGCGAAATATGAAGTTGAAAATCGTTCAAATAGCGAAGATATTCTATATTAACCACGGGCGTGAACGGCAGCTGCTACGGCCCGCCTCTGAGGCAAACTGGCCGTGACATCATACACAGAACATGTTACCGATTCGTGGACGGGCTTTTGCGAGCAAACTGCAAAATTTGCTAACAAGCTTGCATACTTCGCCATGAAATATGTTTTAATTTGACCTGGAGGCAAGATTGTATCTAGTCGTTGACACAGAATTCTACGAAAAATGTAATATAGCCGTTGAGTGTCAGCATGGTTACCGGAGCACGTTTTCCTCTTTGAACTTCTTCTTGGTCAGAACATACCTCCGTCGGTGACATTTTACGAGCTGCTGAGTACCAAACGATCCATAGAGGCTGTGTGTGTCGCATGATATCTTCCTCCATTGCTGACAATTTGCCTTTCGCCATATTTCAAGTGATTTCGACGGCAGATATACGACGTCGTTGTTGTCCAAACCGAAACTATGCACCCACATGGTACCGCGGGGTGTGTCTTCTTCGTCGTTGACACTTGGCTAAGAGAATTGGATGGCGATGACGTAAGCCCGCTTCAAAGGCATATATTCAGCGGTCACGCCCCGCTATTTTTGTCTGATAACTGCGCCCCTGTTGTACTGAATACGGTTAAAAGTCGATGTGTGTACGATAGTGAGGGATCATAAGAACGGTTTCCTGCAGAGTACTCGGAATTCGCGAAAATCATTTCATGGTCCCTTCCGATAACGCTTTCGGTACGGGATGTTACTACTTCTTCTTCCAACACAGAAGTGACATATATCATGTTTCTGTACAGTGTGTAATTTTTTCTCTTCAAAGTTCATGTGGTTTATTCAGTAACTGTTTTCTCGAAGCCCTATTTTGCCTTTATTTCACATAAGAGTGCGCTTTTCACTTAGCTCCAGGAAAAGCAGAACAGCATTCGCTGTTGCTGCGGTCTTTACTCAGATGACACTGCGGGGTACTTTGCATCTCTGAAGCGATTTCCATATGATGTGCTCTTTTGAGTCGTCATGAGCAGCGTTTGTGAGAAATATGAACGACGTCACGCATGGCATTATATGGGAAGCACGCTGTTGAATTAACACATTTTCGGTAGACTGCCCCCTCACACAGTGACGTGCTTGCTAGGAGAAGAACGGACATTTCAAGGCGAACACAATGATACAAATTACTTTTCGGTATCACAATTGAAAGGTCAGTGAGGTGCCGAAAAGTGCAAAATTTTACAAAGGAGGAAGCTTCGACTTTATAGCTGGACAAACGCAGACCATATAATCTTCAGCACCTAGCATACAATGCGACACACCCCTGACGGCACGTGAAAAAAAATCACCTGAATATGTTGAGTGGTTATGAAGATACATGGCGTCAAACTTCCTAGGAAGCGCTGTGGTCGACACATTCGCATATGAACGTTAATTAATTAAAAAATAACTACCAACTATATTCAACTGCTTTCAATGCCAGTGTACGTCGTAGGGACTACGTGCTGATATATGTTCGAAAGAAAAAATCCGGGAGGCCAACCGGACCACTCTACCTAATTCTGCGTGAAATTACCCTCCCGTTGTTTAAGATTGTGTTAATTGGCCTTCACCTGTGACGAAATGTGCATGCTGCTAGTTGAGCTGGTAATGGTCACTTTGAAAGGCCTGGCTGGTTAGGCCATATACGGAATGCTGTTTTAGCTGCAGCTTTTTTTCCTTTGTCATGTTCAGCTTAAAGGAGCATGAAAGTGACTGCGGAAATATGTTTTGTTTTTCGCTGCGATGTCTTCTGCAACGAATAAAAGAACGCATGCCAAAGAACGATGAGCACAGGTAACCTACAGAGCGCGCGCAAGGATGTGTTCTGCACACCTTTAAAAAGCCCTCTCCACATCCAAAGAGTGCATCGGCGAAGCAGAAGTCGAGGTGACGTACCACGGGTTCGGGTACCAGTTCCGGCAGTACCACGGGTTCCGTCACGTCCAACGGCACAGTTCAAGCATGGATAAGCGGCCGGCGACCCGGAAGAAAAAACGAAGAAAGAAGGCCCTGAGCAGCTTCTAACCAATGATGAGACAAGAGCAGAGTCAGACAAGAGGCATCATTACCGTTTTGAGGCTGCGGGCAGAATGACTGTGTGTCATCGCGTGCCCCGTGACAACCAGCTGTCTTGTATTAGTCAATAGAGAAGAAGTCGAAGTCAGCCCTGTGTTGTCGGACATCAGCTGGCGAGAACGGCAACGAACTCCCCCCCTAGCCAGCTGGTGATAGGCATGTGTTGACGCTAAGTAACGCCAAGGCCGAAGCCTCATGCGCAGAAAGAGTTCTTGTCCCTGGGAACAGCTTTGGTCAAGGAGTCCGCTATCATGTGTTCAGTTGGCATGTAAGACTTCGTAAGACTTCTCAACTTCGTTTCTCGCGTACAGGTAGCGCAGTTGGATATGTTTAGACCGTTGATGATGGATGGGATTATCAATTAGCTTAATCGCCGATTGATTATCGCAGTACAGTTGCACCTCCCCAGTGCAATACTGTCGGAAACAGAGTTCATCCGTGAAGGATTTCAGCCATTTGCCCTCCTTCATTACTTCTGCCAGGGCAACATATTCGGATTCGCAAGTTGAGAGGGCCATTGGATGTTGCCTGGTTGATTTCCAGGAGACGGCGCCTTCTGACATTATGTACACGTAGGCGCTCCTAGATTTGCCGGTTTCGTCCTCGTTCTAGCTTGCATCCGTGTAACCCGTGATTTGAGAACCAGAAGCACGATACGTGATCCCGGTGCTTCTCGTTCCACTGAGATAACGCAGCACTCGTTTAGCCATTTGCCAATGTGATTCGGTGAAGTTGTTGTTAAATTGGCTGATATAACTAGTAGTAAAAGCGGTGTCAGGTCTCGTTGCTTGGGCTAGATACGTTAAGCTTCCGATAAGGTTTTGGTACGGAATGTTTCTCGGACTACGCTGTTGCTGCGTGTTTGCATCGTGAACGCCACCTTTATCCACGTCGTGTTCTTGTTTTGTTACCAGGCCCTTTACTATCGGCGTTCCGATTTCCTTGCATGAAGTCATCCCGAATTTCTCCAGGATTTCGTCGATATACTTCCGCTGATGTAGTTTTATGCAGCGGTTACGCTTTTCGTGGTTAACTTCAATGCCTAGAATATATTTCGGCTCTCCTAAGTCTTTCAGGTCTATCTTTTTTTCCAGATCGTCGATTGACTTGATCAACGCATGCTGACTAGTTGCGACCATAAGCATATCGTCGACGTAAACGCTCAGGAGTATCTTATCATTCGCGTTTTCCAGAACGTAGACGCATCTATCCGATTCCAGTCGTCTGTAACCGAGGCCTTGCAGGGTCTTGTCTAAGGTCTGGTACCACGTTCTTCCGGATTGTTTCAAGCCATAGATGGATTTGTGCAGTTTTCAGATTTTGTCTGGTTGCGTTGTGTTTCCGGGCGGCTGTTCCTGAAGGGCGGCTGTTCCACTTCATTGAATACACTTCGGTCCCTGTTTGCTCGAAGCCTTCGTCGATGCCTCGGAGTTCCAAGAATGGCTGAAACGCGGCAAGTACTCGCTGAAGCTGGCGAGCTCCCGATTGAGGTTCTCCGTGAACGTGAAACGGCTCGGCACTTCATCCGTTTGCGTGCTCACATTCCCCGCCACCCGCTCCTCAGGGAAATTCGATACCACCCTGAAAGCGACTTCTATCGAGTAGCGCAGAGGACACGCCAGACTCTCACTGGCTTCATAACTAAGGACACTATACCGCCGGAAGCCCCCTGGTCTCTACCGGAACCCTGCTGTAAGGGCTACCGGGTGACGTCAGGCGAGATAGGTGCTCTCTAGGAAACTGCCGTATTGGTTGCAGAAGATGTCACTGGGCGCGTCCATGCCCCCACCCCTGTAAGGGCTACCGGGTGACGTCGGACGAGATGGGTGCTCTCTAGGAAGCTGCCGTATTGGTTGTGTCACATATCACTGGGCGCGTCCATGACCCCCCACCCCCACCCTGCTGTAAGAGCTACCGGGTGACGTCAGGCGAGATGGGTGCTCTCTAGGAAGCTGCCGTATCGGTTGCAGAACATATCACTGGGCGCCATGACGCCTCCCACCCCGCTGTAATGGCGGCAGAGTGATATCAGGCAAGATGGCGGCTTTCTATAGGAAACTGCAGTTATACCATTTTAGCTCACCATATTTATACGGCTTAAACAAGCTATGGACAAGCATGTACAACAAGCCCTGTCATATTGAGCATGTAGTGAAAGCTGGACATCCGCTTTCGGTGGACAACCGTAGCAAACGCTTAATCTCGTTCGAAGAACAATCCGTGCCAATGGCTACACGCGCGCGCAGACAGTCACGTGATACTCTCGGATTCTCTCTTGGCGAAAAAACCCGTAAAGGGTGCCGCGTTCAGGACACCTTATTCGAGAATATGTTGATTTGATTTTAAGAAAACTTACACTTTCATTGACACTTCGGCTCTCAGCTAATTAGTATAAACGAAAATACTGGCTATCAGCTTCGACTTGTCTTCACAACAATATATATTTTTTTAGAGCTCGGCGGTCGTTACGTGGGACAGTCTCTACCTGCTGCCCAACATGAGCGGAGGAAGCGCTACGCCGTGCTAGGGTAACAGCGCTTGAAACGTTGGTTTCATTCGTAATTTTTAGAGGGCTGCTTCCTTCTGTTCTGTGGTCAAGTGCCCTTAGTCCAAGGAACAGCGGTAATTTCAGTTACCGTAGACGCTCGCAATGACTAAGCGGAACCGTACCACTACACGTCTACGACTGACCACACCGAGGTGAACTTTCCAGCTAGAGGTAATAGTTATCAAAAACGAACGACCAACCATGTTCCTAATTTCACACCTGAACCACATTAGGACTACACAGCTCGAAACTTGACCGCATCAAAAAGGTGGATGTGCCAGTATGCCATGTGTATCGTTAGGGAACGTACGCAATGGTTGCAAAGCAAAAAAAAAAAAAACGGAACACTGCTTACCCATAATTGATGTTATCCAGCGGTGAGAGCTGATGTGCTCGGCAAGGCAAGGCAAGGGAAGGAGTGAGCAACCGAACGGGTGAACCACTGATCTCGATTGTAAAAGGCTGGATCGCAGATGGGAGCGCGAGCGTGAGGAAACCGGCCGCCATCTTACTGTACCCACAACAGTCGCCGCAGCGATCATGGCAACTTCTTGCAATCACGGTCGTACCAATTGTACTGGCAAGGATACAGGGCCTAAATTTATACAGGTGAGTCATTCTTTATCAAGGAATAAATAGACGTCCATTCTGTATGTTTAGTTGACAATTATGAAGTGTTTTTTTGCCCAAAACGAGCACTGGATGCAGGTTGTTTGATCGCTCTTCATAGGTTCAATCGAACACACTTGCATTTTACCAGGCGGCAAATGCAGTTTGAGTGCATAATATGCTTGGGAGAACGTGTTAGACTACACTGGTAGTGTTGTCATCAATATATGTGCGAACACTCGAGCGCTTTTCTGCATGCATTGCTAGCATAGTACATGGTGTTCTCTACGGAAGCGAGTGCACATTCATTTCTTTGAATTACCTTCGCGCACAAGTTGGGTATTACGTCATAATGAGACCAAGATTGTCACCCTTTTTCATGTATTGGTATTGTTTTGTGCCTTGGTTTGATTTGTGACAAAGAATCCTACGTAACGGTGGTATGGCGCGACTTGAATAACGTCTTGTGTCTGAGCTGTATCGTCAGCTTGTTACCATAATAATAATTTGTAGCGTGCCGTGCTATTTGTAGCAGTTTTTAAGGCAAAAGTGGTCTTCCGTCAATACAGGTTTCGTCATGAGGACTACCCAGTGAATAATCTGTGCAGTGTGATGGTGATACGACTGGGTGTACAGGTAAGTATCACGTTCCTCATCCACTGGTTTCTTGTTTACAGGAAGGAACCACCTCAGTGCACGCACTGTGAGTAGACTCTCTCAAATTTGCACATTTTCTTACATGTTCACATCAGAAACACACCTTACACCTTGGGCTCCTTCACCCAGCAATATAATAATTATAATTCTTTTTAGAATATTTTTAATCTTTTCAATTTTTAGAAGATACAGGGATTGTAAACCATGTTTTAAACTGATGTTTTAACATTTGTCCAATGCATTTATTAAACAACATATTCATTTTTAACTGGTTGCCCCAAACCAATGTTCTGATGTATTATTACCTTTGTTTTGTCGATGCACCATAAAAATGGGAATAATCATCAATACAGGTTACTTCACAGCTGCCTCGACATACTCAAGAAATGGGTGCAGAACCTGCGTAATGCCCACAAACTTTGACTACCGCAGCACCTCCAGAAAGTAAAGGCATATGTGTCACGTGGGATTTTTAAAGGCATTCACAGTATGTAATACCTTGTATGAACTGTTGTAGATCTAAGCAGCCTCTACAGTACACTCTCAGAAATTACTTGTCAGGGAACTGTGATAATTGTTTCAGTTCATAGGCATGCACATATATGCTATAAGAAGAAATTTATTTATTGAGGATGCATTTCTCTGGTAGTGATGTTGTTTACATCTACTTTTGATCACATTAAATTTAAAATTAAATTCAGCATATATGAGAAAATATCAGGAGGGGAGTTGCTATTCATTGCTCATTCCAACCTAAAATTGAGTGCTACAAATTTAGAGAGTGTACCTGTCCATTGTCATCCCTAAAATATGTACTGTCATTGTAGGAAGGTCACGAATAAACAAATGTAGTCTTTTGCGGCCTCCCTGCACGTTCATTGTATCCTGAAACGCATAAGCGCAAGAAATAAATGTTGAACTTGAAAAATGTATACTCTCTCTCTTTACTCATTACTCTTTACTCACTAATCTTTACTCTACTATTTACTCTTTACTCACTCTCTTTACTCATCATCAGTGATCTTCTTTACAAAAGCATATCGTGTTAGACTTTTTTGTTTACGTTTCACAGACAGGGTACACGAGGTTCAAAATGACAAAAGCACAACTGTTTCAAGCTCCAAATCGTTCTGTTGCAATTTGCAGACCATACGTGTGTAGTGCAAGAGGGCCCTTGCACATCAAAGTGCAAGATGGGAGTCACAGTTAATGCAAAGTGGTTCCTATGAGAGACTTCGATGCTGAAGAAAATTGTGCAAACTGCGGAAGGTGCCATAGAAGATCTTCAGAAAGCGTGTCTGGTCTTACAACGGTGCTACGGCGCCCCTTTACTGATTGGAGTTCCAGATGTGGAGCTGCATTTTTTGTAACGTGCTCCACGTAACAAGCATGACAAAGCCAGCGCTGGATAGCAGGCCCCCGTCCCTAAGCAGCTTTGCTCACGCTGCAGCTGTGTTCAGCAAAAGCATGTGAATACTCGAGATGGACATTCAGTTTGGCTCAACTGCGCCTGCAAATACACAGAACAAATGAAGGAAGGAACAAACAAACATAGAAGGGCTGTACTTCAAAAAGAGATAAGTCCTGTGCCTCAAGCAGGTGTCACCACTTTCTAAGTAATTTAATTGATTAAGCTTACATCATTACCTGATTAACTGTCATAACGAGCGCGATCGAATTGCGTGAAGTAATTATTTGAGCTGCTTCGGTGTGTGCATATTTGCGAGGCAAGGCACCCATGTCGTACACTAAAAGACTCTTTCCGCGGCGATGCTTGATATAAATCATACTAAACGCATACCCGGCTAAAACAACGGCTGTGATTCTACAGAACGATATCTTTCTGTCATGCGAGTATATCTTTTCCCGGACCGTTCGTTACGGAACAATTTTTGTCCAGAACGCAGCACGGGATATTATATACATAGTTGTTGTTAACCTCACATCGTTTCTTATTGAAATATTGGCTGGGAAACGTGCTGTAGTACAATTCCCAGCGCTGCACTGCAGTGACGGTCTAGTTTCGGAATGCAAAACATAACGTTATTAAGAATCGAAAGGCAGGGCACCTGTGAAACACTGTTAGGATACATCAGTATACAGGCACCTTACAAAATTGCGTGACGACAAACAATGATCAACGCCTGTAGCGAAATAAATACTCACAATCTCTGTTGCCTCCCATTGTTTCCTATGGGCACACACAGCGTTTTAGGGCCCACCAACATGGCGGCCCGAATGCGTGCCTCTCCCCCAGGAGCCCCTCTCCCATACGCGATCCAGCCTTTATACATAGAGATCAGTGGGGTGAACGAGACACTGCTTCTTCTTCTTCTTCTTCGTCTTTCTCCGCAGTGGCGCATAGCACGGGGCAATTGACACTGCTTCTGCTTCTTCACGGGCTTTTGTACCGTGCGCGTGCTTCTGATGACGGTAGTAATATGGTACTAGTGACAGTAGGATGTAGTAACAGTTGGAGTTAGGAAAGAAAAACGCTCCTACAAAACGCAATAGCCGGCTGCTCCAAAACACTTGATAATAAAAACCAGCGATAGTAGTAATGATGCGCTGCCTTCCTCTCAATGCAAAATCATTAAGCAAAAATAAGTTCAGCTACAAATATTGCGTTAAATATCTCTCGTAGCAAAACAACGACTTTACTTTGAGATTATGAATGCCGGAGTTTCACATATCAGAGCATACTGAACGGTCTGGATAGAAAGCGGGAATACATCTAGCAGATTGCGAGGTAACTCGTTTCTGTAACTAAGTTTCTTTTTTTCTTTTTCTTTCTAAGAGTTCTTTTCGCCAGGTAACTTCTCGATCTATGACATCTAGTAGACGTCACTTCCGCTCCAGCGACAAATATGTGTTTCTTAGGGGAAACTGGCAGCGTCTGGTGCCGTCGAAGAGGCAAGCGCTGCGGTTTTGGTGTAGCGTGTATGATGATCAATGCATACCATGATCCTTCTATTACCTACAGAAGATGATGGGCCTAAGAGATACCTCAGCCGTGTGCGACATTTCCCATAAAAGGGGTTGGGACAGGTCATCCTACGTTATCCTAGATAAACGTAAGAGGCGGTTCTTTGCACCAATCTGAACCTGCCCCGAAAGTTTCACAGTGAAAAGGGTAATAGAAGCGGAGAAAATGGGCGCCGCGAATACAGAGACTCACGCGGCTTTGACATCACAGCGCACGACGCTATACCAGTGATGCAGCGAGCGAGAAGTCACGTGCTTACGACTGCCAATAGAAATGGACGTAACTCTGAGCTCTCTGAGCTGATTCTACCAGCTCGTGTGGCTCAGTGGTTAGCGTGCTGGTCATGTCACTTCGGGACTGACAGGTACCCGTGTTCGAATCCCGGTGCCGGCTGTGCTGTCTGGGTTTTCTCCTGGTTTTCCCTCAGACACTTTCAGACATATGTCGGCACAGTTCCCTTAGAAGTCGGCCCAGGACGCACTTTCCCCAGGGCGTCAGTGGTGACGTTGCCCACCTCTGTGAGGTCGACAACGGCGAGCCCTTTCACCAGTACGTAGGATTCTTTTCTTCTTCACTATTCTGGCCTGCACCCTGCAGTACAAAGCGTCCATGATGTATGTCCCTTCTTATGTGCCTTGGAAAGACTCGAAAAAGTAAGAGTGACAGTTAGTTCGCGAATAAAGTACCTAAGTTACAAGTACAGTTACTCGGCACAAATAGTAATTAGCGAAGTTACACGACGAGTAACTTCCGCTTCTTCTTTCGAAGTAACTTCCGAAGTAACGCTCATACAGCCAACCATTATTCCGAATGATATCATTCTGTGTATTGATTTGTTGAAAATGGGAGGAGGCGCCTATCTTGGATACATTATGCATGTCCCAGGTAGGCGCCTCCCCCGTTTTGAACAAATCAGAACACAGAATGATATCCATTCGGAACGACGGTTGGCTAAGAGCGTGCAATGTGGTGAAGTTTAAGTAGTTACAAATGCCGTCATTCTGCAAAAATCCCAGGGAGAAAATGAAAACCAAAGGGCCCAGCCGGCGCGCGGAGTAGGGCTTACGCTGTGACATAGTGCGCCTCAAGAAAATTTGGAGGGTTCGCTCATATACATAGCTGTGACCACGTTTTAAAATCAATTGTTTGATCAGAAGTGTATCCCTTCTATATCAAAATACGGTTTCAGGTGCGCGTGGTGTCAGCGGATGGGAAGAGCAGGTGCGCGTCAGGGAGCTGGTGGTTACGGAGTAGCAGACGGCAAACGGGGAGAGGTGGTGGTGATCTAAATCTTGGTGAAGATCTGTTTTGCGGTTGACTAATCATGCTTGCCCTTGGAAAGTCTCAGTATACTCTCTTTGCCGGGTAAACACAAGATACGCAATATCAAAAGCATCGTGCCATAAGGGGGTGGCGCCTGTTTCACTATCCGTGTGCCCTCGTCCACAGCATGAGGCAGTCGGTGGAGTAGGGACGTCCCCCCCCCCCCCCGCATCTCAGATGAGCAGGACTCTGAATGGAACCGAGACTTGTTCATTGAAGGATTCACCCGAAAGAGGCAGCAGAAATGTTCATGTTCCTCAGGGAGGTATGTACGACACGACAATGTCTTGGCGATACTGCTTTAATGCTCCGTTTACAAAGTACGCGAATTAAACGTTCAACGGCGGGTTGTGTTCGAGGGCCATTGCCGTTGAAGCAGGGCATGTGAGGACATTGATGATGCACTCTTGCTCATATGTTCTCTACTCAGTTTACTATTCTCGATGGTATATACCAGAGGTGCCGAACTCATTTGAGTCCACGGGCCGCATTGAGCCCTGGGGGAACTACGCGGGAAGCATACTACGACTTTGGGGTAGCCTGTTTCTGATATCGATGACACAACACAAAAGTTGAAACGACATAAAACGTATTACTTAGCGTTGCTCAATCACTGGGTCAGCAATTCTTTTTATTGGCTTGTCACGAGGAAACTTGGCGCCTCTTGTTTTAAAGTATTGCGTCAACATCGTATGAAAGTCATTGCGCAACTACAACATTCAGGACTGCGTTGGGGTGTTCGTTTGTTAGTTGTGAGTACAACTTTACCTTATTGAGGTTTATCGCAGAAAAGGCATGCTCGCAGACACACGTTGACACAGTTGCCTCGGGAAGCAAACTAACGAATAATTACTATCGGACGTAAGTTGTACCGAACGTGGACGAGCGTCGCACCGCAGGTCAATCAGTTCCATTTGTTAGTCATCAGAAACGTATCAACCACTGCGGAAAACGGCGGGCAAAAAAGATCCGTTTCAAGTATCCTGCACTCGAAGAATCTTTGCTCGAATACACTCGGGAGATCAGCAAGCCTGCGACTGAACCAATCTAAGTCTGGTGGCATTGATGGGCATCAATATTACAAGTCGGCCATGTAGGGTCTGTTCAGAAACTTGGCAGGAATGTACTAGTAATATCAATCAAGTAAAAATCCGAACAAGGTTGGAGTGTCATCAGCGAAGACGCGACGAAAGCGACCAGACAGATGGGGGAACGTCGAACTTTCAACATTTTATCATGTGGTTAATACTGGGTGATTATGATTAAAGGTTGAAATACGTTCACTGACTGTCTTTGTGCGATTCTTGTCTACGCTGTTGTCATGTGCCAACCGACCCCACTAGCCCCGTAGAGAGTCATCGGCTGTTACAGGTCGCTGGCAACAGTCTTCTATACTAATTAATGTAAACTGCACGAGCCAAATGATAACGCCGCAGCCGTTCACGAAAGTTGGGCCGACTGTTTCCTTCTGTTTTTTTTTTGTTTTGTTTTTTGCTGAGCGACCTTTTTGCTGCGTGCAATGAAGTTTATTGCAATTTAGCCTCGCAGAGTGGTATGAAGGGCCAAAAGGCACTATCTATCCGTTGCCACCCAAATGTTAGGCCCATTATTTTCCGCACAGATAGTGCAAAGATTCTAGGTGCTATTTCTTGCAGATCAACCTGTTACTGATGTGCGGAGACATCACTCATGTGTGCCACGCATGATCATCTCTCAAGGACGTCCTACCTCCACGTGTACATTTTTGCATCAACGGAAACAGACTTGCACGGAGTCACTTTGTTTTAAAAAGCGATACTCATTACTAGAGAGCGGATTATATTTTTTCATTACAGTTTTGGTTATAATACTGGTACCGACCAGAACCAGAAAGCCCTATTGTTGCATGCACATAAATGCAAGATTCACACGTTGTGGCGTATTTGGCATGAAAACGCCCGCATAGTGCATATTTTGCAGTATTTTCAGACGGGAGAGCATATTTCGCCTTTTTCCTTGGGTCCGTTTGGTGGTTTCGGGGAAGCTAGAGTTTTCGATCGTGGTTTCTGTGCGGTAAGGTGCGTTGCTTAGCCCATCCCTTGCCTTCTGTGCTTTCCACTGTGTGCATGACCCATAAGCCGTACTACACACTTTCGTCTCTCTAGGGCTACGAAGACTGGCGGCGCTCGCATTTTAGCCACTATGATGCAGTGTCGAAAGCCAAGCCTTCAGCTCCACGAGTGTTTGTGGTATGTGTCTGTGGCGTGATCCGCTCATCGTTTTTCATGTAAGCGCTCTATGCATTGCTTTCATACCAAGAACGACGGAACAAAAATGCGCATCCCGATTTTTACGGCATATTTGAGAAGTTTTTAGTTCATATTTCATTTAGTTCAAAGACTCGAAGGGTTCCTATAGTGTTTCGCGGGCGAAGCGTGTCAAGAATGATCACCAGGACAGGAATTTATTTCACGTGCAGTCGTCGGGTAGTTTCTTCCAATTTTCCAATGATGGGCACACACGGAAATTGTCGTTCAGATAATCCTTGACGTGGAGAATATCCCTGTAGCCATCGCTGTAGGTGTCATTGCAGATGTTCTTTTCTAGCTCGCCACTGTGGATAATGTACTGCAAGCCGAACATGACGTAGCCACCGTGAAAGCCCTGTTGTTTTGCCTTGCACATCTGAAACAATGAAGTAGTATGTATATTTCCATATGTATCTGCTATGTACCTCCGTATGCCCTCCGTACCTGTAAGTAATGTACAGGCTCGGTTATAGTGTTCCACCGTTACACATCCGATATTCTTACCTCGTTACCTCATCTGACATCCTTAGACTAACGCGCTATCTGATCACGACAAAAAAACCTACGCTTCGCTTATTGGGTACGCAGTTCTTCCCGCTCTCCTCATACGCTGTTGCGTAGGAATAGCGCGCTGGTTCCGCACAACGAGCAAAGCTCTGCCTTGCGCGCGGCAGAGCGAACAATCAGCGCTACCCTTTACGTACGCATACGGTATGGCACAACTCGCTCAGCGATGTACAGTGCTGGGCAAAAGCTTACGGACCACGCTCCGGCGCATCCCTTCCTCAAAGTGACAGGCCAGCAGCGAATGGTACCGTAGGGACTTGTCACTGGGTTTCTGAAGTCGGTACGCTCCCATTCGCTGCTGCCCTGTCACTCTGAGGAACGCGTTCCGTAAACTTTTGTCCAGCACTACATACTGCAACCTCACTGCCGCCTAGCTGTTTGGTGGTTTCGGAAAGAAAACACACCCAGAGTCAACAGATTACGTACATTTGTAATAAGCACTCCTTGCAATGTATGACGGGTGTTGAAAGTCAAACCGAGACTTTCTGTCAAATGGCTCGCGCGTGTTGACCACGTGGTGGTGCAAAACAGAAAACACGTGCTGGACAAGATGGCTGACAACGAGGTGAGCCATAGGAGGCTATGGGTGAGCGCGCACATCGAATAGCGAATTGTCATGACGCTCCTCGTGAATGAAGTCAAATTCACAGAAGACTTCAGGCTCAGTATGGTTACGATACACTTAGACACAGCAAAGCGTTTGAGTGGTGCAAACGGTTCCGAGACTGCCGTACATCAGGGCAGAACGATCCCTGCCGGGGCGGCTCAGAGCCCAGTGTCAGAGTTCCTTGAGCGCCTGCTCCTCAAGGACCGACGGATAACACGAAAGACGGACCTTTCTGTGGGAACGTTGAATCATTCATGAACACCTCCAGTTTCGGAAAGGTAGTGCCCGTTGGGTCCCGAAGCAGCTCTGTGTTTGAGCGGCAGAGAAGACTGGAAATCTCCCAAGAGCTAAGGTACCGTTTCGACACTGAAGGACAGCCGTTCCTTGATCGGATCATCACGTGCGATGAAACGTGGCTGTACCATTTCACTCCCGAGTATAAACGCGCATCAAAACAATGGAAGCATCCGTGCTCGCCCGAAGCACCCAGTCTGGGGGGAAGGTCATGGCCACGTTTTTCGGGGACGAAGCTGCCGTTTTCATGTTGATATTCTTCCCAGTGGTACTACTGCATACTACTGCCAGGTTCTTAGGGATGTGCATAAGGCGCTGAAGCAAAAGTGGCTGGGCCTCATCATCAAAGGAGGAGTCCTACAGGCAGGGCCTGCGATAGGGGTAGGCGACCGCCTTAGGCCCCGCGCATGAAGCCCTCAACCAGGGATTACTTTTTTAAATATCAAGTATGCACTTAACGCAGATAAGAGAATATGCCATTCCGTCATGCGATCAGAAAATGCCCCCCCCCCCAAAAAAAAAAGAAAAATCCACCAACCCTGCAAGCTATACCAAGGATTTCTCACCCTTCTCACCTGCCGCCATTTCCCGCTAGTGTGAAACAGGCCCCGCAATGAGCCTCCGCCTCAGGCCCCGCACACCCCTAGCACCGGCCTTGCCTACAGGACAATGCACGTCCGCATACCGCGCATCTCACGACACGCACCTTACAGGAACTTGGCTGGGAGTTCCTGCTACATCCCCGTTACAGTCCAGACCTCGCCCCCAGCGATTTTCATCTCTTCGGGCCACTGAAGGCGTTCCTTGGTGGCCGCAACTTCAGCTGCGACGACGAGTCAAGAATGCAGTCTGATCGTGGCTGCTACGCGCTGGTAAGTATTTCTACGCTGCTGGCATCGAAGCCCTCGTGAAACGCTGGGACAAGTGCATTAGTGCAGCTGGAGATGCATGCTGTGCATTTCTCGCCTGTTTACTTTTGCGAAAAATCCCCGTTTGACTTGAAGACTCCTCGTACTTGAGTGCATTTGTAATAAGCACTCCTCCAAACAGTGGTTTATCCAGAATCCCAAGCATGGAGGGGTGTTGGGGTCGTTATGTCATTACAGCTTAACATATTACCGACATGTGAAATCGTAAGGGCACCCCCTGTACACAGGTGAAAAAGTTAGGGGTGCAATTGAACATTTTTTTTTGGGGGGGGAGGGGGCGTTAGGGGGTTCAGGAGGCGTCTGGATAAATCACTGCCTCCAAATTGTGCGGAGATCCATACCCACGGAGACCCATAGCTTAGTCAAGCATGGTTGTGGTACGTACCTTTACTCTCATTGTGGTGTTTGTGTCAGTAGCGAGCACCCATAATGTATTTGCACGCAACAGCCGCAACACTCTCTTCTGGTCGATGACGTCATGTGTCCCGTTATAGCAATGGTAGTCATAGAACCTTTTATGTGTCTGTTCATGGTCGTCGGGATCAGAGCAGAGCTACATTTTAGAAGAAAAGAAGAAGTAGAAAATACGGTTCCTATCGCGGATCTAACGTACAGGGAAAGACTAAGGGCTTTATACATGTACGTCTATTTAATTCCGATTTGAATGCGCTGTGTACACACGGCCAGACTTTTGATCGTGTTAATTGAGACAACAGACGACACCGTGAGTAGCCCTCATGAGTAGTTCTGAGCTTTCGTGTCATTTCTTCCTCTAGCTGCAAGCATGCAGATGATAGGATGGAGCTGATGTACCGAATAGGCGCGGCCGTCGTGTCGGGCACACCAGCATAATTGTCCCCTTACACCGAATATTTCGCGACATCCCGTAGCTTAGAAAATTTGTTGGCGGCGCGAAGCAAGTATGGCTATGGACGGCGTACAGATGTCGGCAGATGGAGAGAGGACAGCATGAAGGAATGGGTATGCGTCCCGGGCAGACTTCAGGGGAATTGTGCCACGGTCGACGTACGTCTATGATGGACTACAATGAGCGGTGTGCTGAGCGGTTGTTAGCACCGATGTTCCACCCACAGATGGTTAAACTTCCGGTTAAAGCATCAGGATTCCTGGCGGAGAGGACAATACAGAGAGGAATCCTAGACAACACTCAGTACCACGTCAATACAAGCTCCCTCTGCATAAGGTCAAGACAACAGGCGAAAAATAGCCAGAGAAGCGGAAATGACGTCATAACTCAGACGTCAGAGTAGCCAGGGATTGACAGCTCTTCTCTACTTTCGGCGCTATGATGTCGCACACAAGCTAGCAGACGACGATGCGTCGTCTGCTACCAACTGTTCTGTTGGACAGACAATTTGGGTGGTGTTCAATTTGGAAATGTAGGACTCGTTGAAAACTGTCGAATCAGAATCTGCTTGAGTGCACGTATCTGCGGTAAGTTGTTAAACAGACTGTATGCCACCACTTCCACATCGTCAGCGCCCGTCAGGCCAGTCCGCGCAGCGCAGAGTAACTCTAGCTGTTCGAAAATTGCGGTCAAACGTGGCCACTCTGGAGTCAGGTGATGATGAAGGCTCTGACGTCGTTACCAAACTCCCTGGCTACTCGGGTTGAATAAGAAAACGGGACCTGTAGCTGCACGCTTAGCAACAGTGGAGTAAATACTTAACAGAAGAGGTGAAAGGCAGAGAAGGAGCAGGTGAAAAGGTGAAGTTGCAATCGCCACACAGCATTCATGCATGGTAAGCATGGGGTTCAGTATTAGGGTAAAGGTAAGGGTGACTCCGCCCTACGGAGGGAGCTAGTATTCACGCTGTCATCCCCTATGTCAACGATGTTTCTGAATCTATCCGGCTTTGCTTCCGTTTGATATCAGGACTACTCATGTCGAAACCAAAGGACTCCGTCCCCCCGGAAGGCCAGACTAGACTACAAACTACAATGCCAAGACTGACACGTGCTACATTGGCGAGACAGGCAGGAAACGGAACAGTTTCAAAGAACATAAGCGGGACATAAAGAGCGCGACGCACGACACACGGTTTTTAAGACTGAGCTTACTGAACATTGTTAGGACACAGGACGTTGTTTCTACTTCGATCACGCGGTGGCCTTATCTCGAGAACAAAGATGGGGACAGTGGAAGCTTCTAGAGTCTTGGCACATACATGGTGACCCCTCGGTTTGTAACAAAAACCGTGGCCCCCTTCCGGAACAATACTCCTTAAATAGCAACCGGTTGTATAATCTCTCATTCAGTTTGGCACTGATGACGTCCGTCGCATGACGGACGAAGTCGGAGTTTTTTTGTCCAGCTAATATTCAGGCACCCTAGACAGCACGCGATCGAATCTCCTCTCGAGGATTTCCGCCGCTAAGGGCATGCATGCCATTCTTGCATGCACTCTTGCCACATGCATTCTTGCCACACGTGGATCACGGGCGACGCGCTGAACGAACGTTTGTTGGCCACAAAGATGGCAGAGGAAACGACGTGGTACGAGCCAGCCGTCGTGTGTGCCGCTACAGAACCAAGCGATGTCATGTTTATCCGTGCACTAAAAGTTCTTACTTGTTCCCATGTCTCTGTATCAATGTCGCCTATTCCATAGCACACATGGTTTGGCGCCTTTCACGATTTTCAAGGCCATGTATCTTTAGGCATGTATATAGATGTCAGAGACGCACCTATATCAACGATCTGATGTTAAGTGTCAGTAGTTCTTAAAGTCGCTTCAACTCAGTCTCAAGTCACTAGAGTCACTCAAGAAAGTCACTACAAGTCCCGCTTTAGCTGTGGTACAGACTGCTGCCAAGCAGTAAGAACCTCAGCCACTTAGAGCCTCAGTGCAACACCAATAAATACGTAACCAAGACGATGCAACATCTGAATCACTGCACTATAGTCACTTTGAACAGGAAGGGAAGTAACTATTTACTTGGCAGAAGCAGGGAGCAAGGCAATACGTACGGTACCATTCGCTGCTAGCGTGTCACTTTTGTTCAGCACTGTTCCATTCTCGGTCCAGCATGTCTGGGAGTGATCTCGGCTCATAATTTCGCGTTCCGTCCGCGATGCTATACCACTATTGTCCACTCTGTATACCACTGACTGGTTGTTCATTCGACCGCATGACTACGAATGTGATTGCCAGAATCTGGCTGTGACGCCCAGACAGACCTGCGTTAAGCGTGATGCCATGCATATGGCTGGCAAGTCGGGCATTGGGAAGCTGTGTTGGGTCAAGTCTACACCCTGGTATGCCATTACTGCTGCCATTTTGAGACATATGCCATTGGGGTCTCGTGCCACGAAACTCGTGAATAAAACATCGTGGGCAATTAGCTAGTCTCCCATAAAAGTCTGCGAAAAACCTGCCACTATTCCAATGACAAACGGCGGTAGGCATTATGGCGTAGGATGACTTTCGATGTGAGAAGGATGATTTTTACTTACGTAACGGAGGCTCGAGTACGAGCTACTCCGATTGCATACTTTGCCGCTTGGTATCACCAACGGCGCCGCTAACTCGGAGTCTGTGAAAGTGTTGTTGTTAAATTCACTCCAGCGACCTCCCATGTGAAACGCTAGGGCCTCTCTTGTTGCCGGCGGCAAGCGGATCTGGTTTCTGAATCCAAGACACTCGACCTTCACAAGAGCGAAACAGGATTTCACCGACCCTGTAGTGTACGTTCGTCAAAAGGCAAGCAACGGCCGCGTAACGTACAACGGCATTCACCTGGATCGTCGCTATTTGTAATCAAGAACTCGATGCAGTAGTTTACCAAGAATTTCGTCCCTGGGGGTGTGGCGGGACCTGGTGTGACGCAACTACTCCCATTAATTTTTATGCTATTTGAAGAAATATTGCATAATATCACAAAATTGTAGGATCTGTCTCTCAGATTTTTTTCTTTGGGGGTGGGGGGGGGGGTGTAGGAGGTCAAGACAAATCACTGGCTCGACGGCGTTGCTTCCTTCGGTTGCGCTATTAGTGAAACACTTACGAATGACGCCTGAATGTGGGGCAGAGGAGCGTTTTCCCACACAGTGTGACCAGTTTCACGGCAATTTGTTCCAGATAAATCCTTTAACAGTGCTGTGCGGTAGAGCACCAAATCGGGTTTGGCCTCGCTGGATAGAAGAACGAGCTGGGTAAGTCACAAGCGCGGAAATTACAGCCTACGGGTTCTTACTTGATCACCCGCTGAAACTTGGTCTTCAAAATATTCATAACAGTAGCGTCATTTTTCCCCTCGAACAGCGGCGCGGCGCCGAACAAAATGTACGCGTACGCATCCTTGGACTTTTTGAACTCTTCCTGAAGCGAAGCGATTTCCTGAAAAGCAATAACACTTTTGTCTACTGTCCAAATGTGAGGTTTGTTGTTAGGCGTGGCAGGGAGACACCACTGAGGAAATGAGCCGCAAAACACGGCAGTCACAGGAAGGCATAAGGAAAAGCGCAAAACCGGCTCCACGTTATATGAGAAAACTGGTTTGTATTTCATTTTTTTTTGTTCTTCTATTTTCTCACAATATTGCTCGATCCAATTATGATCTCTAATTCTCGCGCCGCTCATCACTCAATGCCTTGGCATGATATATTGAAATGATGACATATGATATATTAGATTGATATATTGATTGATTTAGATATCAATTATCAGAACTCCGCAAAATATTAGAACTGCACAATGTACGGGTGTAGGCAGTGACGGAATTTAGCCTCCTGTCCTTTTTACTGCCTGTTTTACATCTGAAGCGCGAGGAAATGTCACTTACATTTTACCACATTCGTCTTTGCTGAAAGGATATGTGAGCGAAAAGTTGGAGCTTGTTTCATCGAAGACTAACTGTACCTTCAGCAGATTGATGATGTTGCTGATTTCTGCATCCGTGGTGGATGTCTTCAGGTCGAGGTCAAGGGTGGAAAACACCGTTACCTTATCCATCCAGTACGACCTCATCCCCTGCTTACCACTGGCGGATCTCAGCTGTTGGTAAACGGTGGCAGCAACGCTGAAAGGCAAACAGAGCCAGGCTTTTTGCGGCGTACCTTACCACAAGAGAATTGCTATTCAGCGCTATTCCCATTTCATAACTTCGCGCAACGCATTTCACTGAATATAGCACGGCAAGACACGCATGGGACGGAGTAGCAATTTATGGTGGCAAGCTTCGGGCGCAATCCTGGTATGCAAGGGAGTCTTGAATCTGTTCCGTTGGGAGGGCTGTTTGCTACGTCATGTCAGTCGGCCAATAGCGAGGCACGTGCCCTCTTTCTTCCACTCCTTTTGCAGTTGCATGAAGCGGTTTCCGTGCATGAAGCGGAGCAATGCACCGGTCGCGTCGCTAGCAGACGATCCAATGCGTGCGTGCGGCTGCGCTGGCATTCTACCGGGAGCGCGGCCTATACGGTTGTCTATGAAATGATACGCGGAGCGAAGCACAGTTTGGTTACCATAGCAACCGCGCAGCACAAAGCACGCAAGGTGGTGCTTCGGAAAGAGCTCACAATTGTCGGCTTCAGAGGTGGGCTCAGCGTTTGAGGAAAACCCAAGAAAACCCCACACAGCACAGCCGGCACCGGGATTCGACCCCGTGCACCTCCCAGTCCCCACATGACTGACATGACCAGCACACTAACCACTGAGCCACGCGAGCTTTTACTGCATTCGCACGCACTGGAAGGCAATAATGTGAATCATTCTCGGTAGCCAGCAGGAACATCTCGCCTCACACAATACAGTATGAGTGGACTTCCTATTTCAGGTAGATAGCGCTCTCTCTTTTTTTTTTTCTACCTGTAGAGGCATTACAAAGCAGAGCAAACATGTCGTAGCCCCAGCCCCACTATACTTACGAGGCCGCTATGTCTACCCCGTTCTTCGTCCGTTGACTACTCTGAGCATTTGTAAGAAACTGTGAAAACAGTGCTTCTGAAGATGGAAAAGGCGACGGTTGCGTAAATAACAGGATGTCACAGATGCCATCCGATGGAAAGAATGCTTTGTTTGTCCAATACGCAACACAAGTGATGGTCTTCTCTGGTACTGCAAGATAAAAGCGATTGCAGAAACATCCATCGATAACACAAGCATAGCAAGAGAAACGTACGGGGAGCCTTGGTTGTGGTGGTGGTCGTGGTTGTCGTGGTCGTCGTTGTGCTCGCAGTAGTTGTTGAAGGAATAGGAGGAGGAATGTCGTAATTTTCGTCATAGCCCTGTGTATCTCCATCCCCTTCACCCCCTTCGTTGGCTGAACTGGACCCAAATGCGCCTGTAATCATATGGTACATCGCATCGTCTGAAAAATCACCGAAGGCGACCGGCCACGCGAGGCGGGAACGCAGTTTTGGAATTCCACGCAGGAGCTTAGCGGCAGACGATGACATATTTCCCATTTTTGGAAGTACTGGCTGAAAATGCATTCGACGACCCGATACAGTGCTGCCCCGAGTCTAATATGGATGAGAACCGCGGATGGAACGGTCTCACCATACTCGCATCGACTTCGAAGGTCGTTCTGTATCCCATTCGTAAAACGTATAGGCTGTCGCCCCTTACGGTTCTCGAAAACGCCAATATCACGGTCTTGAATGCATGCGCTCCGAAGAAGGGTCTTCGTTGTGGCTACGTACGTATAAGCGGTGTCCCGCAATGTCTACATGGAATAGTACACAATACCCCCCGGATGTTTAAACAGAACCAGTATATTCACCGGTGACGACAGCGACGGTTAATGCCAACAGGAGAACGCAGCAAATCGCCATCGCTATCAGTCCCCTTTTTTTGGCTTTCCTGGAAGTAATGAACATTGTCAGCATGCGACATACCTGGTACGGGAAGTACGCTGCTGTACTTACTCATTGCCTGGAAAATAAAGCATTCACGTGTACTTTCCACAACGTCCTTTTCTTTTCATGCACTTTTCGCGTCATGAGTAGAACCAATCCATGTTAGCACATAGACTGGACTGGGACCGACCAGGTTTATACGGAATCAGTGATGATTCATTAATGTTGAGCACTTCGGAGAGTTCCTCCGAGCTGATCCACTGCACGCTTACTCACTGTTAGACAAATGTATACATTTTAAGCCTGTAAACTCCCTTGCAAGAGCAGCCCCGAGATATATCAGAGGTAAAGCGGGGCGAAACGATCACCCCCACCCATCCCCCGTGCCTGTGCTCAATGTCCTGTTCCTTGTCGTTTCTGCTAGGACTAATGCAAGGGACGGATCCTGACCATCGGTTCGTCAGTTCGGGGGAGAGGAAAAGTCGATGTGTGCGCCCCCACCCCTCCCTTACTCCCCTGGATCCGCCACATCTTATGCTGATACCCCTTCACTCTACAACGCACGAGCACCGAAGGATGAAACGCTTTTTCTGAACCCAACAACCGAACGAACCGAATAACAGGAAATGTCAATTACCGCCTTTGTCCTGTCCTATGCTTTCCGTCCCTAGAAAACATAAAATGGTAAGTATCTCTACAGAACATGGTCAGTAGATGTCCATACCAGACATACCAGACATGCCGGACATGCCAGACATGGAGCTCATCTCACTCATTGCGCTCATTTGGCTTTCGGCTGCGGAAAGAACAATTCCATAAAGGAGTGACCAAATAGCATAATTGCAGATTACTGGGCACGTATTACTGGGCGCGTCCATGACCCCCCCCCCCACCTCCACCCTGCTGTAAGGGGTACGTGGAGACGTCAGGCGAGATGGGTGCTCTCTAGGAAGCTGCCTTATTGGTGGCGTCACATATCACTGGGCGCGTCCATGACCCAATACCCCCACCCTGCTGTAAGGGCTACCGGGTGACGTCAGGCGAGATGGGTGCTCTCTAGGAAGCTGTCGTATTGGTTGCGTCACATATCACTGGGCGCGTCCATGACCCAATACCCCCACCCTGCTGTAAGGGCTACCGGGTGACGTCAGGAGAGACGGGTGCTCTCTAGGAAGCTGTCGTATTGGTTGCGGCACGTATTACTGGGCGCGTCCATGACCCCCCCCACCTCCACCCTGCTGTAAGGGCAAAGGGGAGACGTCAGGCGAGATGGGTGCTCTCTAGGAAGCTGCCTTATTGGTTGTGTCACATATCACTGGGCGCGTCCATGACCCAATACCCCCACCCTGCTGTAAGGGCTACTGGGTGACGTCAGGCGAGATGGGTGCTCTCTAGGAAGCTGTCGTATTGGTTGCGGCACGTATTACTGGGCGCGTCCATGACCCCCTTCACCTCCACCCTGCTGTAAGGGCAAAGGGGAGACGTCAGACGAGGTGGGTGCTCTCTAGGAAGCTGCCTTGTTGGTTGCGTCACATATCACTGGGCGCGTCCATGACCCAATACCCCCACCCTGCTGTAAGGGCTACTGGGTGACGTCAGGCGAGATGGGTGCTCTCTAGGAAACTGCCGTATTGGTTGCGGCACGTATTACTGGGCGCGTCCATGACCCCCCCCACCTCCACCCTGCTGTAAGGGCAAAGGGGAGACGTCAGACGAGATGGGTGCTCTCTAGGAAGCTGCCTTATTGGTGGCGTCACATATCACTGGGCGCGTCCATGACCCAATACCCCCACCCTTCTGTAAGGGCTACTGGGTGACGTCAGACGAGATGGGTGCTCTCTAGGAAGCTGTCGTATTGGTTGCGTCGCATATCACTGGGAGCATCTATGACCCCAATACCCCCACCCTCCTGTAAGGGCTACCGGGTGACGTCAGGCGAGATGGGTGCTCTCTAGGAAACTGCCGTATTGGTTGCGGCATGTATTACTGGGCGCGTCCATGACCCCCCCCCCCCACCTCCACCCTGCTGTAAGGGCTACGGGGAGACGTCAGGCGAGATGGGTGCTCTCTAGGAAGCTGCCTTATTGGTGGCGTCACATATCACTGGGCGCGTCCATCACCCAATACCTCCACCCTGCTGTAAGGGCTACGGGGAGACGTCAGGCGAGATGGGTGCTCTCTAGGAAGCTGTCGTATTCGTTGCGTCACATATCACTGGGCGCGTCCATGACCCAATACCCCCACCCTGCTGTAAGGGCTACTGGATGACGTCAGGAGGGATGGGTGCTCTCTAGGAAACTGCCGTATTGGTTGCGGCACCTATTACTGGGCGCGTCCATGACCCCCCCCCCCACCTCCACACTGCTGTAAGGGCTACGGGGAGACGTCAGGCGAGATGGGTGCTCTCTAGGAAGCTGCCTTATTGGTGGCGTCACATATCACTGGGCGCGTCCATGACCCAATACCCCCACCCTGCTGTAAGGGCTACGGGGAGACGTCAGGCGAGATGGGTGCTCTCTAGGAAGCTGTCGTATTGGTTGCGTCACATATCACTGGGCGCGTCCATGACCCAATACCCCCACCCTGCTGTAAGGGCTACTGGGTGACGTCAGGCGAGATGGGTGCTCTCTAGGAAGCTGTCGTATTGGTTGCGTCACATATCACTGGGCGCGTCCATGACCCAATACCCCCACCCTGCTGTAAGGGCTACTGGGTGACGTCAGGAGAGATGGGTGCTCTCTAGGAAACTGCCGTATTGGTTGCGGCACGTATTACTGGGCGCGTCCATGACCCCCCCCCCACCTCCACCCTGCTGTAAGGGTTACGGGGAGGCGTCAGGCGAGATGTGTGATCTCTAGGAAGCTGCCTTATTGGTGGCGTCACATATCACTGGGCGCGTCCATGACCCAATACCCCCACCCTGCTGTAAGGGCTACGGGGAGACGTCAGGCGAGATGGGTGCTCTCTAGGAAGCTGTCGTATTCGTTGCGTCACATATCACTGGGCGCGTCCATGACCCAATACCCCCACCCTGCTGTAAGGGCTACTGGATGACGTCAGGAGGGATGGGTGCTCTCTAGGAAACTGCCGTATTGGTTGCGGCACCTATTACTGGGCGCGTCCATGACCCCCCCCCCCACCTCCACACTGCTGTAAGGGCTACGGGGAGACGTCAGGCGAGATGGGTGCTCTCTAGGAAGCTGCCTTATTGGTGGCGTCACATATCACTGGGCGCGTCCATGACCCAATACCCCCACCCTGCTGTAAGGGCTACGGGGAGACGTCAGGCGAGATGGGTGCTCTCTAGGAAGCTGTCGTATTGGTTGCGTCACATATCACTGGGCGCGTCCATGACCCAATACCCCCACCCTGCTGTAAGGGCTACTGGTTGACGTCAGGCGAGATGGGTGCTCTCTAGGAAGCTGTCGTATTGGTTGTGTCACATATCACTGGGCGCGTCCATGACCCAATACCCCCACCCTGCTGTAAGGGCTACTGGGTGACGTCAGGAGAGGTGGGTGCTCTCTAGGAAGCTGCCTTGTTGGTTGCGTCACATATCACTGGGCGCGTCCATGACCCAATACCCCCACCCTGCTGTAAGGGCTACTGGGTGACGTCAGGCGAGATGGGTGCTCTCTAGGAAACTGCCGTATTGGTTGCGGCACGTATTACTGGGCGCGTCCATGACCCCCCCCACCTCCACCCTGCTGTAAGGGCAAAGGGGAGACGTCAGACGAGATGGGTGCTCTCTAGGAAGCTGCCTTATTGGTGGCGTCACATATCACTGGGCGCGTCCATGACCCAATACCCCCACCCTTCTGTAAGGGCTACTGGGTGACGTCAGACGAGATGGGTGCTCTCTAGGAAGCTGTCGTATTGGTTGCGTCGCATATCACTGGGAGCATCTATGACCCCAATACCCCCACCCTCCTGTAAGGGCTACCGGGTGACGTCAGGCGAGATGGGTGCTCTCTAGGAAACTGCCGTATTGGTTGCGGCATGTATTACTGGGCGCGTCCATGACCCCCCCCCCCCCCACCTCCACCCTGCTGTAAGGGCTACGGGGAGACGTCAGGCGAGATGGGTGCTCTCTAGGAAGCTGCCTTATTGGTGGCGTCACATATCACTGGGCGCGTCCATCACCCAATACCTCCACCCTGCTGTAAGGGCTACGGGGAGACGTCAGGCGAGATGGGTGCTCTCTAGGAAGCTGTCGTATTCGTTGCGTCACATATCACTGGGCGCGTCCATGACCCAATACCCCCACCCTGCTGTAAGGGCTACTGGATGACGTCAGGAGGGATGGGTGCTCTCTAGGAAACTGCCGTATTGGTTGCGGCACCTATTACTGGGCGCGTCCATGACCCCCCCCCCCACCTCCACACTGCTGTAAGGGCTACGGGGAGACGTCAGGCGAGATGGGTGCTCTCTAGGAAGCTGCCTTATTGGTGGCGTCACATATCACTGGGCGCGTCCATGACCCAATACCCCCACCCTGCTGTAAGGGCTACGGGGAGACGTCAGGCGAGATGGGTGCTCTCTAGGAAGCTGTCGTATTGGTTGCGTCACATATCACTGGGCGCGTCCATGACCCAATACCCCCACCCTGCTGTAAGGGCTACTGGGTGACGTCAGGCGAGATGGGTGCTCTCTAGGAAGCTGTCGTATTGGTTGCGTCACATATCACTGGGCGCGTCCATGACCCAATACCCCCACCCTGCTGTAAGGGCTACTGGGTGACGTCAGGAGAGATGGGTGCTCTCTAGGAAACTGCCGTATTGGTTGCGGCACGTATTACTGGGCGCGTCCATGACCCCCCCCCCCACCTCCACCCTGCTGTAAGGGTTACGGGGAGGCGTCAGGCGAGATGGGTGCTCTCTAGGAAGCTGCCTTATTGGTGGCGTCACATATCACTGGGCGCGTCCATGACCCAATACCCCCACCCTGCTGTAAGGGCTACCGGGTGACGTCAGGAGAGATGGGTGCTCTCTAGGAAGCTGTCGTATTGGTTGCGGCACGTATTACTGGGCGCGTCCATGACCCCCCCACCTCCACCCTGCTGTAAGGGCTACTGGGTGACGTCAGGAGAGGTGGGTGCTCTCTAGGAAGCTGTCGTATTGGTTGCGTCACATATCACTGGCAGCATCCATGACCCAATACCCCCACCCTCCTGTAAGGGCTACCGGGTGACGTCAGGCGAGATGGGTGCTCTCTAGGAAGCTGTCGTATTGGTTGCGTCACATATCACTGGGCGCGTCCATGACCCAATACCCCCACCCAGCTGTAAGGGCTACTGGGTGACGTCAGGCGAGATGGGTGCTCTCTAGGAAGCTGTCGTATTGGTTGCGTCACATATCACTGGGCGCGTCCATGACCCAATACCCCCACCCTGCTGTAAGGGCTACTGGGTGACGTCAGGAGAGATGGGTGCTCTCTAGGAAACTGCCGTATTGGTTGCGGCACGTATTACTGGGCGCGTCCATGACCCCCCCCCCACCTCCACCCTGCTGTAAGGGCTACGGGGAGACGTCAGGCGAGATGGGTGCTCTCTAGGAAGCTGCCTTATTGGTGGCGTCACATATCACTGGGCGCGTCCATGACCCAATACCCCACCTTGCTGTAAGGGCTACCGGGTGACGTCGGGAGAGATGGGTGCTCTCTAGGAAGCTGTGGTATTGGTTGCGGCACGTATTACTGGGCGCGTTCATGACCCCACCACCTCCACCCTGCTGTAAGAGCTACTGGGTGACGTCAGGAGAGATGGGTGCTCTCTAGGAAGCTGTCGTATTGGTTGCGTCACATATCACTGGCAGCATCCATGACCCAATACCCCCACCCTCCTGTAAGGGCTACCGGGTGACGTCAGGCGAGATGGGTGCTCTCTAGGAAGCTGTCGTATTGGTTGCAGAACATATCACTGGGCGCGTCCATGCCCCCTCTGCAGTAAGAGCTACCGGGTGACGTCAGGCGAGATAGGTGCTCTGTAGGAAACCACCGTATTGGTTGCGGCACATGTAATTTTGCGCGTCCATTACCCTGCTGAAAGGGCTACCGAGTGACGTCAGGCGAGATGGGTGCTCTCTAGGAAGCTGCCGTATTGGTTGCGGCACATGTAATTGGGCGCGTCCATTACCCTGCTGAAAGGGCTACCGAGTGACGTCAGGCGAGATGGGTGCTCTCTAGGAAGCTGCCGTATTGGTTGCGGCACATATCACTGGGCGCCATGACGCCTCCCACCCCGCTGTAATGGCGGCAGAGTGATATCATGCAAGATGGTGGCTTTCTATAGGAAACTGCCGTTATACCATTATAGGTCACCATATTTATACGGCTTAAACAAGCTATGGACAAGCATGTACAACAAGCCCTGTCATATTGAGCATGTAGTGAAAGCTGGACATCCGCTTTCGGTGGACATCCGTAGCAAACGCTTGCTCTCGTTCGAAGAACAATGCGTGCCAGTGCCTACACGCGCGCGCAGACAGTCACGTGATACTCTCGGGTTCTCTCTTGGCGAAAAAACCCGTAAAGGGTGCCGCGTTCAGGACACCTTATTCGAGAATATGTTGATTTGATTTTAAGAAAACACACTTTCATTGACACTTCGGCTCTCAGCTAATTAGTATAAACGAAAATACTGGCTATCAGCTTCGACTTCTCTTCACAACAATATATATTTTTTAGAGCTTGGCGGTCGTTACGTGGGACAGTCTGTACATGCTGCCCAACATGAGCGGAGGAAGCGCTACGCCGTGGTAGGGTAACAGCGCTTGGAAAGTTGGTTTCATTCGTAATTTTTTGAGAGGGCTGCTTCCTTCTCTTGTGTGGTCAAGTGCCCTTAGTCGAAGGAACAGCGGTAATTTCAGTTACCGTAGACGCTCGCAATGACTAAGCGGAACCGTACCACTACACGTCTACGACTGACCACACCGAGGTGAACTTTCCAGCTAGCAGGCACGTGGCCGCACAAGTAATAGTTATCAAAAACGAACGACCAACCACGTTCCTAATTTCACACCTGAACCACATTAGGACTACACAGCTCAAAACTTGACCGCGTCAAAAAGGTGGATGTGCCACTATGCCGTGTGTATCGTTAGGGAACGTACGCAATGGTTGCAAAGCAAAAAAAAAAAAAAGACCGAACACTGCTTACCCATAATTGATGTTATCCGGCGGTGAGAGCTGATGTGCTCGGCAAGGCAAGGCAAGGGAAGGAGTGAGCAACCGAACGGGTGAACGAGACACTGCTTCTGCTTCTTCACGGGCTTTGGTACCATGCGCGTGCTGCTGATGACGGTAGTAATATGGTATTAGTGACAGTAGGATGTAGTAACAGTTGGAGTTGGAGTTAGGAAAGAAAAACGCTCCTACAAAACGCAATAGCCGGCTGCTCCAAAACACTCGATAATAAAAACCAGCGATAGTAGTAATGATGCGCTGCCTTCCTTTCAATGCAAAATCAGTAAGCAAAAATAAGTTCAGCTATAAATATTGCGTTAAATATCTCTCGTAGCAAAACTACGACTTTACTTTGAGATTATGAATGCGGGAGTTTCATATATCGGAGCATACTGAACGGTCTGGATAGAAAGCGGGAATACATCTAGCAGATTTCGAGGTAACTCGTTTCTGTAACTAAGTTTCTTTTTTTCTTTTTCTTTCTAAGAGTTCTTTTCGACAGGTAACTTCTCGATCTATGACATCTAGTAGACGTCACTTCCGCTCCAGCGACAAATATGTGTTTCTTAGGGGAAACAGGCAGCGTCTGGTGCCGTCGAAGAGGCAAGCGCTGCGGTTTTGGCGTAGCGTGTATGATGGTCAATGCATACCATGATCCTTCTGTTACCTACAGAAGATGATGGATGAAGAAGATATCTCGTAGTTATATTAGCGGTGTGCGACATTTCCCATTAAAGTGGTTGAGACAGGTCATCCTATCCCAGATAAACGTAAGAGGCCGTTCTTTGCATCAATCTGAACCTGCCCCGAAAGTTTCACAGCGAAAAGGGTAATAGAAGCGGAGAAAATGGGCGCCGCGAATACCGAGACTCATGCGCCTCTGACGTCACATCGCACGCCGCTGCATGTGATGCAGCGAGCGAGAAGTCATGTGCTTACGACTGCCAATAGGAATGGACTAACTCTGAGCTCTCTGAGCTGATTCTACCAGCTCGCGTGGCTCCGTGGTTATAGCGTGCTGGTCATGTCACGTCGAGACTGGGAGGTACCCGGCTTCTAATCCCGTTGCCGGCTGTGCTGTCTGGGTTTTCTCCTGGTTTTCCCTCAGACACTTTCAGACATATGTCGGCACAGTTCCCTTAGAAGTCGGCCCAGGACGCACATTCCCCAGGGCGTCAGTCGTGACGTTGCCCACCTCTCTGAGGCCGACAACGGCGAGCCATTCCACCACCACGTAGGATTATTTTTTTTCCTTGCTATTCTGGCCTGCAGTACAAAGCGTTCATGATGTATGTCCCTTCTTATGTGCCCTGGAAAGACTTACTCGAAACAGTAAGAGCCTAAGTACCTAAGTTAGAAGTGCAGTTACTCTGCACAAATAGTAATTAGCGAAGTTACATGACGGGTAACTTTGTTACTTTACAGTTACTTTCCAAAGTGGCAAAAGGACGACTCCAAAATCTTTTATTCTAAATTAGTCCCTACTGCAATCTCAACTACTTGTGCAGGGTGCACTTGAATGACAGTTACTATACCTGAAGTTTGTCTCTGTAGTTTTATGCGGAAGCAGATTTCCCGAAGCGTCCCGAACAGCCGCTCACTTGGGTCACCAGACGGAGCCAGCGCTTCTTCCGTTTTGCACCGGAGTAATTCTTCCGTTTTACATTGACATTTCATTCTACATTCCATTTTACATTCCGTTTACATTTACATTGACATCCAACTTTAATTTGAGCCCTTTGTCTACAATGTAAGCTTTGTACGTCTGTGCGAGGGCACTTGGAACACATCCTGCTAGAGTCGTCCTAAGGAGAGTTTCCACCAAGCAGCGCCCCCTCCCCCCCCTCACTCACTCACCGCTCTCTGAAGCTCCGTAAATAAAGAAAACTCTCACCTACATGGCTGGGATTGTAAATTCTCTGGACTCCCGCTTTATATTGTCTGACAATCCCACCAGGACCTGCCCCTCGGCTTCCCCTCTCGCCCCCCCCCCCCCTCCGAACGACTCTGTAATTAGGGTTGCCACAAGGCCGGTTATTTGCTCGCTCTGCCGGTTGCCGGTAGGAAGGGGATAACGACAGCCTTTTGTCGGTATTTGTGGCTCAAGACCTTTCACAGGGGCTTTTGCGAGGTTTTCGCTTCAACATTCCACCACAGCTTGAATAAATCTGGAGCACAGACCCAACGTGGGTTTGATTGACGACATCATTGATTCAGCTTATGTTTCCTCGTATTCTCTCTCTGTCCCCTCCCCCCCTCATCCACCCCTCACCCACTTTCCTTTCCCGCGAGACTTTCCTCTTTCTCTCTATTCACCTCCTCTCCCTCGCCGGTATTTTTCACTACGAAAGGTGGCAACCCTACTCTGTATCCTGGCATAGTGAACTGTCACTACGGGTGGGGTCAAGTTGTGGATCTTCCTCCGAATGCGGTGATAGCTGCTCAGTTTCTACGTACCGTTTCCTTTCGAGCTACGGCCGGTCGTGCGAGCACACGATTAACAGGCAGGAACGGGTGGAGGAAGAAAATGTGAAAGAAAAAGCGTACAGCTAGTTACTGAAAAAGTTAGCTTACTAGTTACTAGGTAGTTGCAGTTCACAAACAAATGCAAAACAAAACCAAAGGTGTGAGCAGCCCGGAGCAGGGCTTACGGTGTGACATAGTGCGCCCAAGAAAATTCTGAAAAAAAAAAATAAATGGGAAGAACAGGTGAGCGTCAGGGGGTGGCAGACGGCAGACGGAGAGTTGGTGGTGGTGGTGATCTAAATCCTGAAGACCTGTTTTGCGGTGAACTAATCATGAACTAATCAAGATACTAATCATACATTGCCCTTCGAACGTCTCGGTACGCGCTTTGCCAGATAAGCACAAGATAGGCAATATCAAAAGCACCGTGCCATAAGGAGGTGGCGCCTGTTTCGCTACCCGAATGCCCTTGTCCACAGCGTGGGGCAGTCGGTGAGGTAGGGACGTTTCCCTCCGCATCTCAGATGAGCAGGACTGTGAATGAAGGTACGACACGGCAATGTCTTGGCGATACTGGTTTAATCTCCGCTTACAAAGTAAGCGAACTAAACGTTCAACGGTGTTCAAGGGCCATTGCCGTTGAAGCAGGTGAGGATATTGATCTTGTACTCTGTTCATATATTTTCTGCGTTTACATTCTCGATGGTACATGCACCTGTCTATTCGTTGCCACCCAAAGTTTAGGTGCATTATTTTCTGCATTGATAGTGCAATGATTTTATGCAGGGAGGTGAACTCGACTATAAATAGGCGCTATTTCTGGCAAACCGAAATTCAGACACTAATGTATCAGATCAACCTATTACTGATGGGCGGACATCACTCATGTGTGCCACGCATGATCATCTCTCAATGCTGATCAGACATTAATGTATCAGATCAACCTATTACTGATGTGCGGACATCACTCATGTGTGCCACGCATGATAATTTTGGCCACTATCATGCAGTGCTGAAAGCCAAGCCTTCATCTCCACGATTTCTATCTGTGGCACGAGTGTTGTTTGTGGTATATGTGTCTGTGTGTGGTGCGTCCCCAATAAAATGCTCATCGTTTTTCAAACAAGCACTCGAGCTTTCATACCAAGAACGATGGAACAGAAATGTTTATGCGTATGTCGATTTTTACGGCATATTTGAGAAGTTTTTAGTGCATATCTATCCGCTCTCTACTGTGTTATATTCTCTCGCAAACGGTCATTGTGAGCAGGCACCCGTGATTTCCCTAGCCAAACACTCCAAGGGCTGCTATCATGTTTCGCAGGAGAAGCGTGTCAACAATGATCACCAGGACTGGATGGGCAGTCGTCGGGTTGTTTCTTCCAATTTTCCAGTGATGGGCACACACGGAAATTGTCGTTCAGATAATCCTTGACGTGGAGAATATCCCTGTAGCCATCGCTGTAGGTGTCATTGCAGATGTTCTTTTCTAAAGCGTTGCCATTAATAATATCCTGCAAGCCGAACATGACGTAGCCACCGTGAAAGCCCTGCTGTCTTGCCTTGCACATCTGAAATAATGAAGCAGTATGTATATGTACCTCCGTATGTACCTGCTATGTACCTCCGTATGTCCTCCGCACCTGAAGCAATGTACCAGATCTGTTACAGTGTTCCACCGGTGGCGGTGCAATGTAGCGCGCGCTACACATCCGATATTCTTATATATTCTTAGTACACGGAAATCTCGTTACCTCATCTGGCACCCTTAGACTAACGCGCTGTCGGATCACGAGAAAACCGACGCCACACTTAATGGGTAAGCAGAATTTCTTCTTCTTGAAGAAGAAATTATTCTTCTTGAATACGTCTTCGTAACAATAGTGAGTTTTTAGTATCTCATACGCTGTTGCCTTTGCGTACGTAAGGGAGAGCGTGCTGGTTCTGCCTTGCGCGCGCGCAGAACCATCTGCGCTACGCCTTATGTACGCGAACGCGACAGCATACGGTATGGCATAACTCACTAATATGTGCATTCATCAGCGATGGGCAACGTATCTGGCATTATTGGAGTGCATTGTACAGTGCTGGACAAAAGTTTATGGAACACGCTCCGGCGCATTCCTTCCTCAGGGTGACAGGCCAGCAGCGAATGGTACCGTAAGGGGTACCGTACGGGGTAGCTAGGCACATGTGTGTTCCGGAGCGCGTTCCGTGAACTGCATAGTACGCTGCAACCTGAGTGCAGTTCCATCACGTTTAGGCATTTGGTGGTTTCGGAAGGAAAATGCACCCAAAGTACACCGGTTGTGCACATTTGGAATATGCACTCCTTGCAACCTTCATATATATATATATATCGCAACAAAAAGAATATGTAACGTTATGTGGTTTTGTTATTGGCAGAAAAAAAAGCGAAACAAAAAATCACTGAAAAGCGTGCATTAAAAGTTACAAATTGCAACGTAGAGGGAACAAGGTAAAAACCAATAGAACCAGGTTGCAGTGTCTACCGCAGTCAAAGCCAAGTACCCATTCGCATATCTGTCGATTCGCAGCAGCATAAACGTCAACGGCCTGCCGTCAGTGCATTTTCTTGTGGTATTTTTACCCGTAGTTCATAGTACTTGACGGGAAAGTATACTACATAGAGAAAAGTATTCGGCAGTATTCAGCAACATGGCATATACAAAGAATGGAATTTGGAGTGCAGTAGATGTACTCGGAAGTTTCATCTCAGTATTCATCCGCAAACGCCATGTCTATTCCTGCGCAAATCAAGTCTGCCCACCGCAAAGCAATGCTTATTATCGGTTTCTCACTTACATATTTCTATGCAATATAGGGCTTGTGTGTCTCACGTGGTCCAACTAGGTGTTAGACACGAAAACAAATGCAACGAGGACCTGGTAGACTGCCTTTCTTCAGGTGCAAGATTCACAAATATATACACAACGCGTTGCCCACGTGAGTATAAGATAGCAGGAGGGAAAGGCAAAAAATGAAGGAAACGTGTGTCGCGTTGTATACTTATATCACGCACCACGTGGTATGCACATGTAAACAAATGTAGTCTTCCATAGATTGAGAAGTTACCCGTCCAAAAAAAACTAAGTTAATAACGAAGTTCTTCAGCCTGAAATGTAACTCGCAGATACTGAGTTACTTGAAAAAAAAAGAACGAGTTACTTCCAAGTTACTTCGGACACAAATCCGCAAACGCCATGTCTATTCCTCCGCAAATCAAGTCTGCCCACCGCAAAGCAATGCTTATTATCGGTTTCTCACTTACATATTTATATGCACTATAGGGCTTGTGTGTCTCACGTGGTCCAACTAGGTGTTAGACACGAAAACAAATGCAACGAGGACCTGGTAGACTGCCTTTCTTCAGGTGCAAGATTCACAAATATATACACAACGCGTTGCCCACGTGAGTATAAGATACCAGGAGGGAAAGGCAAAAAATGAAGGAAACGTGTGTCGCGTTGTATACTTATATCACGCACCACGTGGTATGCACATGTAAACAAATGTAGTCTTCCATAGACTGAGAAGTTACCCGTCCAAAAAAAACTAAGTTAATAACGAAGTTCTTCAGCCTGAAATGTAACTCGCAGATACTGAGTTACTTGAAAAAAAAAAGAACGAGTTACTTCCAAGTTACTTCGGACACAAATACAGCATTACGCAGGTACAGCGTGCGTGAGCAGTTGAGTTAGACCTTGAGTTGCCTGCGGAGGAGCGCAACACGCTTAGATCGTTTTCGTTTATGTCCAACAATAGACCTCTCCCTGTTTGTAAACAAATGACGCCATAGTGTTCCACAGCGCCACAAATTTCATAGAATATGACTGCGCTCGAAGCTAGAGGTGAACAAGGTCGCGCCTGAAAGCCACGGTCTTGAGGGGATGACGATATGGTCCCTTAAAGGAACGCGACCCTTGGTCCTGCTTTTCTTTCAATGGAAGGCAGCTAACAAGTGCCCCTTCGTGGAACCCAGCCCTCTCCTTCGGATTTGTTTCAGTATGTCTATGATGACGTTTCTCTGGTACAGGTCTATTCGAACGCTTTGCATCTTACTCCCTGTGGGCGCATAATTCTTCAGCTTAATTTCAATGGCAGCGGTTCTGACTTCTTGAATAAAATACTGTCATTGATTGAATATCACGGTTTATGGCAAAAAATGCCACGATGGAACCGGAGAGAAAGCAAGAAAATATGTCTACGAAAGCGAGTTAAAAGTAACTTGGAACTTAACTTAAGTTACTTTGGCAAAGTTACCTGAAAAGGGAACGAGTTCCTTTGAAAGTTACCACGGCGCAAAAGTACCGAGTTAAGTTACAAGTTACCAAAAAAAATGAACTTAGTTACAGTAACGAGTTACTTGTAAAGAGTTACCTCGAACTCTGTAGTCTTCTACATGAAAGCTTGTGTGTAATGCTTGTTTAAGACCATGAAAAATCATCCGGAGACCCATAGCAACGCTTGGCACAGCCAAGCATGGTTGTGGTACGTACCTTAACTCTCATTGTGACGTTTGTGTCAATGGCGAGCACCCAGTTTACAAATGAACGCAGTAGCCGTAACACTCTCTTCTGGTCGATGACGTCCTGTGCATGTTCCCGGCAATGGTAGCATACGAACCTCTTCCCATCCGGTGCGTGGTCTTCGGGATCATAGCAGAGCTACATTTGAGACAAAAATGAAACATTTTGGAGAAACCACTTCGCATGTCCCCTACGATACGCGAAGCACCGTGTATGAAGGTTCACGACGTCACGCACAACAGGAGGCCAGATTTTGTTACGATCGCAACTTACGACGCAGCTCACTATGAATACAAGGACGCAATTGCTCCGGCACCAGCGATGCGACCCTCTTGGCGGATGTCTTTGCATTATTGCCGGCCATGTTGCCGTCGTGTTTCAGTATTGGGTTGAGGCTACGAGTTGCTGTCGTGGGCCAGAACGGTGCATTGAAGTGACACACAGATTTGGTCTTGTCCCGTCGCCGTGCGCTGTTTCCGTTCGAGGAGCTCCTCTTCTGTGGATCGTGGCCGCTTGCGAGGCCCTATCTCGTCTGACACAACGAGCGCCTCAAGATCGGGTTTTATAAACTGTTTTATTATAGACGGTTTACGACGCATTGGCGTCAGCGCCACTGCAGGGCGCCACTTACAAATCGGTTTTGCATTGGTTTTTGTGCGAATGTGAACAAGTGCGTACTACCGCTCCGAGGTACGCGCAGTGCGGGTATAGCTCCTTGCGCCGAAGGAGTGCACTACCGCTTCCTTTACACGTCACGCGGCGCTTGTATACCTCCTAGGGCCCTATTCAGAGCCGCTGTCGAGCGCCAGCGACGGTGTCGCTAGAGGAGTATCGGTAGAAGGCGATTACGAGCACCGGTAGCGACACTTGCCTAGTTTTGGTATTCCCACGTCCCTTTTAACGATAGTGCGCTTGATTTGGACTGTCGTCAGGGGTTAAGACGTATGGGAACGAGACGCCGCACTCTCTGCCAATAGCGTAGCAGGAGGATAATCACGTGGAATGCCTTGTTTTGGAAACGTTTCGTTTTGGACGACGACGACGCGTTGAGGATTGAGAAGAAGTCTCTCGCTCAACATACGAATAACATAAAATTGTGTTGCAGTTCGTGATCGAGCACCGCAATTTATTCACGTGCATTTTGCTGGTGGTCTACACTGAATTCACCATTTCCATGTACGCGTCGCTCCTGGTGGCGAGACATAACATGATGAGAAGACGACGAAGCAATGATGACAAATTAACACATTAACATTTGTTTTGAATGGTATAGCCTGCTCCTGTGGAAGCACACAACATGTGATGCACCCCAAAAACCCCACGAAAACTTGTTAAGTCATATGACACACCATGTTTTAATGCCAACTATCATGGCGACGCCCTACAGTTCGACGCAACGTATTACAGGCATTGCCAGCAGCTTCAAAGCGCATGTGCCAACACTGCCAACACCGGCAAAGAGAAAGATGTTGGGGACGGGGAGCGTGACACGTGAGGTCTTCGACGTCATCCACACGAAATCATCTTCCGCCTCATTCGGTGATGCTTTTACGGTGAACCAGAAGAACCATACACTGACGTTTGTGCCTTTCATGTTTCGGCAGTTCACACATAGGCATTGCGAGCAAACGCTTCGCCAACTCTCATCACAGCCTACAGCATGTTTTCCTGTCAACAAACATGGCGATCGCCGCCAGAAGTGGCTGGGCATGCGCATACGCGTACCCAGAAATGGTCCATTGGACAGAAGGGACCATTTCTGAGTACGCGTATGCGCATGCCCAGCTCCCTCTGGTGGCGGCCGCCATGGCATGAAATGATCATGGCTGCTTTTGTACAGTGTGGGCTGTGATGCGACATAGTGAAGCCTTTTTTCTGCAATGCCTGTAATGTGTTGCGTCATCGACTGCCGAAACTACGAAACATTCAAGCATCTTTCTCTTTGCCGGTGTTGGCGCATGCGCTTTGAAGCTGTGTGCTTGCCCGGTTGCTGCTTCTCCGCACGGCAGGCGAAGTGGTATGAGCGTCACCATGACAGTTGGCATGAAAACATGGCATGTTATGGATAGTTTTCGTGGGATGTATCACGTGCTGTGTGCTTCCACAGGAGCCGGCTATACCATTAAAAATAAAGTGTTCTGCATTATCCTCAAAAGATGCCAGCTACGCCCACGTGGTGTTCATTTGTTATCATTGCTTAATGTCTTATCATGCCGTCTCTCGCCGCCGGAGCGACGCGTACATGAAAATGGTCCGTCAGTCGCAATCATAGGTGGGCATTTTCCTGCGGCCTCACTCATCCTCACCTCACGAAGCGCAGACTTTATCAGCCTCACTCACCCTCACCAAATTTTCCTCACCAATAACTTAACCTCAGTCGCCCTCACCCTCACATTCCATTTCAAATTTTTCCCTCACGAACCTCACTTCGGGGCATCGGGATCCCGAAAGGCCTCACCATCCTCATCCTCACATGCCTTCACCTCATGAGGCTATTCACGACCCTCATGGCCTCACGTATCTTCACCTCATGAGGGTCCTCATCCTCAGTTGTCCTCACCTCATGAGGGCTCTCATGGCCTCAGGAGTCCTCATCCTCACGTGTCCTCACCTCATGAGGGCCCTCATGTCCTCACGGCGTCTCACGGACTTTCGCCTAATGAGGACCCACATGGCCTCACGTGTCCTCACCCTCACGTGCCCTCACCTCAGAGGGCCCTCGTGGCCTCACGTACCTTCACCTCATGAGGACCCACATGGCCTCATGTGTCTTCAAGTCACTAGGAGACACGTGAGCCTCAAAAGAACTTTCCGTCATGTTCACATGTCACGTCGGTGTCGTCACGTCACGGCGTCACGTCACGGCATCGTCACGTCGGTGTTTATTTACAGTGTCGGTAGTTGGTACTAATGATACTGCGCGGCATTAAACTGTTTACAGGGTTTCGTACTGTGCTTGGAGAAATGTGCTGACAGTTGTTACTGTCACAGTGAGGTTTAACGTTAGTGTTTGGCATCAGTAAAGTGGAGCCCGAAATACTTCAGTGCAGATGTACCTTACGGAAATGATCGGGTGGTGGCGGGGAATAGTGCTTGAAGAGATCCTGTACTCGATTCTCAGAACCGTATGACGCTGCTGCCAGAATCTGAGGATACGCTCACAGCTGAAGTTTTTGGGCACAATTAATGCTACTTAATCGCACCTGCAATCAGGTCGTGCCTTTTTGTTGTTGTTTTTTCTTCTCCTTCTTTTACATTTCAAAGGCGCGCTACAGTCACGGGGATTCCAGTTTTCCTGGCTTCGTTTTGAGGAGACAAAGAAAGATTTTGAAAATTCTTACAACTCCATGATGAAAAACCCGAGACTGGGGAAAACACGAAAAACAGACGACGCACACAAACTCTCAATTTCAACGTCTGTTTTTCGTCTCTTCCCCAGTATCGGGTTTTTCATCATAGAGCTTTTTGATTGTTATTTGTTTGTTCTGCTTTGTTAGTTTCTTCCTTAGCACTTTTGCTGTCGCACAGACTTTGGGGAGCCCCGTAAAGGCTGCTTTATATTGAGCTTTATGCTGTTAGGAACAAGAGATGTCAAAATAAAAAGAAAGCCTCGTTCCATTCCCAGCAGCGGCAACATTTGTTTAAAAAGAAACTACAAAAACACCGCACATGGCACCTTTGGCACGACACAGCACGTGTGTGTCCAGTTGCAATCATTCGAAATTAGCGGGGGAAAGCAGCTGCACGCGCTTTCGAAAACACGGTACAGGGCCTTTCCAAACGAGGCTGCTATTCCAGTAAACAGGCAGAAAGACGAATCCACAAGAGGTAGTGTGGCGCTCAAAACACGACTTCGGAATCGTGTTCCCTATTCTCGGGGTTTTATATTATGCAACAACATAACGTAACCGCCTAAGATAGTCATGACTTATCTGTAAGTTCTCTCATGAAAAAGTCGCATGCCCCTTTGAAGCGAGATTCTTCATGGTAGCCTTCATACAGGGTGGTCCCCCAACCCTAATTCATAGTAAAAAACGTAGGCCCTGGAGAGATATGCGGTGAAGGGATTTTTTTCTGCCAGTAACTTTTGTCACATATTTGTAATATTTTTATTTCATTTCAATTGACGGAAAGTTAATTTCTTGAATTGAACTCCGAAATTTCCCAAGGCAATCTAACGTATTCTTTTCGGAAATGGGTTCCCCGTCGTCATTTTACTCAGTATAGCGCATAACCCCACTCGTAATGCAATGGCAATTGCCGAAATAAATTCGCCGAAAATCGTGAAAATGAGAGCCTTTGGCACCGCCTCTTCTTTGACGGCTCTAAGTTTGAGTTCAAAGTTTGAGTTCAAAGTTTGAGCTCTAAGTTTGAGCTCTAAGTTTGAGCGCAAAGCTGCGAAGAAAGGATGTTACATTGACACGCGACACGAGGGGGAAAGGGTTACAAACCCAACCCACAGAAGAGTTCCGCTGCCAGGTATCAGCTTTGCCCACGTCAGTTTCAGGGTCGCGCTCTTTTTGCTTTATTCGTGTTTTGCTGAGTGTGTTTGTTAGCTTTTGGGTGCGTACGCGGCAGTTTTCACTATGACCGCTGATAGCGGTCTCGTAGTTATTCTGCACCACCTTATTGTTATGAACCTGTGTATGTGTGTGAGAGAGAGAGAGTTGTATGCACGAACGCCTGTCAGCTCTCTTCTTTTTTCAATTCGTTTGTTTCAACATGTTACGGATTTCTTCACATTCAACACACTTCCTGTGTACTTTGATTAGGTTATCATTAGCGTAAAAGCGTTCGCCATCTGCTGCAATGCACAGGTGGGATCTCCGAATTGTATCTTCCACGGCCCTTTTTATTTCGGATCTGGAAAGCGACGAGCAGAAAGCAGTGATTTTCACCTGCTGGTCAGCCGGCGATCGTGGTTCGCTTTTGTATACTTCGTCTTTGATGCGACCCCAGAGGTAAAAGTCCATCGGCGTTAAGTCAGGAGACCTGGCGGGCCATGACACTGGACCAAATCAGCCAGCCTACTTCTCCCGGAACATGTGACGGAGCAGCTGTACCGCACGCCGCGCGCTGTGAGGTGGAGCCCCATCGTGCTAAAACCACACGCGGGTCTGTTCAGCAAGAGGCAGGTCATCAATAAAACTGAATACGGCATCTAAAATTTCGCTACAGTAACGGTTGGCATTTAGGGGTCCCGTGAAAAATACTGGCCCAATGATGGCTCCGTTATAAATCCCGGCCAATACATTCAATCCCCACTCGTACTGATACTTGCAGTCCCGTAGCCAGTGTGGGTTTATTTGGCTCCAATAATGCGCGTTGTGGCGATTCACTTGAGCGCTATGGCAGAAGTGGGCCTCATCAGCCCAAATGACCCTGTTCACAAAGTTTCTGCTTTCCTGGGTCCGACATCGGATCCAGTTACAGAAATCCAGCCGTTTCTGGTTGTCGCCCGGCTGGAAATGTTGATGAAGGCTCACGTGGTACGGGTAGAGTTTGTGCTTGTGTAGTATCCTCAGCACACTTGACTTTGATGTCTGTGCTCACTTTGCCAGGGTGCGCAGACTTTACGTGGAGATCATCTCCTACTTCATTTAGGGCCTAATTTGTTTGTGTCGACTCAGTGGCAGAGACCGGCTGTGGGTACCGGAATGGAAACTTCCTGTTGTGGACAGTCTCACAAATGCACGCCTTATGGTACAAGAGCTCACCACCCTAGTTCCTGGAAGCATTTCACTGTATTTGAGGACTGCTCTGTCATAGTCCATACCTGCAGCCCCGAGAGCAATGATCATCCTTGTTTTTACTTGGTTGGAATACACGGTGCTTGCCATCGCTGCCGTTTGCTGGTTCACAGCATTCACTGAGACCGGAGTGCAAAACGGTCCAAAAATGTATTTCCTTCCCTACCCGTCAACACGTCGGGTGACCCCATTTTTGATAAGATAGCTCTGATTCCCGCACTCACCGCGGGTGTTTGTTCCGTGGGTAAGGCTTGTAACCCTTTCCCCATCGTGTGGCGTGTCAATGTAACCTCCTTTCTTCGCAGGTCAAACTTAGAGCCGTCAAAAAAGAGACGGAGCCAAGGGCTCATCTCCACGAATTTTCGACGAATTTATTTCGGCAATTGTCATTGCATTACGAGTGGGATTATGTGCTATACTGAGAAAAATGACCAAGGGGAACCCATTTCCGCAAAGAAAACGTCAGGTTGCCTTGGAAAATTTCGGAGTTCAATTTAAGAAATTAACTTTCCGTCAATTAAAATGAAATAAAAATGTTACCAATATGGGGCAAAAGTTATTGGCAGAAAAAAAATTCCTTGACCGCATGTTCTCCGGGCCCAACGTCTTTTACTATGAATTTCTATCATGGTTGGTGGACCTTCCTGTATATGGAGGAATGAAACCTAAGAACGGAACATGGCGATCCTCGAAGATCCTCGAATTTCCATTGGCCCTTCGCGCAGAGTGATGTCATCTGCCGCGCACCTTCTCCAAGCGAGGGGATACAGTGGCTTCCCCTTCATCCGTCAGGCTCTTCACGAATGGACCCATGACCTCATCCGTGAGGTTCCTCACGAAAGGCCTCACGGCCTCATCCGTGAGGTTCCTCACAAAGGGCCTCACGGCCTCAACCGTGAGGTTCCTCACAAAGGGCCTCACGGCCTCATCGGTGAGGTTCCTCACAAAAGGCCTCACGGCCTCATCGGTGAGGCTCCTCACGGAATACGTTGCACCCTCACGTATTGATGGCCTCACGACGACTGGCCTCATGAGGGCCCTCACGGTAGGCCTCATGAGGGACAATGCCTCACGACTGTCCTCATGAGGAACTTTCAGCGTGGTCTGGCCTCACTCACCCTCACCTCATCGTCGTGAGGTGAGGGTGAGGCGTCCTCATGAGGGTCCTCATGAGTGAGGCCGCCCAGCTATGGTCGCAATATTAAATTCCCGTAGAAGGAGCTGTCAGGACAGTCGACAAGTGGAAAGGTGTAAGCTTCAGGCAAACCTTTGCGTATTGTGCTGATAATCTGGATACAGATGATAGTGAGGAGCGCGAACGACACGTTCGCGCTACCGACATAGCTCGGAATAGGGCTCCAGAACCATAACACTTTTTCGGTGTTAGTAGCTAAAGAATGCTTCCCATTAAAAGTGGTACGTGTTCTGGATATAGGCCTGATATAGGGAACGTAGAACTAACAGTGCCTTGAAACTTGAAATGAACAGAGTTGAGAACTAACGAATATCAACCGGAATAAATCAGAAATAAAGAAGCGCATGCGACTACCTACGGATTCTCAAATGACCTTCTGCACGCGAGAAAATAAGAGGAGTCTCGTTGAATAGCGTGCCATCAACTTTTCTGCTCCCACAGTTCCTGTGGTGCCATCTATCGTCCGAGCTGAGCTTCCGGCGCAGATTTCAGGAATTTCTGATAAGGCAGCCGAATAATGCTCTTGCATAAAATAAAAAAAAAACGAAAAACGAAAACAGTTTTGAGACGTTCAAATTGTCAGAGTGCCCAGTTCAAGACAATACAAGACGCCTTGACCTGTCTAGTCCTCGTTTTTTCTCTTTTCTTTTTTCTCTTCCAGATTGCCCTAGCGTTCTAACTCACCACTCTCCTCGTCCTGTCAAGATTTTTAGCTATTACCATTGTAGTAGGAATGTATTCTGTCCTTCCTGCCTTCCCGCTGTCCTCTCCCCATCTGTCCACGGCTGTACATCGCTTATAGCTACAGTTGCTTCGCGGAGCTAACAGAAACAAAAAACCTTGACCACCCTACCCATATTTTGCCACACATCTCCGCGTTTGAGATAAGCCACTGTGTGCGTCATACAGACACCGTGAAACGGTTGCACTCCAGTGTCACTGGATATTTTTTTTGGAGGAATCTCTCATATAATATTTCCGATTTAGGACATGCTCGGTCGTTCCTGACTTAGTCCTTGTCCGAAAAGGCCAGACTGTTGTGAGGCAGTTACTGCAAGGCCCATTTTACTGTGGTACAGACTGCTGTCAAGCAGTAAGGATCTCAGCAACTTAGAGCCTTAGTGCAACACCAATAAATACGTAACCAAGACGCTGCAACATCATGAATGACTGCACTATAGTTACCAGTCACTATTTTTATTTTCAGTGTTTATGAAGTCACTCTACTAATTGTATATCGTGAGGGATTTACTTGGTAGGGAGCAAGGCGAAGTAACTTACTGAGAGGGGAATTTACGTACGGTACCACTCGCTGCTAGCTTGTGCATGTGCATGCGCTAGCTGTGCATGCCCATGTGCTGTGCATGTGCTAGAATGCGCCGGAGCGTATATTCCGTAAACGTTTGTCCAGCACTGTGACAGCTGTTTTCGGTCCAGCATATAGTCTGGTAGGCATCTCAGCTCATAATTTCGCGTCCCGTCCGCGATGGTGTCGTGCACTGTGTTACTGGTTGTCCGTTCGACCGCACGACCATGACTGATTGTCAGAATCTGGCTGTGATGCCAGATCTGCGTTGCCGTGCCAGATCTGGCAGATCTGCGTTGTCCGTGGTGCCATATGGCTGGATAGTCGGGCCTTGCTATTGTGAATGGGTGAAGTCTACACCCTGGTTTGCTATTACTGCTGGAATTATGCGTAAAATAGGCATGTCATTGTGTTCTCCTACCACTAACCTCGCGAAGGGGACATCCTGGACAACTCACTATAGTCGCTAGACGTCGGAAAACCTAACCACTATTCCAATGACAAACGGCGTTATGGCGTTATAGGATGACTTTCGGTGTGAGAACGATGCTCGTTACTTACGTATCGTAGGCTTGATGCTGAGCCACTCCATCGGCATAGTTTGTTGGTTGGTATCACCAGCGGCGCCATGACCTCAGGAACTGTGAAGGGTTGACTAAAAAAATCACTCCAGCGACCTCCCAAGTGAAACGCTAGCGCCTCTCTTGTTGGCGGCGGCAAGCGGATCTGGTTTCTGAATCCAAGACATTCCACCTTCACAAGGGGGAAAACAGGACTTCACCGACCATGTAGTAGAGGTTTGTCAAAAGGCAATCAACGACTGTGTAGTGTACACCGGCTTTCACCAAAGCCTGGTTAGTCGCCACTTGTAGCCAAGAGTAGGATGGCGTTGCGTCCCCCAGTTGAGCTATTACGAGTGACAAACACTTACGAACGACGCCTGAATGTGGGGCAGAGGGGCGTTTTCCCACACAGTGTGACCAGTTTCATGGCAGTTTGACGTGTTTGCTCCTGATAAATCCTTCAACAGTGCTGTGCGATAGAGCACCAAATCGGGTTTGGCTTCGCTGGATAGAAGAACGAGCTGGGTAAGTTACAAGCGTGGAAATTACAGTCGACGGGTTCTTACTTTATCACCCGCTGAAACTTGGTCTTCAAAGTGTTCATAACAGTAGCGTCATTTTTCCCCTCGAACAGCGGCGCGGCGCCGAACAAAATGTACGCGTACGCATCTCTGGACCTTTTGAACTCTTCCTGAAGCGAAGCGATTTCCTGAAAAGCAACAATACCACTTTTTTTCGACTGTCGAAATGTGAGGTTTGTTTTGCGTGACAAGGAGACACGGGTCGCTCGCACAGGTGAAGTAGTGAGCCGCAAAACAGAAGGCATGGTTGCGACGAAGGTATTTAAAAAAAAGAAACACACACACACACAAAAACCGGCTTCACGTGATATGACAAAACTGGCCTGTATTTGGCTGCTGTCCATCAAAAGCTCAGCTTAGGTGTTTTGACTTTCCTGTGACATCGGTATCGCTGTCGTGGATGTTAAAAGCATTTAACGGACGATATCCGAATGGAACACTCCCTCAGGATGTGTGATATCAGGATGTGTGATATCAAGAGATCACACTCCCTCAGGATGTGTAGAAGACGTATTTTTGGAAGCATGATTCAATCATTACTCCAATGCCATGTTGGCATGACATTGAGTGATATATTAGAAATTGTTGGAACTACATAGAAGTATTAGAACTGGACAATGCCTGTACCGGCGGAGGTGATGTAGGCAGCAATGGCATTTGTCCTTGTCCTGTCCTCTTCACTGTGTTTTACATCTGAAGCTCGAGGAAATGTCGCTTACATCTGAAGCTCGGGGAAATGTCACTTACATCGTACCATCGTTTATCATTTTACATCGTTCACAGCTCTGGCGAAAACATACGTCTTTGCTCAAAGGATATGTGAGCGAAAAGTTGGAGCTTGTTTCATCGAAGACTAACTGTACCTTCAGCAGATTGATGATGTTGCTGATTTCTGCATCCGTGGTGGATGTCTTCAAGTCGAGGTCGAAGGTGGAGAACACTGTTATCTTATCCATCCAGTACGACCTCATCGCCTGCTTACCACTGGCGGATCTCAGCTGTTGGTAAACGGTGGCAGCAACGCTGAAAGGCAAACAGAGCCAGACTTTTTGCGGCGTACTTTACCACAGAGATTTGCTATTCAGCGCTATTCCCACTTCATAACTCCGCGCAACGCATTTCACTGAATGTAGTACGGCAAGACACGCATGGATAGAGTAGCAATTTACGGGGACATCTTGAATCTCGCGGCTCAGAAAAGCTGCTCCGTTGGGAGGGCAGTTTGCTACGTAATGTCAGTCGACCAATAGCGAGACACGTGCCCTCTTTCTTCCTCTCGTTTTGCAGTTATTGCCGCTCGCATGAAGCAGGGCAAAGAAACGGTCGCGTCGCTAGCGGGCGATCTAATGCGTGCGTGCGGCTGCGCTGACATTCTTCCGGGAACGCGGCCTATGTAGTTCTCTATGATACGTGGAGCGACGCACAATTTGGTCACCACAGCAACCGTGCAGCACAGCGCACGCAAGGTGGTGGGGCATCGGAAAGAGCTCGCGATTGTCGGCTTCAGACGTGGGCTCAGCGTGCGAGGAAAACCCAAGAAAACCCCAAACAGCACAGCCGGCACCGGGATTCGACCCCGTGTACCTCCCAGTCTCCACATGACTGACATGGCCAGCACACTAACCACTGAGCCACACGAGCTTTTACTGCATTCGCACACACTGGAAGGCAATAGTGTGAGTCAGCTTTGTTCTCGGTAGCCAGCAGGAACAGCTCGCATCACACAATACGTGAGTAGACTTCCTCTTTGAGGTAGAGAGGGTTCCTCTTCCTTCTCTCTCTCTCTCTCTCTCTCTTTTTCTCCGGTAGAGGCATTACAAAGTGGAGCAAACACATCGCAGCCCTAGCCCTACTACTTACGAGGCCGCTATGTCCATCCCGTGCTTTGTCCGTAGACTACTCCGAGCATTTGTAAGAAACTGTGAAAACAGTGCTTCCGAAGACGGGAAAGGCGACCATTGCGTAAATAACAGGATGTCACAGAGACCATCCGATGGAAAAAACGCTTTGTTTCTCCAATACGCAACACAAGCGATGGTCTTCTCCGGTACTGCAAGTTAAAAGCGATTGCAGAAACATCCATCGTTAACACAAGTATAGCAAGAGAAGCGTACGGGGAGACTTAGTTGTGGTGGTTGTCGTGGTGGTCGTGGTCGTCGTTGTGCTCGCAGTAGTAGGATTGGAGCGGGGAATGTCGTAATTTTCGTCATAGGCCTTTGTATCTCCATCCCCTTCACCTCCGTCACTACCTGAACTGGACCGCAGTGCGCCTGTAATCATATGGTACATTGCATCGTCTGCAAAACCATCACCGAGGGCATGCACTTTGTACGCCTTGTGCTAAGAAATGCGTAGTATGAACAGCTCCCGTATGACTCCCCACAACCAGCGAAAGTGTACAGAATTGTTCGCGCGTCAGTAGCTGGTACAGCTTGGAACAAAAGTTCACTGAACACGGGACTGCTGTATTTATTCATCGGAGCGGCTCCCTGCTAGATATCGCGTAGAAATAGAATAAGAAACGGGTATGACCGACTTGTGGAACTCTCAGACCCAGGCTCGAAAACGCCAATATCACGGTCTTGTATGAACGCGTTGTCTCGCAATGTCTTCATGGAATAGTATACTCACCGGTGGCGACAGCGACGCCTAGTGCCAGCAGGAGAAGGCAGCAAACGGCCATCGCTATCACTTTCATTTTTTTTGAATTTCTGGAAGTAGTGAGCGTTATCAGCACGCAACATACCTGACGGGAAGCACGCTGCTGTACTTACTCATCACCTGGAAAATAAAGCAAATACATGTACTTTCCACCATCTACTTTTATTTTCATGTACTTTTCGCATCAAGAGTACAACAATCCATGTTAGCACATCGAAGGTCTGACTATGAGCTGTGCGCAGCAAATAAAAAAGAAAAGGCAGACTGGACTGGGACCGACCGAGAAACTTCGAGATTACCAGGTTTATACCCGGTCAGTAATGATTCGATCTGTTGAGCACTTCGGCTAGTCCCCCGGAGCTGAGACACAGTAGCACGCTTACTTAAGAAATATTTATACATTTGTAGCCCCCAAACGCATCACAAGGGCAGCCCCAAGCTAGAGCTAAAGCGGGGCGGAACGAAAACCCCCGTGTGCCTGTATTCACTGTCCTGTTCCTTGTTGTTTCTGCTATGACTAATGCTAGGGGCGGATCCAGACCCTCAGTTTGGGGAAGAGGGGAGAGAAAAATCCAATGTGTACGCTCACTTGTATCCGCCACTTAGTAATGCTGATACCTCTTCACTCTACAACGCACGAGCACCGAAGGACGAAACGCTTTTTCTCAAAGTCGAACCGAATAACAGGAAATGTCAATTACCGCCTTTGTCCTGTCCTATGCTTTCCGTCCCTAGAAAAGAGAAAATGGTAAGCGTCTGTACATAACAACTTGGTCGGTAGATATCCATACCGGACATACCAGACATGCCAGACATGGCAGACATGCCGGACATGCCAGACATTGCGCTCATCCCACTCATCGAGCTCATTTGACTTTCGGCTGCGGAAAGAACAATTCCATAAAGGAGTGACCGAATAGCATAATTGCAGATTAGCTGGTGGAGAAAAAGCTCGAGCATGGACACACGAAAAGACATACTAGTCTGTGACATACTGCGTGCCCATACTTCTTCAATGTAGAGTAGGATCCCTAAACTCCGCAGCCCTCAAACACATAGCCGGGCCGCATTTACCTCACCTACTCTTTCCACTCCTTAGACCACCCACTTAGACCTCCACAAGACATGTCCTGAAGGGCCGCGCGAAAGTAATTACCACAAAATACCACCAAATACATCATACACAGACAAAATAAAACAGTGTAAAAAGGTGTAGGTGTATGTGGAGCCGGACGGGTGTGTGTGTACGATACATGACTCCACTTCATATACAGACAAAATAAAGCAAAAAAGGAAAAGAAAAGAAAGAGGAGCGGTGTAGTTATGTGGAGCTGGACACTCCACTAGACTCAGCAAGAGATATAAATAAACTGATCGTCCAAATCAGATATATATATGTATTGGAGACATGAAAAACGATTCGACAACGAACCTTCAACAATCATTATTGTATGACAATGATCAGCTGCGCAATTATCTGTCCTTTACACACTGCGCTGTTACCACTGCTTACAGTACTTAGACGAAAAGAAAAAAAAAAGCAAGAGAGAAAGTGCAAGTTGACTTTATTAACATTGATGTTTTCGAGCTTGCTACTTCAATAGGTAATGTTATTTTCCCCTCTCCCCCTGTTCCTCTCCTGTTTCCCGGATAGGACGCCCGGAGAAGTTGCTGCTCTAAGTGTGTAACCTCAGTGTGAGAATAAAGACGAGTACATCTTAATCCTCCTATTTGTCACATTGTTATTTTACCGAAGTGCACGCAATGCCAGTTTGCTGTTGTTGAGGTTCATGAGCCGCAAGTGTTCACATTCATAGGGTGTCCCACGTAACGACTAACGATGGCCAAGCTAAAAATAAAAAAAACAAAGCTATATTCGAAACAAACTGCATGTTTCGCCGCCGCAGCTGATAACATTCCGTTTATACTGATAAGCCAATCCTAACTTGTCGACCGGAGAAGAAAACTGCGAGTGGACAGGTTGTGTACAGCAACGATGTCCACCCTATCTCTACATGCTCTGCCAGACAGGCCCAGGTTAGCCCTGGGATTAACAGCAGTCGACGACGTGCGCGTTCATGACGCCCCCACCCTGCTGTAATGGCGACCGGGTGACGTCAGGTAAGATGGCTGCTCTCTAGGAAGCTGCCGTATTGGTTGCGGCGCATATGACTGGGCGCGTCCATGACGCCCCTCACCCTGCTGTAAGGGCGAACGGGTGCCGTCAGGCAAGATGGCTGCTCTCTAGGAAACTGCCGATTGGTTGCGGCGCATATCACTGGGCGCGTCCATGACGACCCACACCCTACTGTAATGGCGACCGGGTGACGTCAACCAAGATGGCTGCTCTGTAGAAAACCGCCGTATTGGTTGCGGCACATATCACTGGACGCGTCCATGACGCTACCCACTCTGCTGTAAGAGCGGCCGGGTGACGTCAAGCGTGGTGGCTGCTCTCTGTAAACTGCCGTACACTCTAAAAACAGCACTTCACCACATGGTACTCTGTGCGCCAACCATTGCCAAGAACGACAGGGTTATAGGGTTATTATATGTGGGCGTACGCCTTTTTGTGGCAATTATCATGTACCTAAATTGCCACAAAAAAAGGCAGGCGCCCACCTCTCTCTTCGAATCAGAAGCGACGACCCTATCATTCTTAGCAATGGATGGAGCACAGCATGCTATGCGGTGAAGTTCTGTTTGTAGAGTGTACTGGTTGCGGCGCGGCCAGGACGCCCCCACCCTGCTATAACGGCTACCGCACCGTTAAAACAGAACTTCCCCGCATAGCACGCTTCTAGCCAACCAACAACCCAAATGATATTATCTTTTCTTCGGATTCGATGAAAATTGGAGGAGGAGTCTATCTGGGACACTTTATGCATGTCCCAAATAGGCTCCTCCTCCTGTTTTCGACAAATCAGGAGACAGAATCATATCATTCCAGCCGGTGGTTAGCTAGAAGCGAAGTTCTGTTTTAACAGTGCAGGTGTCGTCAGGAAAGATGGCGGCTCTCTGGAAACTGCCGTTATACCATTTTAACTCACCATAGTTATACGGCAAGGACAAGCCATGTACAACAAGACATGTACAACAAGCCCAGTCATGCTGAGCATGTAGTGAAAGGTGGACATCCGATTGCTGTTGCAAACGCTTGGTTTCGTTCGAAGGTCGATGCGTGCTAGACTGGCTAGACGTTCGCGCAGACAGTCACGTGGTACTGTCGGGCTCTCTCTCTCTCTCTTGGCGAAAAAACCTGTAAAGGGTACCGCGTTCAGGATACCTTATTCGAGAATGTGTTAACTTGATCTGATTTGAAGAAAAAATAAAATAACCTTTTCATTGACACTTGACTTTCAGGTCACTAAAAAAGTTCGTTAAATTAATTTTAAGTAATCAGCCAGCATTTTCGTTTATACTAATTAGCTATCAGCTTCGGCGAGTCTTAACAACAATGTACCCTTTCTCTTTTTAGAGCTTGGCGGCCGTTACGTGGGACAGTCTGTACCTGCTGCCCAACAAGGGCGAGGGAAGCGTTACGCCGTGCTAGGGTGACAACAGTGCCTGAAAATCTTCCGTCTGTTCTGTTGTTAAGTGCCCTTGGTCCACAGGATAGCTAATTGCAAGTGAGGGGAACTTTCCAGCTAGCAGGTACTTGGCCACACAAGTAATCGTTGTCAAAACCGAACCACCAACCATGTCACCGCCTAACCACCAAGCACCTAATTTCACTCCTGAACCACATTCAGACTACACTACTCAAAAGTTGACCAATGGTTGCAAAGGACGAAAACACTGCTTACCCATAATTGATGTTATCCGGCGGTGAAGGAGTGAGCAACCGAACGGGTGAACGAAACACTGCTTATGCTTCTTCACGGGCTTTGGTACCATGCGCGTGCTGCTGATGACGGTAGTAATATGGTAGTAATGATAGTAATGATGTAGTAATAGTAGCAATAGTTGGAGTTCGAGTTAGGAAAGAAAAATATGGAGATAGTGGTTCCTACAAAACACAATAGCCGGGTGCTCCAAAACACTTGATAATGAAAATCAGTAGTAGTAGTAATGATGCGCTGCCTTACTGTCAATGCAAAATCACACGAACTTATTGCAAGATAAGTTCAGCTGTAATTATTGCGTTAAATATTTCTCGTAACAACAACAACAACAACTTTATTTTGAGATGATGAATGCAGGAGTTTCATATATCAGAGCATATACTGAACGGTCTGGGTAGAAAGCGGGAACACACCTAGTAGACGTCACTTCCGCTCCAGGGGCAAATATGTGTTCTTTTGGGGAAACTGACAACGTCTGGTGCCGTCGATGAGGCTGCTGTTTTGGTGTAGCGCGTATGATGATCAATGCATACAATGATCCTCGTATTACCTCCAGAAGATGATGGGCCTAAGAGATATCTCGTAGTTATATTAGCCCTGTGCGACATTTCCCGTTAGAGGGGTTGAGACAGGTAATTCTACATTGTCCCAGATAAACGTAAGAGGCGGTTCTTCGCACCAATGTGAACCTGCCCTGAAAGTTTCACAGCGAATAGGGTAATAGAAGCGGAGACAGCGAATGCCGAGACTCATGCGGCTCTCACATCACAGCGCACGCCGCTGCCAGTCATGCAGCGAGCGAGAAGTCACGTGCTCACGGCAACCAATAGGAATGGACGTAACTCTGAGCTCTCTGACGTCCGCGATTTACTCGGGAGTGTGTCCGAGGGCGTGTATCTCGAGAAGTAAGACACGTAGGGTGCTTTTTTACTTCACTATTCTGGCCTACAGTACAACGCGTCTATGATGTAATTTGAACCACATCTATGAAAGTGTCTCAACCCCTTTAAATCTGTGGCAAAGGCCAACAAGAGCGTTGATGGTTGGATCAAGCGTCACAATAAGGCCACAGCCTGTAAGCCATAGATACAGTAAAGCTGACTAAGCTGGCAAATTAATGCGGGCAAGAAATGGCAACGAAGCCGTACCCACGACATCCTGACGAGGCACATTACGTGATCATTCCCTGTAGCAGCCTTTCCTATACAGGGTGTCTCAGAAAACGTGTCATTGAATTATAATTAAAAATCTACGCCACCTAGAATCATGCGGTCAACAGCATTTGTTCTTATTAGGTTTTTGCCACATCCTAATGTGAATGTCATGTACTCCAAGTTTAATTATGTAAATATTTGCGAACTGAAGTCACTTTTTTACCCCACCAATATGAAGAGCGTACCGAACTCACTCAAATTCATGATAATTCACAGTGATATTCACGAGCTATCCCATCGGAAAACATAGCCGAATATCATGCTTTTCGGAGCACCGGACCATAGCGCGCGATGACTTTTTGAGCGCAATCGCTCTCATGCGACAAAGGAGGTTCTGTAACCAGCCCACAGAGTGATAATAGAAAGAGTAACAGTTCCTAAAATTGGGGGAGGGAAAGCATTATCCCAGCGAAAGTCGGACGTGATAAGCCGTGCCTGTTCTTTCTGCGATGTCGGGGAGGGCTGCGTTTCCAACCTCCTTTTGTCGGATTGACAAAGATTGCGCTGAAAAATTTATCGTGCGCTATTCTGTGCGACCTCCGTAGAGCGTGATGTTCGGCTATTTTTTCCGATGGGATAGCTCCTGAATATCCCTTTCAATTATCATTAATTTGACTAAATTAATGCGGCTTTTTTACCATGTGATCCCTAATAAAATGCTCATTTTTTAAAATCAGCATTCGATGCATTGCTTTCATACCAAGAACGATGAAACAAAAACGATTTTTTTACGATTTTTATATATATTGTTACAAGGTTCCCGTCCATAACCTTAGTCAGTTCTGTCCCCAAGAAGTTGTCCGTCGTAGTCCTTGTAACAATATATTTTATATTCCTCTAGCCAAACACTCCAAGGGTTCCTATCATGTTTCGCAGGTGTCAAAAATGATCGTCAGGGCCGGAATTTATTTCACGAACAGTCGCCGGAACGTTTCCTCCAATTTTGTAGTGTTGGGCACACACGAAAATTGTCGTTCAGGTATTCCTTGACGTGGCGAATATCCCTGTGGGCATCGCTGTAGGTGTCATTGCAAGAGTTCCCTTCTAGAACACCCTTGTAGATAATGTCCTGCAAGCCGAACATGACGTAGCCACCGTGAAAGCCCTGTTGTCTTGCCTTGCACATCTGAAATAATGTAGTAGTATGTACCTCCATATATCTGCTATGTACCTCCGTATATCCCCCCAGCTCGGTTACAGTGTTCAACTGGTGGCGGCGCAATGTAGCGCGCGCTACACATATATTATACTCCGAAATTCCGTTACCTCATCTGGCGTCCTTGATCATAAGAAGACTTGCACTACGCTATTGCACACTACGTTACACTTACGCGCTCGTGCTGTGTTTCTATACTTCTGAAGTAACGTATAATTTTGCATGCCCATGCGCATTAACATGGTCGAAATAATTCTTCAACGTTACTATAACCGATTTGCTCCACCTTCCCCTAGCTCGATATACCTACTTTGATCCTCTACGCTTGTGTACGACGGATCAGATCTTTTCGGAACGGAGTTCGTTGTCTCATGCTACACCTGTTGTCTACACCTGTTGTAGCTCTTTATTCCGGAAGTTCACGCTGATTGTCAATAAGATCTTTTGCTTGGCTGTACATTTCAGTCGAGCTGTACATTTCAGCACCCCCCTGGTGGAGGTGCTCTATCCCCGCCTATACAAACAGGTGAACCTGGAAATTGCGAAGCAGATTTGCTATCACCTGATAGCTGCACCACCCATGTGGGAAATGTACCGCCAAGCAAAGCAGTATGCAGGAAAGGTACTACAGAATTCTTCCTCCACTTCCTCTTCGTAACAGTTATTAGTGCAGCTATCAGCGATTGGCAGCGTACCTCGGACCTGTGCCAAGTACCTGGCGCCATGCCGGTATACGACATGCAGTACTATAGGGCAATGTGCACTTGAATTCAGTTCATCACGTTTCACCGAATGGTGGGAAAGAAAAAAAAAAAACGCTGAAAACCAACAGCACTCCTTGCAGCCTTCAAACCGCCATGTTGTCTGCCATGGCAAAGGCAATAGAAAAATTGCAAAATTGTGAAAATAAAACGCTTCGTCGAACACGAATATTTTCCAATTTTTATCAGTCTGTAGTCTAAGCTGAGCACCTGTCGGGAAAGTGATAGAGAAAAGTACAGTGTAGTATTCTGCAGACACATAACCGACGTGATTAGACCTTCGGCACATAGCATATGCAAAGTGCGAAATTTGGATTACAGTAGTATTTTCCCTTCAGTGCATTTATCTGCAAACAAATATTCGTTCCTCCGCAAGCCAAATCCGCAAAGCAATGCTATACTGCCGGTTTCTCGCATGCATATTTGTATACGGTAAGACTGAAGTGACTCATGCGGAAGTGCTAGAGACCATAACCAAATGCAGGAAGAGGACCTCGTAGGTTCTTAAAAGATTTGTAGTGGGAATACCCCAGTTAGTGTTATAGCTAACATATGAGCCCCTGAGCAACAGGTTACAGGGGTACGTTACTCACACACACACACAAAATGAGCACACGGCCCTGAAAGGCCGTGCTCTAATCGTACCCCCCCCCCCCCCCCCCAGCGACCCATAACGCTCCGGTACAGTCAAGCAAGGTGGCGTACGTACCTTAACTCTCATTGTGACATTTGTGTCAACGGCGAGCACCCAGTCGTCATATGCACGCAACAACCGTAACACTCTCGTCTGGTCGATGATGTCCTGTCCACCCTGACAGTGGTAGACAACGAACCTCTTGGTAGAGAAGTCTTTATCATTGGGATCATAGCAGAGCTACATTTCAGAAAAGAAAAAAAGTCGAAAATTTAATAGTCACGAGGGTGTATGCTTCCTATCGTGAAGGTAATGCTACACTCTGAAAAATGAACTTCACCGCATAGCACGTTCATAGCCAACCATCGTCTCGAATGATATCTGCCCTGGTTTGTTGAAAACGGGAGGCGTACGCCTTTTCTGTGACAATTATGAACAGCGTAAGTCACAAAAAAGGCGTACGCCTCTCGTTTTCAACAAATCAGGGCACATAAAGGTATCATTCGAGATAATGGTTGGCTACACTCTTAGAAATGAACTTCACCACATAGCACGATCCTAGCCAACCATCACCCCGAATGACAACGTTCTCAACCCCTGATTTGTTGAAAACGGGAGGAGGAGCCTATTTTGTGCATTATGCACGGCACAAAATAGGCTGCTCCTCCCATTTTCAACAAATCTAGAGCGAGAACGTTGTCATTCGGGGTGATGGTTGGCTAGGATCGTGCTATGTGGTGAAGTTCATTTTTTAAGAGTGTAGGAGCGTGCTATGCGGTGAGGTTCATTTTTAAGAGTGTAGTACAACAAATCATATCCACAGGGGTAAGTGTTGAATCGCTTACCTGCAGTTGCCGTAGCTTGTTTTACTATATCCTTTAACCGCAGGAAACAACGAATTAAGAGTTACATTCTATTATGGGGGTTCCCTGTCATTCCCAGTTCACGATTGGCACTCGTTTCACCGCATAGCACGCTCCTAGCAAACCATAATCTCGAATGATATCGTTATCTGCCCTGATTTGTTGGGATTTGCTGCTGTCTCCTGCTGTCAGGTTCCTGCAAAGCCGACGGCATGCTCACTGAAAGCAACAATATTCCTTGACGAAAAGGTAGTGTTCTTGCTGTAGCGAATGTAGCATACTGTATATGATTGCTTCTTATTCACATAATGCATTTCTAAATTTTCAGCCTTGTTACATCGAGATTATCTCTCGCACATAATATAACACATATAGCACACAAATATTTAGCGTACGTATAGACTACTACAAAATAGCGGGTAGCTCAATGACAACAAAAAGGAAAGGAAGGGAGCCGTTTTACAAACCAAGGACGAGCAGATAACGCACGCATCCAAGTCCGTCGACTTCAACCAGGGATCGGAACCGTTATTTTTTTCGGTTCGGTTTGGATTCAGGTTCAGGCATATTGGTTCGGTTTCTGCAGCGCAAAATGTCGGTTCGAATTTTGAGCAGATTGTCATGAGTTTTGCAAGAACATCCTTACGATTCTCGGATGACACAAATGTACTTTTGTTTGTTGTTGCCGACACAGCAGTGGTCCACAGCGACACTGCGTGTTACACATGTCCATTTCAGGTCAAACGTTACGGTACCATACTTTACTATCTATACGTTCAGTCATCGTATAGGTCCTGTTACATCCTGCTCAGGGACTGGCCATTATTTTCAGAGCCCAAAATGAAAACAAAATTTGGAGTTACTGGACGCCAAAAATCACGTACAAGGAAGCCCGCAACTGCCACAAAGAAGGTCAAAATTAAAACACAACGACACAACGAGACAGGCAGCGGCAGATGTCCATTTCCTTTCTATAGCGGGTTGTCTATAGACTGTTGGTGCCAATCTCCCATTGACAGTCCAAAGAAACGATAAATGGTAGTCGAAAAGATGTCGAGAGACTTGAAACAGGCAGGTTATATATTCAATAGTCCAAAGGAAGTCTATTGAGGAAATAGGGCGTCCAAAGGATGTCAATAGACCGGATAAACTTATTTTTTTGTAAGGGACGGCCCCACCCCACCCCTCCACAATAGACACATTATTCTGAGCACCATTTTCTTAGCCTGTCACGAACTGCTACTGGCAACCGGAATAATAAGTTGTGCAGAATGTGAGTATACACATCCATTAGGCAAGTGTTTATGGGCTATCAAGGCTGTTTTCAAAACAAGAAAAAAACTTGGACACTTGGAAATGCTCTACAGATGTCGTATCGCGAACTTTTTTTACACGATTTTAGTGTGTGAACTGTAATACACAAAAATGGACGGGCTAGAAAGTATCGTTGAAAGGGAAAAAAGCATGCTGGCAGGAGTGACTGTTCCTACTCACTAGATTGTGCGCGTTTGATAGGCCTTGGGGGCTGACACCACGCACTCTTTCGTGACGCATAATAGCGGGCAGATCATGGTATAAGGAAGTCTTAAAAAGGTGTACGTGTTTAGTGTGTCGCTGCTTCGTGTAGCTGTCCAGACATTTAGGACATTCCAGACAAACAGGCCCGCAGCGAGACGTCTTACGTGTCCAAAGACGTCACTTGCCGTTTTTAGATCTCTCCCCTCGAGCCGTTTGGCGACCCCAAACTGAATCTATCCCGAACCCCTTGGGGTCGCGTCTCAGTTTGGGAAGCACTGCTTTATGGCATAGGATGACTTTGGGCGTCAGAACGTCCTAAAATACTATTGATGCTGAATACTTACGAAGCGAAGGCTCGATCCTGAGCCACTCCACTTGCATACCTTCTGGGTTGGTATCACTAGCGGCAACTTGAGCTCAGCCGCTGTGAAGCGATCACTTCCAAAGTTACTCCAGCGACCTCCCAAGTGAAACGCTAGCGCCTCTCTTGTTGTCGGCCGCAGGCTGATACGGTTCCTGAATGCAAGGGCCTCAACCTTCGCGAGAGGGAAACACGATTTCACCGACCACGTAGTATACGTTCCGAAAAAGACAAGCAACGGCTATGTAGTGTACAACGGCTTTCACCAAGGCATGTAGCAAGGGCCAAAGGCCTATACACTCCTGTCGCTACTTCTAGCCAGGGGTTTAAAACCTCGTTCGCCTTGCTTCCCTTGGTTGTGCTATTCTTAGTGAAAGAAAACCTTACGAATGACGCCTGAATGTTGGGCAGAGGAGAGTTTTCCCACGCAGTACTACCAGTTTCGTGGCAGTTGGGGTCGTTCACTAAAGTTCGTAGGAGGGCTGTTCTGTAGAGCACCAAGTCGGGTCTGGCCTCGCTGGGAAGCAAACGAGTGAGGCAAGTTACAAGAGTGCAAGTTATAGTCACCGGAGCCGTACTTTATCACCCGCTGAAACTTTGCCTTCAAAGTGTTCGTAACGCTGTAGTCATTTCTCCCCTTAAACAGGGGCGCGGCGCCGAACAGAATGTACCCGTACACATTTCTGTATCTTCTGAATTCTATCTGAAGTGAATCGATTGTCTGAAAAGCAACGGCAACACATGTTTACGTTCGTAACATATTACGGACCCGCCGCGTTGAAACAAAGAATCAAGCATCGTGCCATCATCGAATTTTTGTCGAAAGAGGGAACATCGCCGCCAAGTATTCCTCAGCGCGACGGGGACTGTGCGCTGTCGCGTGAGACCCAAAACTGGGCAGCTCATTAGGCATGGCAGGGTGTCTTTGGGATACGACCCACGGAACGGTATCCGCGAGAGTAAGGAAGAGAGCATGGCCTGAAAACTTTTTCGACACTTTTTTCCTTTTGAGGGTTGAGGATGGTGTTCTGCTAGCTTATTATGATAACAGAAGCCCCTTTTTACGTCCAAGTGCTGGTTCGCTTACGCGAAACCATCGTGAAGAAATGCGCCAGGGAAATTTGCTGCCAGGGATTTTTCGCTGCTATATGGCAATGCCTCACCCCACACGTCCCACGTGGTACGCAGACGTTTCGGTGCAAGACAGTTTGGTACAGCACACTTCCATACAGGCATCTCGTTACACGTACTCGGTATTTAGTATGTTTCGCACTAGTGCATACAACTCCCAGTCCACTTGATCTATACCGTTCAGCCCGCCTGTCTTCACCGGTGCGTTTTATGCGCTGAAGGTTTTACGCCCCGTGCGGTTCCAGCTTAATAGGCGTGCCGATGAACCGCGTCTGCAGAAACACGCGTACTTGGTCAGAGGATATCAGAGAGGAAACCTGGAGATTTCGCGGTGTACGAACGTACCTTCAGCAGATTGATGATGCTGGTGAGTTGAGTGTCACTGGTGGATGTTGTCAGGTCCAGGTCAAAGACAGAGACAACAGATATCTTACCCGTCCAGTACGTCTGCAGCGCCCGCTTACCGTTGACGGACGTCAGCTGCCGGTAAGCGGTGGCAGCAGCGCTGAAAGTCAAACAGAGTACTGCTAGAGAACTTGTTGCTGCGTACCTTAGCGCTATTTCTGATTCAGCACTACTCTGAATCTTCCTTATTGGGTACAGCGAGCCTACACAAAGTCAAGCATATAGTGTCAGCGAGCAGTGGTGGCGTTAAAGAACGTGCCGCGCCGGGGCTGCAGAGTTCCGTGCCGTCGTCATAGCTGAGATTGGTGCCTCTTGGGCCCTGGGGCAAAGCCCCGGCGCTAATACCGTCACTGTTTCCGAGGCAGAAGAATACAAACCGTTTATTCAGTCTACTCAGCCGAGCATCCAAGCTCGAACTGGCTCACGCTCAGTGAGCTGCGTCGGTGTCGGTGCAATGGGCACTTACATTATGCCTTACAATATCCGAAGCACAGTGGTGGTCTAGAAATTCTACCACTCCGTGTTATCACCCTTGCCTCCACGACAGTTCCAGCATGGTTTCCGCCTATTCGATTGGGTGAAGGTCTTACCATACCGTGCTCAGTCCCTAAGAAGTTGAACCTTAGCTGCTGTGCAGGGTAAAGCACGGGCCTGAACAGCGCGGTTTCAACATGCATGAAGGCATTAATGTGGTATTTGATGGGAGACCTGCCTGCCTTGTATTTTAATGACGGTTACATTTTTTTGTATACTAGCGTGCACTTCCAAGAAGGCTCCAAAGCAGATTTGGTCGTGGGAACCGATGTCTGAAGCAGTCTCCCCATGAGGAGTTCCCCGGGCGTAAACCACTCTGCACCTGGTGTCTGTTCTGGGTCAGGTCTTCGTGAGATTTTTAGCTGTCTGAACAGCCCTTTCGGCTTCTTGTTACTTTGCGGATAGTTATGGCTTGATGTCATCATCCCAATTCTCAAGTCGAAACCAAACCTCTTGATATCTTGACTGTCGGAACTTGGGCAGTTGTCGAGGCGCACGATATGCGGTATTCCATAGCGTGCAGGGCTACTTTTCGGCTTACGGATGATGCAGTCAGTCGTAGACGTCCATAGCTTGTTCATTTTCAAGAACCTTGAGTAGAAGTCTACTACGGCTAAGCAGAGTCGACCGTTTACAGGGCTTATTTGGTAAGCCAGTTTGCAGAAGAGTCCCGCTGGGGAAGGCTTGAACTGCTGGCGAACTAGACACTGTACATTCCTGCTAATTCCAAGCCACCACACCGCATCACATGACATTACTCGACACCGCACAATTTCTTCGTGTCCTGCATGGAGGCGTGCCAAGAACTTCCTGCCTAAGACTCGGGTGTATCACGATCCTCGAATCTCATATTAGCAAGCCGTGTGAGGCTGACAGTTCCGCAGCAATACTCGCGAACTTGTTGACAACTGTATGTAGCATGCAGTCTACCTTCGGCCTCTGGCTTTGGCGGTATTAAAGGACCTTTAACCCGACTGAGCGAGCCTTCATCTCTTTCCGTATGTGTTAAAACATCTTCGGGGAAGCTGGGAGCTGTTCCACTGCTAACGTCTCGTATGCCTGTATCTCTGCCTCCAGCCGACGGTTTGTTGCTGCTTGTCCTGACGCGCAAGAAACCGTACTCAAGGGTGCGCATGCGAAATATCTGCATCCGTGGTGCTCACAAGCCCATGTTACAGCCAGACTGGGCATATTTCTGTGTGATGCTTGATAGGGCACGCGGAGCGTACGTAACTGGTAGACTGTATCCTTCTGTACACCACTGGAGCAGTACAACCCCGAGGTCGTAGGATGATGTGTCTGCTGATACTGCCAGTAGTAGGACAAAATAGAAGTCTTAGACAAAGCCACCTTAATGTCTTGAAATGCTTTATCTTGAGGCGGTCCTCAGGTCCACCTCGACTCCTTGAGGTGACGCAGTACAAATGTGAACCAGCCACAAAAGGGAAAGGTCCCTGACTAGGCGGCTGGCCCTTTCGTTTTGTCCGCTATTCCTGGCAAAAACTTTGGAAGGTGGTTCCAGGGTAAGACCCGATGTTCTGCCGTATTTTCTGGGGACCTCATCTTCAAAATGGCCTCAGTCTTCGCCGAATCTGCAGAAATTCCCTGCTCATCAAGGACATGTCTCAACAACAGCTTTCATCGCCAACACAATGATGATACTGAATGTTCCAAGAACGTCATATGGAACTGACACTTCTTTCACGTCCCATAGCTCCAATTGATTGATGGCAGTCGAAGAAAAGACACCAGCAATGGAGTCCAGCAATGTGTTTGTCCCTGTACCTTTAATTGCCTCATCCACTGCAACGTAGCGCTCCCATAGTCCTATAGCCGTTGCAGCATTGCAGTACTTTTTCCAGCTTGAAATGCATGGTCTATTCTATCGTGTGCAAAACGAATGGCTTCGTCCATGTCGCAAACTACGCCGTCGAGACATTGAGGGATCCCCGTACATTTTCCTCTGAAACAATCCTGGTGCGGTTGCGATACCAAGTGGTACAATCTCAGTAATTGAAATCGACCGGATAGACTATTGTAGTAATTGTGTGTGTGTGTGTGTGTAGTTATATCTACAATTTGATATCTCAATGGGTGCTGTTTTCACTGCTAAAGGGCACTGTTCGTGCATGTTTCACATGCGTTGTGTCGCGCTCTCTCCCTCTAGCAGATAAGGTACGGAAAAGTACGAATCGGTGGGAGCGGCGCACATCTTTTTGCTCGCTGCCAGTCTCGCGGTGCTGCTCACCGGTGATGTCCAGTGACTTCGTTAGCGACAGTCACAGGCAATTATGACATTGGCGACGAGGATGGGATCTGTTGCAGTTTAGTTGTGTTATCAACGGTTTCGCGTCATTTCGTTATCTGTCCAGTATTAGCCTTTCCTTTTGGAGAGGGAAGGAGTGTCATATGTACAATTTGATATCTACATGCGTGCTGTTATCACCGATAAGGTGAACCGTTCGTGTATGTTTCACACGTGTTGTCACGCTCTCCCTCTGTACCAACAGATAAGATCCCTGGGGGCGGAGCACACCTTTTCGCAAGTTGCCAGTTGCCAGTACAACAGTATGTAGTGTTATTCTTGCGCTGCTGGGGGAATTGCCAACATCCAGCATTGGTGTCCAACTCGTTTTGGTATAGAAATTTTAGCAAGATTTTCCTCGACGGGCAACCTCTCGCGAATGACTAGGCCGTTTACTTCACTGTGTTCAACACGGATTCTTAGCTCCTCATTTTTCTTTCCACTCGATTGCGTGGTCAACCTCCTTGATGACGCCCATCTATGCCTTGCAGCGCAGGTTGTACAGCTGGTTGAAGCGGGATAGGGACCTGTCTGGGATAAGACGCTGTGGCATCAGCTTTTATGGATATCCCGTGCACTGGGCCTTCATTTTAGAGTGCCGAGAACAAACGTGGATGTGTTCCCACATGTCGTGAGTAGGTGTGGCAGGACGGCAAGTTCCCGTATGGCTGGTCGTTCTAGCAGGGGCAGTCCGACGACAGCCACTTGCTGTTCCGTGATTCGACCTTTCCAGCCTATTGTAATTGAAAATTGTCCGAGGGTGTACATAGCCTACCTCCTAGCGCCAATGAGTCTGGGGCGTCCAACTTGCCCATTGGTTTAAGGTGTCTGTCCGCTGGGAAGACAGTCACGTCGCCTCCAGTGCCTACCAACGTCATACTGGCAGGGACTGTGGTGTGACGCACAGTGCTTCTGTTCGCGGGCCCCGCAAGTCTCCAATGAAGAACTCTTCACGCCAAGGTTCATTCCCACTTGGTTTCTCCGTGCCGCGCGTCTCGCTAAACGGAGCATGGAGTGCCTCGAAAAAGGAGTAATTAGTAGTAGAATCGGAATATGTCAGAAAAGTAGATATTGTATATGGTCAAGCCCTGGAATACATACTCGCACAATGACTATGAGCAGTGTGCGCAATCCTGGGACGCGAGAGAGCTTTCGAATCCGCTGCTGAGAAAAGCTGTTCCCCCAACTGCTCTGCTATCGTCACGCCAGTCGCCAACTAGTTCTTTTCGCAGTCTATTTAATACCGCCCACCGCTCGTATAAAGCGGAGCAGTGGACCGGTAGCGCCACTAGCAGATGATTCCCGACTGGTCTCGGTAGCCGGTAGAAACATCTCACCTGACTTTACGTCACAACACGAGAGCTTGAGTTCTTTCAGGGCGCTTTGGGGTGCTTCTTTTGCTTTGCGAAGAGGCAGTTTCCGGTAGAGAAACGGTGCAGAGCGGTACAAAACGGTGCAGACACACCCGAACAAGCAGTTCTCGAAAAGTTTCACAATTACAAAAGCCCAGGCTACTTACGAGGCCTCTATGTCTATCCCATGATAAGTCCATCGATAATTCTGAGCATTTGCAAGGAACTGTGCAAACAGTGATTCTGAAGACGGGAAAGGCGACGACTGCGTAAATAAAAGGATGTTGCATAGGCCATCCGGTGGAAAGAATGCCTTGTCTGTCCAACGTGCAACGCAAGTGATGGTCTTCTGTGGAACTGCAAGTTACGAGTGACTGTAGACGCAACATCAAAATATCGCCACCACAAGTAGCAACAGAAGCGTACGGGGATACTTGGTTGTCGTCGTCGTCGTCGTAGTAGTAGTGGTGGTCGTCGAGGTCGTGGTTGTTGTCGTGGTTGTGGTCGTCGTCGTGGTAGTTGTCGTGGTCGTCGTCGTAGTTGTCGTCGTAGGATTGCCCGAGCCAAAGTCCTCGTAATTGACAGTTTGATCTCCGTCCTCGTCGCCCCCATCGCCCTCTCCACCCTTTGAACCGAACTGGAAAGCGCCTGTAATGATATTATAAATCACACCGTCTGCAAAACCATCAACAAATGCATGGTACTCTGTGCGGCTTGTGCTGATAGATGCTTAGTATGAACAGAACTCATATGGCTTACCATGGGTCGCTTGCATAAAAGTTGGGTACAAGGCTCAGTAATCATTTTCAATAGCCTTGGCAGTACATTGATCACGCGCTTCGTGCACGTGCAGGAAGCTCTGCCAGGAAGGTCATTGAGAATGTGAGAGCAGAGTTCGAGGTAGCTCGTTACTCTAACTAAGTTTCTTTTTTTGGTAACTAGCTACTTAATTCGGTACTTTTGCGCCGTGGTAACTTTTAGAGGAACTCGTTCCTTTTTTATGTTACTTTGCCAAAGCAACTTACTTCCAAGTTACTTTTAACTCTTTTCATTCACGTCCACATATTTTCTTGCTTTCTCTGCAGTTCCTTCATTGTATTTTTTGCCATAAAACGCGATGTACAATCAATGACAGTACTCAGGAGCTGCCAGTTACATTTCATGCTGAAGAACTTGGTTATTAACTTGTAACGAGTTCTTTTTGATGAGTACTTCTCAACCTATGTGTGAGAGGGACTCGTACTTATATTTTGTGCAGGCGGGCTATGGTGCGAGCTCTCCATACAAAGCAGGTGCGGCAATTGTTCGCACAGCAGTAGCTGGTAAATGCTGTAGCATATAGGAACGTTCTCAATCTCGGAAAATAAAGAATTGCCGCTGTCGGACTAGCGTGAAAGGGAGCCTCTCTCCAAACCCATCTCGTGGTATCAAGATGGCGACCATGCAAGGCTCGAGGACTGTTTGGGGAACCTCACGAATTACATGCAGGGGCAAAGCGGAGGACGAGGATTTATTCCTCGTGCATACGACTACTTCGTTAAAGTCAACGAGAGAGAGGGAAATAGAGGGATAAACCGGCAGCCATATTTGAAGCCGCCCTGGATGGCGCCATGTTGACCTCACCTTGTCTTGTTTGCAAATGGCGGTCTTTGGTGCGCGTTTTTGCGCGCGTACTTTTCGAAAATCCGTGGCATTTATCGGTTCCGTAATGCCTCCCAACAATTTAAGGAACCGGTTTTATAGCCAATCCAGCTGGATGTTTTCGTGCAGAAAAAGTTACACTGACTCCAGTGTGCATGTCCTACGGCCGCTTCAACCTAACGTGCGTCGCGCACTCGCGTTTCATTGGTCCTTCGGTTAGGCCCTTCGTTCGTTTTTGCCTTGAGCGAAGGAGTGCGAGAGGCCTCCTTAAAGCTTCAAACTTTAAGGGGAAATGCAGGATCACAGGCATCCAATGTATTGCCCCGTAGACGAAAGCGTGCTGGGCGAACACAATGCATCCTGGACAGGTCACAGCTAACGTCAAGGCACACGTGACCTTAAAGATGGCGGCACCCGTGTTCAGCGGCCAAACCGTGTAAACAATGCGGTTTTATGTTTCTGCGCGACGTTTAGGATCTCTTTCGATCACGGTAATTATTTTTATCCGATAATCTCGCAGTAAATGGCGCAGTTTTGCACATAAGGCCTCGTACTGTTGACTTCCAAAGATGTGATGACGACCGCGCGTTAAGACCCATTGCGCCGATGCGATGCAAGGAAAAATGGTCTACCATGGTCTGCCATTGTTGCGGAAGAAGCACCGCATAGTTTACGCTGGCAAAATACGTTCATCTCTTGGCTTTATGACGACGGAAATATGTCGGTACACTCTTAAAAATGAACTTCGCCACATAGCACGCTCCTAGCCAACTATCATCTCGGGTGATATCGTTCCCTTCCTTGATTTGTTGAAAACGGGAGGCGTACGCCTTTTTGTGACACTTATGCAGAAATGTTAATTGTCACAAAAAGGCTTTCGCCTCCCGTTTTCCACAAATCATGTGAGAGAACGATGTCACTCGGGATGATGGTTGGCTTGGAGCGTGCTATGTGGTGAAGTTCATTTTTAAGAGTGTAGGCGGCAAAACGGCATGTAAACAAAGTCCCACGACCTCGAAATGACGTTTTCCATGACATGCGACCAGGACAAGTTTGCAGTTATGCCAAAAGCACCCGCTCGAGGACAGTTACAACAAGGCGGGTTTGTGTCAGCCCTGCGTGCAGGATGGTTGCGCGCTCTATACGTATATCTCTATCTCGTCGGTTGAAACATTCGACTACCAGATGGGCTGCTGCCCAGTCTCACATGGATGATGATGCACGTCGCCATAGTCGAAATGAGGAGGGTCCGTTTCACTGAAATACTTCAAAAAGCGTTTCGTACCCCATTTGTAAGACGTTACCCCCTCTTACGTTTTCATTGTGGCTACGAATCAGCGTTGTTCCACAATGTCCAAGTGGAATAGTATACCATAACCCGCATGTGTAAGCAGAAATAGCGTACTTACCGGTAGCCGTAGCGATGCCTAGCGTCAGAAGGAGAATGCAGCCAACCGACAGCGCTATCATCATCATTCTTTTTGATTTCCTGGAAGTAGTGAAGGTTCTTAGCCCGAAGGACATCCCGAGGGAAAGACGTAGCTTACTTACTCTTCACCTGGAAAAGAAAGCTAGTAAAATCACTAGTACTTTCCACCCATCCTGATAGCCATTGAGCTCTTCGCATAATGAGTGGACTGAAGAAAAAGAAGAAAAAGAATGACACGAAAAAGAAGAAGAAACAATGAAATTTAAAAAAAATCACAACGATGTTAGCACAGGAATGGGCTGGTTATGAGCGGTGTACAAAGAGAAGGAGGGGGCTAGACAGAGACCGAAAAAAGCTTCGTGATCACCAGCGCTATACCCACTCTCTTAAAAATGAACTTCACCGCATAGCACGCTCCTAGCCAACTACAATCTCAAATGATATCGTTATCTACTCCGATTTGTTGAAAACAGGAGGCGTACGCCTTTTCTGAGACAATTATGAGCAGCATAAGTCACAAAAAAGGCGTACGCCTCCCGTTTTCAACAAATCGGGGGAGATAACGATATCCCTCGAGATGATGGTTGGCTAGGAGCGTGCTATGCGGTGAAGTTCATTTTTAAGAGAGCAGGCAGTGACGATTCAGTCTGTTGAGCACTTGGGCGAATTGCCAAGAGCCGAGAAACAGCAACACGCTTACTCCTTGTTTACTGCATTTCGGGGGGGGGGGGGGGAGGTGCCGTGGGAGGGAAGCCCCGATGCAGTCACCCCCTTCACGACGGCCTCTTCAGGGGCAGACATAGAAATGTGAGGGGAAGTGAAGCGCGGAACGGAAACCCCTGCGTGCCCGTGTACAATATCCTGTCCCTTGTTTCTGTTCCTGCTGGGACTATAGTGCTGATGCCACTCTACGTCGAATGAACAACGAGGGACGAAACGTTTTTCTCAGAGCTGAACCGAATGACAAGAAATGTCAATTACCGCCTTTGTCCTGCCCTATCTGTTCTGACGACATCCCTGCAAAAGAGAAAATAGTGAGCGTCTGTGCCTTGCAACGTGGTCAGTAGATATCCATACCCGACATGCCAGACATGCCAGACATTCCAGACATGGCGCTCATCCCACTCATCGAGCTCATTTGACTTTCGGCTGCGTAAAAACACAATTCCGTAAAGGAGGTGACCAAATAGCATAAATGCAGGTAGCTGGTGGAGAAAAAGCTCGAGCACGGGTACACGATAAAGACATACTCGTCCGTGTTAATTGTCGCGTGCCGATGCTTCTTCAATGGAGATTAGGGCCCTCAAACTCTAATAGCCGCGGGCTGCGTCGACCTCTACATCTTGAAGGGCCGCGCAAACACAAAATACCATCAAATACGTGTACGTACACACAAACAATAAAGAAAAAGAGAGAGAGAGAGAGAGAGAGAGGAGAATCGTGAAGCCGGACGGTGTGCGTGTGTACCACCCAAGCAGCACAATGTACTGAAAATCGAGTGCAATAGGGGTGGACGATGTGTGTCTTATCAGCGTTCTTTAGTTTCACGAGTATGTGCCGTCTTCGTAAGGGTAAAACGTGTGTAACTTTTACCACATAACTCAGGCTCTTTAGTTTCCCTTCCGATTGATAGTGATAAAGTGGAAATAATATATTTACAGTAACAATATGATTGCATGGCGCTGTTTCGTGGAGCTCGAAAAAAGAAAGAAAGAAATAGTCAAAATTAGATGTCAATCGCCAAAAGAAGAAAATCGAAAAATCCTTTCCATTTTACCACTTTTGGTGGCGCACGCCTTTCAAGGTAGTTAACCCAAAATTTCCACCACAATCTCGAATTCTATTTCCTTCATAAGAAGGAGTAAAACAATAGAAAGCGCAGACGGTAATTCGCAGCTGCCATTCATGCTAAGGGCGGTGTTTCTACGGGAGGCGCTGTTAGGAGGCGTAGGGTGCTCGAATGCGGTTGATTTCCGCAGAAATAATTTCCAGCGTGTCATTGAGTGTTGCAAGAAGCATCCAGACTCTTTCTTCTTTTTCATGAAATACAGTGATGAATGAACACCGTAGCTGGATCACTCCTTGTGGATTTGCCTATCTGTCAATGCAGCCGCCGAGTACTACTCCCAGCACGTTTGCGGTTGTCTCCCGCATGGTGGCGAGGCGGTCGCTCTGCACACCGTCTACATAAAAAAAAAAGAAAAAGAATAAAAGAGAGAGAGAAAGGGGGAGCTGACTGACAATGGATGGTTTCTAGCTTGCTACTTCAATACGTAATGCTATTTTTTCTTTTTTTCTTCTCCTCTTCCTCTCAGAATTCCTCTCGCAAATGACGCGAGAAGTAGTTGTAACCTTAGTGGGAGAATAAAGACGAGTACATATTAATCCTAAACTGTGGTCAAACTGTTGCGGGTCATGAGCCGCAAGTGTTCACATACATAGGGTGTCCCACGTAACGGTCACCATGTAACCGCATGTTTCGCCGAAGCGGGTAACATTTCATTTATACTAATAGCCAGCCCTAACTCGAATGTACAGGTAGCAGAAAAAAAAAGGACAACAGACAGGTAGTCGTCAGGCTATCTCTACATGCTCTGCCAGACTGGTCAATGTTAGCCTCGGGATTGACAGCAGTAGATGACGTTTTTGATGGAAAGATGTATAGTGCGCGTGAAGTAGCGGTTTCAGAGCGTAGGGAGTGCGCTCCCTTTCTGGAGCGTGGCGTTCCTGACTCACTCCCATGCTCCAGCTTGGGAGGTCGGAGCGCGCAAGGGGTGCTCTGGTACCGTGACGTACGGAGGAAGGGGACGCCGGAAAAGCAATGATCGCGCTCGTGGCTCTGAAAGACCATTTAGTAAAGGCACCGTAGTACGAGGGTAGAGTACACGGAGCGCGTTGAGCCACTGCCTAATGTGCACCTTGGACAACATACCGTGTCATGCAGAGCGTGTAGTGATCGGGTGGATATGCGTTGCTCTAGCAAACGCTTGACGGAGTTCTAAGAGCGATGCATGCTACACTGGCTAGACGCACGAGCAGCCGTCACGTGGCACCCTTGAAATTTCTCGGGCTTTCTTTCTTATCAGGAAAGAGACACCACGCTGAGGACAACTTATTCGATAATGTCTGAACTTACTCTATAACTTATTTGGTTCTCAAGTGAATAATCAAAAAAGTTTGTCAATTAATATTAATTAGCTAACAAATACTGGCCATCAGCTTCGGTGACCTAACATGCGCCGAGCTTTACCCATGAAAACATCTTCGTTTTAGGATATCTTTGTGGGAGTAGCAGGATTCGTCAGGTCAAACTCAAATCTTCGTTTCTTTATTTTTATTACGTAGGATACTCTGTATACCTGCTGCCTAACATAGGCGTGGGAGTTACACCGTGCAAGGGTAACAACAGTGCCCGAAAATATGGTTTCATTCCTAATTTTTTGAGGTGGCAGCTTTCCTTCTATTTTGTGGTGAAAGGCCCTCGGGCAAAAGAATCGTAGACTTCGGGCAGCGTGTTTAAAACACCGGAGCGTAGAGTTTCTCCACCAGCAGTTACTAAAAAAGCTCTCAATGACTAAGCGGAACCACAGCACTACCCACTCATAAGGTGAACTTTCCTGCTAGCAGGTACTTCGCGGCACAAACAATATTTATCAAAAAGGAACCACCGAACCGTGCTCCTAATTCTACTGCTGAACCACATTCATACAACACCACTCGAAAGCTCACCCTCGGTAAACCTGTGGGGATGTGCCAGTATGCTACGTTTAAAGGCCCATCGTTTGCAAAAACAGGCCGACCTCTTGTATAGGCAATGGTTGCAAAGCACGAAAACGGAACACCGCTTACCCATAATTGATGTTACCAGGCGGTGAGAGCTAACCACTGATCTCTATGTATAAAGGCTGGATCGCGCATGGGAGAGGGGCTCGTGTGGGAGAGGCGTGCCTTCGTGCCGCCATGTTGGTGGGCCCTAAAGTGCTGTGTGTGCCAATAGAAAACAATGGGAGGCAACAGAGATTGTGAGTATTTATTGCGCTGCTAGCGTTGATCGTTGTTTGTCGCCACACAATTTTGTAAGGTGCCAGTATACTGATGTATCCTAACAGTGTTTCACAGGTGTCCTGCCGTTCGATTCTTAATTACGTTATGTTTTGCATTCCGAAACTAGACCGTCACTGCAGTGCAGCGCTGGGGATTGTACTACAGCACATTTCCCAGCCAATATTTCAATAAGAGACGACTTGAGGTTAACAACAACCATGTATATAATATCCCGTACTGCGTTCTGGACAAAAATTGTTTATTAAAGAACGGTCCGGGAAAAGATATACTCGCATGGCAGAAAGAGATCGTTCTGTAGAATCACAGCCGTTGTTTTAGCCGTGTATGCGTTTAGTATGATTTATATCAAGCATCGCCTTAGAAAGAGTCTTTTAGTAAACGACAGCGGTGCTTTGCCTCGCAAATATGGACACACTGAAGCAGCCCAAATAATTACTTCACACAATTAGATCACACTCGTTAGGACAGTTAATCAGGTAGTGATGTAAGCTTAATCAATTAAGTTACTTAGAAAGTGGTAACACCTCCTTGAGACACAGGACTTATCTTTTTTTGAAGTACAGCCCTTCTATGTTTGTTTGCTTCTTCCTTTATTTGTTCTGATTATTTGCAGGCGCGGTTGTGCCAAACTGAATGTCCTTCTCCAGCACTCACATGCTTTTGTTGAATACAACTGCAGCGTGAGAAAAGTTGCTTGGGGACGGGGTCCTGCTATCCAGTGCTGACTTTGTCTTGCTTGTTATGTGGAGCATGTTCCAAAAAATGCAGCTCCACGTATGGTTTTCAAATTGCAACAGGACTATTTGGAGCTTGAAACAGTTGTGATTTTGTCATTTTGGCCCTCGTGTACCCAGGCTGTGAAACGCAAACAAAAACGTCTGACACGATATGCTTTTGTAATGCAGATCACTGATGATGAGTAAAGAGAATATACGAGTTCAAGTTTATTCAATATTTTATATTGTTCATTATATTATTCAACATTTTATGTCAAGTTTATACAACATCAAGTTTATTGAAGTTCAAGGTTTATTTCTTGCACTTATGCGTTTCAGGATACAATGAACGTGCAGGGAGATCGCAAAAGACTACATTTATTGTTTTGTAACCTTGCTACAATGGCAATATATATTTTAGGAATGATAATGGTCAGGTACGCTCTCTAAATTTATAGCACTCAATTTTAGGTTGGAATGAGCAATGAATAGCAACTTCCCTCCTGATATTTTCTCATATATGCTAAATTTTAAATTTAATGTGATCGAATATGTGATAATATAATAATATATAAGAATATAATATGTGATAAATGAATGTGATCAACAGTAGGTGTAAACAACATGAGTAGCCAGAGAAGTGCATTCTCAATAAATAATTTTCTTCTTATAGCGTATATGTGCATGCCTAGTAACTGAAACAATTATCACAGTTCCCTGACAAGTTTTAATTTCTCAGAGTGTACTGTAGAGACTGCTTAGATCTACAACAGTTCATACACGGTATTATATACTGTGAATGCCTTTAAAAATCCCATGTGACACATATGCCTTTACTTTCTGGAGGTGCTGTGGTAGTCAAAGTTTGTGGGCATTACGCAGGTTCTGCACCCATTTCTTGAGTATGTCGAGGCAGCTGTGAAGTAACCTCCATTGATGATGATTATTCCAATTTTTATGGTGCATCGACAAGAAAGGAAATAATACATCAGAACATTGGTTCGGGTGCAACCAGTTAAAAATGAATATGTTGTTTAATAAATGCATTGGACAAATGTTAAAACATCAGTTTAAAACATGGTTTACAATCCCTGTATCTTCTAAAAACTAAAAAGATTAAAAACTACTCTAAAAAGAATATGGGGAACTCTTCTAAAAAGAATTATAATCTCTAATTATTATATTGCTGGGTGAAGGAGCCTAAAGCGTAAGGTGTGTTTCTGATATGAACATGTAAGAAAATATGCAAAACTGAGAGAGACTAACCACAGTGCGTGCACTGAGGTTGTTCCTTCCTGTAAAGTAGACACCAGTGGATGAGGAACGTGATACCTACCTGTACACCCAGCCGTATCACACTGCACAGATTATTCACTGGGTAGCCCTCATGACGAAACCTGTATTGAGAGACCACTTTTGCCTTAAAAACTGTTTCAAATAGCACGACACGCTACAAATTATTACTATCGTAACAAGCTGACGATACAGCTCAGACACAAAGGCGTTATTCAAGTCGCGCCACACCACCGTTACGTAGGATTCTGTCACAAATCAAACCAAGGCACAAAACAATACCAATACATGAAAAAAGGTGACAATCGTGGTCTCATTATGACGTAATACCGAACTTGTGCGTGAAGGTAATTCAAAGAAATGAATGTGGCACTTGCTTCCGCAGAGAACACGGTGTACCATGCTAGCAATGCATGCAAAAAAGCGCTGGAGTGCTCGCACATATATTGATGACAACACTACCTGTGTAGTGTAACGTGTTCTTTCAAGCATATTATGCACTCAAACTGGATTTTCCGCCGGGTAAAATGCAAGTGTGCTCGATTGAACGTCGGAAGAGCGATCAAGCAACCTGCATACAGTGCTCGTTTTGGGCAAAAAAAAACACTTCATAATGGTCAACTGAATATACAGAATGGACGCCTATTTATTCCTCGATAAAGAGTGACTCACCTGTATAAATTTAGGCCATGTAACCTTGCCAGTACGGTTGGTACGACCGTAATTGCAAGAAGTTGCCATGATCGCTGCGGCGACTGTTGTGGGTACAGTAAGATGGCGGCCGGTTTCTTCACGCTCGCGCTCCCTATTCGCGATCCAGCCTTTTACAATCGAGATCAGTGGAGCTAACGTGCTATGGCAAGGCAAGGCAAGATGTGGTAGCGAGCAACCGAACAAGTGAACGAGACTCTGCATCTGCTTCTTCTTCGTCGTCGTGCCACGGAGAATGGCCATTAGCCACAAGGGAGATCGGCCAGGGCTATGCTTCTTCGCGGGCACACTGAACGGTCTGGATAGAGACAACACCACCTATGTGCAGAAACACTGTGCGCTGGTGGTGGTGGTGGTGATGGTGAAAGGGCTTGCCGTTGTGGGCCTCACATATGTGGGCAATGTCACTGTGCGCTGGTGGTGGTGGTGGTGGTGGTGGTGGTGAAAGGGCTTGCCGTTGTCGGCCTCTGTGCGCTGTGCGCTGTGCGCTGGACGACGTGAAGTAACTGTTAATAGTCAGCCAATTGGGATCGTGTTCTCAACGGCCGTAGCCAATCATGAACGTGCTTTCAGCGGTCGTGGCCATGGAGAAGAACCATCGTCGTCTGCGAGGTGGTTTTTTTTGTGTGTCGTTCGAACGTACTGCGTGTGTTCACTTTTTGAGTATCCATCTTAGGGTTCGAGCCCTATTTCTGCTCCTTCTCTCTCTACGTAGATTGAGTGTCCGCTTGATGTATGCAACATGACCCTGGAGCCCGTCGTGCTATTCCATGTAAGACCAATAAGCTGTGCGCCACTGTTTTGAAGAAGAGCAAGTAGGAGGCATTCGGCGCTTGTGGAGTGTAGTGAATCCATCCTGCATTAAAGCTGTTCGTTAGCGTTCCTGGGTCCTTTCCCTACGTTCTTGGTGCCGCAACCCGGGAAGCGTTGCCTCACTCATTGACAGAAGGATTCCAGGAACGGGAAAATGGTATATAGTAGCATTAGCGTAGTAATGATTCCGGCTGTTTTCAGCCAAAACAAGAGCCGCACATGCACTGTGCATTCTCTTACAAACTGCAGGATCGCTACGCACGTGTGTTGAAGACAGGCCTAGCTTGTTGGGGTGTCACCAGGTGCTGGGGGTGGTGATACTGCTACTCACGACTACCGCACGAAGGAGAGATTGCGGGGAGACCCGCGTCCAGGGTCGGCGTTCGTACAGGGAACTGTGCCGTCCGGATAAAAAACCAGGAAAAACACACAAATGGCATCGCAGGAGTACGAAAGGCGGAGGTCGGCGGCGCTGCGGCTTCGGGCATCCAGCGCTGGCTCCGGATGCATAACAACGATTTGCCGTCGGACCAAGAGCTCGTCAAAATTTTCACGCTGGATGCTGAAAAACAAATTGGCAATAAGTCCCGTTACCGGCGATTGGCCGAGGGCTCTTCCAGCACCGGCAGTGGATGGAAAGAAACGATTTGACGTCGATTTTGATGAGTACGATGGCTGAAAAATGGCACAGTCCCATTACAAGCAAATGGTCGAGGGCTCATTCAGCGCGAGTTGTGGGTGCAAAAGCTATTTTACGGTAAAGTCCCGTACGATGACGCTCGAGTGCTTATACAGCTCCAATCATCTTATTTTACTATATATAAGGGGACCACCAGAGCACGCAGAGCCCGGCGTACCAGCGTACACTCTTAAACATGAACTTCACCGCATAGCAGCCTCCTAGCCAACCATCACCTCGAATGATGACGTTATCTGCCCTGATTGTTGAAAACGAGTGGGGGAGACGCCTTTTTGTGACAATTATGAACAGCATAAGTGTCACAAAAAAGGCGTACGACTCCCGTTTTCAACAAATCAGGGCAGATAACGATATCATTCGGGATGATGGTTGGCTAGGAGCGTGCTATGCGGTGAAGTTCATTTTTAAGAGTTTAGCTCAAGCTGACTCAAGGCACCCTCGCTGTATTCGGAAACACGATTTGCCGTCCGCTGAGGGGAGCACGGAAGGCGGAGGTCTACGATGCTGCGGCGTCGTGCATTCAGTGCTGGCTCCGGATGCATAAAAACGATTTGCCGTCGGACCTAGAGGAGGCGGAGCGCCGAAGCATCCAGTGCTATCTCTGGGTGCTGAAAAACAAATTGGCAAAGTGCCCTTAGCGGCGATTGGCCGACGATTGGCCGACAGCGGTATAAAAGGCCGGTTCTAAATTCCATCACTCAAAATTATAATATTTTAACGCGTAAGAACTGGAGCTGCAGGCGCCCTTAGGGCAGCCATTTAGCTCCAATACACCACAGTCCAGTTAAACTTGTCTTATCTATGGCCGACGTTGTATTCGACGAGGAACGAGAAGAACGAAGCCTCTAGCTTAAACGGCCACTGCTCCGAGGACGAAGAAGAAGAAGATGCGGGTCTCGGTAAGTGCTCTGACTTCCCTGCTATCTTTCGGGGCCTCACACTCGGGGAGGGGGAACTGGGCTGTGGCGTCCAACATCGCCGGCTTTATTACGTTCAACCGTCGTTTCTAAAACCGCAACTGCTACTTACGCGTGCCTTCCTCCCATTTATCTACAGGGTTAGTCTAGCAAACGTTACACATTTTTATCGCATCGTAAAAATAGAAGACGTGGTTTATCCAACCTCACAAACTTTGCGTACTGGCAGCTATTTGTCTGAAGTTTTGTTGGAATTTTTTGCGAGCGTTATGGTCCTGTGGAAGAAAAATTATAAATCAAGCAAAATTCCACTCCATGCATTTTCTATGGCCTATCTCACTCACAAGCCGCCATTTTCTCCTGTGTGCGCTTCATTTTCATTGCACCACACACAGGTGGCACCAGCATACAGGACAAGACTGGAACAACATGGTTGGTGCATAACATCAGAATTGGCATGTAACATCGTTGTAGGCAGCGCAGCCTGTGTGAAGTGATATGAATGTGAAGCTGACACAAGAAAAAATGGCGGTGTTTGTGTGGAATAGGCCATTGATAATGCATGCGGCGAGATTTTGCTTGATTTTTAATTTTCTTTCTACATGACCATATCACTTACAAAAAATTTGAATGAAACTTCAGAGAAGTGGCTATCAGCCTACAAATTTTTTGATGGGCCAAACCCAGTCTTCTATTTTTATAGTACGGTCGAAATGTGTAACGTTTGCTAGAATAACCCCGTCGGATGTCGTGCTTTAGCCGGCTGACTCGCCGCTAGCTCTTTAAGCACTACCTCACGCACTACAACACCATCACCTGCCCTGGCCAATCGCCCTTTGTGGCTAGCGGCCACTGCCCTCCTGGCTGAAGAAGAAGAAGAAGTGCTCTCTTGAACTGTCTCAGCTCGTAACCGAACGTGAAAGGAAAAGGGACACCTTGGAGATAGGCTACGGCAGCGGCACTCCGGCGGCACCGCCTGGAGTACTGGAGGAACCTACAATCTTATAACTTAGCACAGAACGCCACATAGGACGTTCCTTGCCCACTGCCCTCCCAAACGACAGCGTTCTGTCCCCAGCTCTGTCGAAAACCCTAGGTGTGCCTTTTTGTGACACCCATGTAGTTATGACAGTTGTCACAAAAAGGCCTAGTAATTTTCACAAATCAGGAGTGATAAGAGTATCATTCTGTCAACGGTTGGCCTTCAGCGTGCAGTGTGGTAAAGTTCCGCTGGTAGAGGTGCCGTTGCAGTAGTTGGGCACAGCTTGATTCTGCTGATAAATCTCGATAGGCAGCTGAGGATATCGTTCAGAATCGGAGAATTATCGTCATTTATTTAGTAGATTATTATATATTATTAGACCAAATAAATTAGACCAAATTAGACTGCATAATGGATTATTAGGGTTTTTCTATTGATCTGTTAGAGCTAGTTACAGTGGGGAGGGCTAGAGGACAATAGAAGGGCAAAATATTACAAGCTCAGGTGATGAATAAACAGAATTACCAACAGGAGGACATAAACCACTAATAATAATTACGATTCCGGCCTTCCTGATTTAATCCCAAAACGTCCGGAAAACATACGGTCAAAATTTAAAGCAAATCGGCAAAACGCCTTAGGGCGTTTCAGTAACGAAGGGCTCAGTAAGAAAAGCCTTATGCAGGGATGCCGGGATTTGTTTCCTGTTCTTTCGACATTTAATGCGGGTGAACCCCGTCCTTGCCTAGACATCAGAGGCATTGCTCAGGCGTTGCCTCGACAACCCTTGACCTGGTGACTCTTCAACATGTAGATATTTGGAGGTCATTTCTGCTATTGCCCGGGTCTACTTGCAATGCTTTTATTTTCTCAGATCCCATTTACTCCCCTTATTAGTCCATTGACCCTGATATTGGCTCCCGGCACTGGTACTACACTTCACAAAATCTCCGTGCATTTATTCCAGAAAGGGAGAATGGCTGTGGCAATGCATGTGGTACCCAAAGAGGACAGAAAACTGCTTTTTTGTCTGTGTGTGTGTAGAAGATAGTATCACCGGGAGGTAAGGTACTCGGGTTCGAATCCGGGTGCCGGTTGTGCTGTCTGTTGTTTTCCCTGGTATTTTCCTCAGATACTGTCAGACATATATCGTCACAGTTCCCTCAGAACTCTGCCCAGGACGCGCGTTTTCCCAGAGTCACAGTCGTCCCATTTTCCCAGTCGTGGCGACAATGGCGATATCCTTCATTACCGCCAGCACCACCACTGCGAGGAGCAGTTTTGACGGGGTGTGTCCGTGCGTGTTCTCATTTTAAATCTCATTTGGGATCTTCTCCCAGTTATTCGATACGTAAAGCTTGCAGTTTCCAAAGCGTTCCCCCGAAATGCTTTCGTACAGTGTTCACGTGGGTATTGCGGGCGTCGAGCAAGCTTATGTATATTTAGCGCTGCAGAATACCGAAGTGTTTTCCACTGCATGAGAGTTGAGGTTTTCCCTTGAATTTCAGCAATCTGAGGAGCCGCTCCAAGTTCGCATCAGAAACAGGCGATCTGAGTACAGAGCTAAGATCTTCATAATGTCGATGTCGTTTTGCATCACCATCTTCGTCTTATTCACCATTCCCGTGGCCATCAAGAGTCGCACCTCGCGGAAGAGACCGGGCGACGACGAGTCCACGACAACCAACGGAAATTTGTCCTTCGTCTTAGGGGGCGAAGCGAATTCTTCGTCAAAGAATAGCGACAGGCATTGTGACACTGAAGACTGCCTTCGCTTCCGTTGGCTCGTGGACACGTCCCTGGACAGTGCCAAAGATCCTTGTCAAAATTTTCACGCTTTTGTCTGCGCCGGACTCGAACAGAAGTCCCTCGGAATGTTCCCCAGGTCCTACGGAGGAATGATTGGCGCGACCTCTAGGAACCTAAGAGATTCGTTTCACAAGAAGCTTTCTACCGCACAAGTCCCGCCAGAGAAGCAAGATGCATTTCAAAAGGCAGCTGCTGTCTTCCAAAATTGTCTGAAAGTCAAGAAGGAACAGCGCAAGAACAGAAAGGAGATAGTAGATTTTTTGAAACAACACGGCCTGTCATTTCCGGATGAATTAAGGTTCGACCCACTCGATATTTTGATACGATTCGTAGTGAAAATCGACATTCCTCTACTCTTCAGCATGCAGCCCGCACTAATTGGACGCCCCCCACGGGTCCTGATTCAACTGACAGTTGCACCATACTTTACGTCGGAAAAGTTTAGTGGACTACAGAGAATAGTCGACGGCCGTTATCATAAATTCATCTCCGAAGTATTATCGACAATATTTTCAACGGCAGAAGATAAAACTCGCATCGGCGCCATCGTGAAAGCAGAATTGGAAGTGATCAGCGCGTCCAATGTAAGAGACTTTGGGAACGACACAGTCATCGTAGCACCCCTCGCGTATTTCGGGTTTTTGCAGAACAGTGAACTCTCGGGATCTAGATGGAAAGACACACTGGCACGCCACACGAATAATCGCCTTCCTGGACACTTCATGTTGCGGGTGAAGACGCATCATATGAAACTTCTTCATTTTTTGTTCGATAGCAGCAGTGACTTATCAGATAATACCCTCAAGATATTTATTGCCTGGAGGACAACGCTCTATCTCTACAGGACTTGGATTTCTGTCTTGGAGACATCTTCCAAGGAACGATGCTTCGGCACCGTCTCTTCAGTTTTTCCTCTGGCTGCAGTCTCCGAAGTGCTTTCTCAAACTGTCAATAAAACCCGGGTCAGTGACGTGAAAAACATGACCGAAATCATCGTCCAAGAAATCGCGAAGCTCTTCACGACATCGACTTGGCTGGACGATGAATCTCGTAACGCGTCGTTGAAGAAGCTGTCATTAATGAAGAGATGTATCGGATACGACCTAGGCCCCAATAGCCGATCGATCGAGAAACTGTACCCAGATTTTACAGGTCCCTACATCGCCGACTTCATTGCTATAAGGAAAGCAGTCGCGGAGATCCGATGGCAGAACCTCTACGGCGGACTAATAAAAAACAAACAATGTATTTCTCCGCCGGTTCATGCGGGCAAAGCCTTTTACAATACAGAGGAGAACACAGTTTTTGTCCCAGTTGGCGCCATGGTTGGACCCCTGTTTACGTTTGGAGCGCCACCTGAAGTGAATGTGGCAACACTAGGAAGTCTATTGGCCCATGAGATCATGCGAGGTTTTGGCGACGTCGGAAGGCAGCATGATGGCTTCGGGAAGCAGACTCGCTTGTGGACGAAAGAAAGTGAGGCCGCCTATAGGAAAAGAGTTACTTGCTTCAATGAAACCACGGTGCAGCGGGGGAAGCACCGGGAATATAGCAACGAAATCCTTCTGGACTTATTGGGACAGAGATTTGTCCTGAATGCGTACAGGAGCGCATCTGAACGTTTCAATCTCCCACTAGGACCCGTTAAAGGACTGACGAAAGACCGGCTCTTCTACGTGTCTCGGTGCATGATTTGGTGTGGATCCCCGGGATCCCACCTGCAAGAAAGGTGTAATGTACCTCTAATGTATTCTCCCCATTTCAGTGAGACATTTCACTGCTCTTCTGGTGCTCCAATGAATCCACGAAAGAAGTGTATATTCTGGCATAATGAGAGATAAGACAGGAATAAATAGATTGAGAAGATATTCGCTAGCGTTATCTACTGCCGTTGATTCGTACGCGTAGTGATAATCGTGCTTGTTCCGGTGACCAGCTTTGCGGTTTTCTGAAGGACTACCGTAAAAAGACGGAATATTCACTTGCATCCACTATTATCCCCGGGAAAAATGCATAAGTAATCGTGTGTACTTTATAATGTATCTCGCCGTTTGAGAAGACTATAATGGAACTAGAGACTAGAAGGTAGTAAGCCATAGAACTGCCTGCTTCGCTCATCTCTGCTGCTGGGCTCAGAACATTCGAGCTCTACGGCGTTGAGCTACATCGTCCGAGCTCTACAGTACACAGCGTGCTAATGTCCTGACGCAGATGATAACTCTGATAAAGGTTCTAGAATATATTGCTCGAGCTAATATAATACATAGGCAAACTGGAAGTAGCAACAACCAGTCTCCACTTCAATATAGACTTTCTCACATCATACAAAGCTGGGACGAACGAATATATATGCCTCTTTCCCGTGCAATATATGATACCCTGGAAGACGAGGCCAATCGACCACGGCTCCGTCCTTGCCATCAATTCTTGATGTGGCACTGCCTTCCATCCACGCTTTCCTTCTCACGTGCAGTACTGTGTATTCCCCTGCTCGTATGATCACTTGCTATGTGCTCGAGCGTGGTGTACCTCTGAAGATATTCATGTTCCGTCAAAAATGCAACAGAATCATCTATGCTTAACAGATGACTAGGTTCCCTCCGTAAGTACAGTAGCATAAAAGGGGATTGTATGAAGAAAGAGTAACGAATGTATATTAAACCTGATTCGTGCCGACTAGACAAGTAGCAGGTCAAAATATGTGGCACGTCATCTGTGGAATAATGCCAGATATTTAGTGGTCACGTTACCTTGGATGTGAAGCCCAGCTAAATCGAATACAGGGAGTCAATTTCAAAACTGAATTCGATTTTTTCGCTTAACGTTCTTTGGGGCGAACTGATTGCTTAGAATACTGCCTCATGGTCGTCATCGTCGGCTACTGCCAGAGCGGCATGCAATTTGTGTTGTAGTCTCCTGTTTTTCGTTTGTCTGCAAGCGGATCGAATCAAGTGTCGTGTGCGTTCTTATCGGATCATAGAGTTTAGGGAGCTTTAAGGTAAAAATCAGTTTGTCTTTTTCTCTCAATACTGATCTCAAACATGCAGCCTCGTGCAGGAACCACCTGTCGCCACCACGAAGAGTTTCTAGCAACGAGCGACAGCGCAAACGGAATGCTCGTTCTGCTGCTCATCTTGCAATGTCTATGGTGCAGTGTCTTCGATCGCGTGCGCAGTGGCATTGAGAATATACTACAAAATCCAAGTAATAATGAAGAGACGGCACAGGACCCGAAGTCTCATTGCGTAAAAAACTGCCAGGCATTCGAGCTCCGAAACAAATCGCGAACTGCGTTTATTTCACTATTTTGCCCTTCGAGCGCTTCGCAGGCGAGCGGTTCCGCCGTGCCACCCGCATTCAGCGTGCCTTATCTCTGGTAAAGATCACGATGAGCGTCGCTGGCTGCCAGGCAATGAGGTTGTAGTTCTGGGACGCGCATCATTCTCACCAGTCTTGTTGCAGACTGTGGAATGGAATACATTCATTGGTACACGAGATGCACACGTCATATCTGACAGCGACTCACGAGCTTGTTTTCACTATGTTGGACGTTGTTTGCGGTGCTGTGAAAAGCTTTCAGAGTATGGATACGTTCAGGGTGCGACTGCATGGCACAGGCGTGAGGGTGTGGAGGACACGATGAAACAATTTGGCCGCACGTGTGGTGATTGTGTGAAAGATTCCTTTCTCCAGCTTGCGATGCCGGACAGATGAATTGAGGTAAGATTTCACAACTTTGAGTGTATATAAGCCCAATATCTTTTGGTTCCGCTAAGAAAACTTAAGGAATATGAAGTAATTCTTCTCACAGCCTGACTTATATAAGAGAGCAGGGTCCCCTTGCTTACTGGGGGTACATGTTATCCTGGTGATGCTTTGGACGTCTCTGTCTGCGCCTTCAGGTTTTTGTTCTGCTAAGCAAGCAAGCAGACCGGCCACTGGACACAAACATACTGCTGATTATGCTTTATGATAATTTTAAGCGATCGTCAGTCATCTTTATCTCGGTCGCAACCCCTCGTGGTACGTACGTCGGCGTAGGTGCTCATAGACCACTTTACTGTTTACAAACAAGAAGCTCTATCTGCGCATGCGCGGGGTTGGTGTGGACGAAAGAAACTGAACGCAGTGTGCGAACGCTTTCCGCAAGTGTGGCATCGGCCGTGTCGCACTGCTACACCGCTCTCGACTGTCTCCTTCCACAGTACACGAATAATTTAGGGATCTGAGGGAATCAGACAAGCGTTGCTACAAGACGAAGTTGTTTATGAACTTAATGAACGGTATACAACATGACGGTCCCTTTGCGCTGCACATCGACAACTGGACAGCCCAGCCACAAAACATGCCGGCGATCACAATCGCGTTGTAGTTTATCTGATTTTTTTCTTCGAGCCAGTTCATTGCTGATACTGCGCAAGCGTACACGTCGGTGGAAGCATAGAGTTACTTCACCTTAGGCGAGCTGTTTGGTTGGGGCATTAGAAGCGCTAATTTGCTACCGTGCACCGTATGATGTTGGCGTCGTTTATTTGTACACATGTATCGTGATGGAATCTCACAAAGGCGATGCCAGGGAATCCTTCTCTTTAACTGCAGCGATCAAACGATTTCTTCGTTTCGCTTCACGCAGAAAGTGATGAAAAGTGATTTCGCCACCCTTTCCTCCATCGGCTTGAGCACCCGAAGGATACACGTCTTTGCGACGCGCCCACATTGCATGAAAACGTTCACTGCAATTGATCGCTGTTTTGCCCACACTGCCCACACCAAGCAGACGATGTGCTGACTGCAGCGCCACCGCTAGAGTGTGACTTGAGGCGGGCAAACTTGTCATGTAGACGAGTGCTTACGTCATGTGATAAATCCGAAAGCGGATGTTAACGTGATTTTTAGTTTTCTTGTTTTTCTGATAAACCACGACGCTCTGTTGGGAATCTTCTGAGGCGAACTTGAGCAAAAATGCCAAATTGGTTTATTGAGTGAACATTTGAAGGAGAGAAAGAGAGAAAAAAAGGAAACTGAATAAAGAGAGCGGAAGAGCAGAAAGTCCAGCGAATCGGTAAGGAAATGTGAAGGGAAATGCCTCAGGACGAGAGACGCAGATATTTCGAGCACGAACACAAGAGAGTTCGGCGTACTTGGGGGGGATCCTCACTTATGCTGCGTATTGATTACGCTTTGTGAGTGCAAGGTAGGAGTAGGACGCTCTTCTGAAGAATAGGGACAGGGGACTGTTTCAGTCTACTCGCAGTAATTTTACGCAATAAATATTACGCCTTTTAGCGACGACAGAGAATTATGTCTGAGCGCGGGCAACGTTGCCAATGGGATGAGTCGCGGCTTCACGGTGAGCAACTGTGCGCGCCTCGCCTGTTCTCTGCCGATTGCTTTCCATGGTCTACTAGCACGAGTGTCGCCAAGCACAAGTAACGTTGAAAGCTGAAAAGAAGGAAGAAAGAAAGAGGGGGCGCTATAAAAGGCTTCGCAGGGAAGCATCTCCAGTTTTTTTTTCTTTTTGGGAGTCGGTCGAAGAACCCATCGATGGTTCAGATCCCAAGGTTAGCTCCTGCCTGTTGGTGTTGTGGAGCAGGAATGATATCCCACTCCCAGTTCATCGACCCTGAACCAGACAGCATAATTCCAAATGGAATTGTACGACCAGACAAAACAGCCATACATCGCACACTGAGCCTCAAAGAACACAAGCAACTCTCAGGTTAACCAACAACATCACGTTTATTTGCATACACCGTCGCTCCTTGCAGAAGAGCAACCGGAACCCATCCGCTGCCGGCAAGAGCCGTCTGTGAAGAGTATTCTACGCCAGGAGTCTTAGCAGGAGTCGAAGTCGATGGGGAAGGCTGACCAGGCCGCTCTGGCTGGAAAGCGTCGGTATCGCCATGTTCAGGCGCAGCGGATGTCCGAAGACTGCGGACGTGCAGCAGAGCTGTGGTGAAGGGGAGCGTACAGAGTCATCTGCGGTAGCCAGGTCCTGTGGTGCAGGTCCGTCCACGGCAGTGTCGAGGGAGCTGGAATCCCTCCTGTGCGTCATGAGTGATAAGAAACAGCAAATAAACAAAACGCAAATGGAAAAACACCTACCAACTATCCGCTCATGTCTCATGAACAAGCCAGCTCCGGAGAACAGACATTCAAGTTAATCAGCAACAAACAGCATAATACGCTCCTATCGCCGTTCCGTGTAGTGGACCATTGCAGTTATCTGCCAGGTCCCCCACCGGCTGCTTTTCAGAAAGCGTTAATTTCCAATACAACTGCGGGTTACAATGGGTGCCAAAAGATTCGCCTACATGGAAACATGCAAAGATCACGACGTGAAATCACTTGCGTCAGAGTGCGGTGGGGCTCCTGGTGCAGAAGGTCTCTTTCTACGGAATTGTGATAACGTTTCCGTTCGAAATGGCACAGTTACGTCAAGAAGTAGGCCATTTCATGCAGGAAGGTTGTGATCTTAATTGATTTGACGGGGCGTTTTGCGCGATTCGATTATCTTTTTTTTTAGTTTGGCAAAGAACGGGACATGGGAACATGCGCCAATGCCATACGGAGTGCATATATAGTACAGAAAACAATTATCGGCACTGCCTCTGCGCACCTTCCAGCACAACAGGGAGAGCACTGATGTTTGTAGGTATTTTCCCGCCATTTCCTATGCACGAAGAGCACAGAACGGTCCGGAACGCCTTCCGAAAGTACGTATGTAACCGTCCGTGTTTGTCTAATGGAAATATACCTTGTTCACATGCTGTCTAGGCAAGCCTAACGTGAACCAATGCTCACGTATCAACGTTGGTCAGATCGTTTGTGAAAGTAATCTGCGTACCAAATCAGTGGTAGGTGTAACCAACTAATTTTTACGTCTTGGCGGGCAGAAGACCAACCTCTATTTATAGATCTGTGTAAAGTTTCTCATGCACGTAGGTTACAGGGCAACTTTTGAAATGTTTTTTTACCTTGCACCAGTTACTAGATTTAGTGTGTAGACATGATTTGGGCAGGCATTGCGGGGTTGTCCCATCTAACAAATAGTACCGCTCTCCCTGAAAACTAAGAGCAAGACTATGTCTAGCTCCACTGCTATCTGTATAAGCACACACATTCAGAAGGTACCCATTTATTTAGCTGATAGCATGGAAGGAAAACTGTCGAAATTTGGCCTTAGAGAATAGCAGCTCACAACAATAAGTCAGTCGTGCATGTTTTAACAAAAAAAAAAAAGCTTCAGTAGAATGTACTATATTTTGCAGGTGGAATGGCTTTCGAAATCTGACCTCGGGAAACACTGAGGGGGAAGGGGGCAAACTAAACCAGGCGAACTACATCTGACCAAAAGACATAAGTCTCAGAGAAGACAAGTAACGCTCAGGGTAACCAACAACAGTATGTTTATTCGCATAAACAGTTTCCTATAGAAGACTACTGCTCCGTAATTTGTCCTCTGCACCAACACTCGTCAAGGTGTTTCTTTTCCGCGCCCGTAGTGCTACGGCTGCACAGGCTGCAGGTTCCCTCGCAGTAAAACTAAAGCGACACTATGTTTAAGATGAGTGAGAGGGGAGCTTTGAGCGATAACACCTTGTTACCACCTTCTCAAAACGTCTGGCAAGTGCAAAATGTCATCGGACAAACAGTCAGGATATGCGGCCAGCACCCTATGCTGGACGACGTCGTCGGTGACTCTGATGGCCTCTCGAAGTCGAAGTCTTCCGACCAAGGGTTGCTGTGGCTGGAAAGCGCCGTTATCGTCAAGTTCCTGCGCAGCGGGTGTCCGAGGACTGTGGATGTGCTGCCGAGCTATTACGACAGCACACGGAGTGGAAGTCATCTGCTGTCCCGTGCCGCGGGTTCATTCACGGCACTGCCGAGGGAGTTTGAATTCCTCTTGGCCGGCATGACTGGCAAGAAACGGCGGGAAACAGCAAATAAAACGCAAAGGAAAAAACAACACAAGGATGAAAGCACTCGAGAAAACCGCTACCAACTATCTGCTCATGTCCCCTGGACAAGAGAGTCCCAGAGAACACAAACAACATTCAGGTTAACCAGCAACAAACAGCATGGTTGTTCGCTTACATCGCCGTTCCCAGTAGTAGACCGCTGTCGTAATCTGCCGAAGGAACCAGTCCGCAGATGTTGCCCACGCTAGCGCCCAGGATGGCTCTCCTGTCTGCCTTGGTAGCGCTGCGGGTTATATAAGCTTCAGGTTCCCTCGCAGTAAAGAGGGAAACAGCACGTGTAAGACCCCCATCGGCGATAACACCTTGCTATCGCCACCCGTCTTATCTAGCAAAAGATAATTCTAAACGATATTTTGGTTTTCCAGATTAAATGCGCGTGCCATCTTGCCCGCACGGCTCCCGTTGCAGTACCGCCCCTTCCCTCGTGATTCGCCCAAAGATGAAACGTCAGACTTCGAGGCGATGCAAACCATGCATAACATCTTCGTTTTAATTTTATTTCGTATAACATTCAACAACAACAAAAAATACAACGACGAAAATATAGGCGATACAGGACACTGGAGGAAAAGTTACGTTATGTAGCTCTACGTGCCCTAGTCCTTCTCATCAGCCGACATAGCGCTGGTTAAGAGAGAGAGTGAGATTACGTACATTTCGCGACATAATAATAAAAAAAACTATATACAAACATTAAAGGAAGAACAAGCACAAGCTTGACACTTCGCGCAAAAAACCATATCCGTACAGAGAGCATAGCGACACCCTTCAGCGGCAAACACGAGAGACCTGACATGACTGGTGCTTAATGCTAGAAGATTATGTGACAGAGTACGTATTTCATAACGGTAAGGTGTGATAGTTTCAGCTTAGTATACGAGAAAAAGAATATCATGTGACAATCGAGTCTGCAGGGCAAGGCAATAAGTGTGTACATAATCGCATTTCATCCGCGGCCTCTAAATTTGCGAAGTCTGTGTAGTGTGCGCAAACAGCGTACTTGATCATTCTTGACTAGTTTTGCTAGGCTGTAGAAGCAAGGATAATTTTTATTTTATTCCCTGCTGGCGCTGCGAAGCAACTTTCGTGATTGATTAAATTTTCGTGGTTGATTTCAGTTATTGTATTTTCTTCTTTCAACAGATTCTTATTCTAAAGATGGTGGCTGTGCCGTCAACCTCTGTTGCCGGTCACGTACTTGCTGCTACTGCTACAATTTCTACAATTACCTTTCCTGGGCTAACAAGACTAGAAGTAGCAAATGAAACATGAGGTACGGATTCTGTAAGGGTAGGGTATAGCATACTTGTACATGCCATTAACTCCATTTGTCATTACACTATTTGTCTACCTCCGTTCTATTTTTGGCTCTGTAAAACACGGGATCTCTTAGTAACCCGTTCGCCCATTCTTATTCTGGGGGTGCCGGTAGTTTGGTGCATTCGGTAGTCCTACGGCGCCATGTATGGGTCAAGCGTAATTTATCAAGCCACCTTCTATTCTTCCATGTAACCGCATAGCAGTTACCGCGTGCACTTATTTTCTACCAGGCTATTTCCCGCTCATTCCCTCATAAGTCCTTACGCCTTTGGCGCAAGCACTGGACTGAATATAGAAAACCATTCAGTATGTGTCTCTCGGCATCGTCATTGCAATAAACCCATCTGAGCAAGAACATAGGAAACGCACGGTATGGTCAAGCATGTCTGACAAATTTTACAAAGTTTCAGCGCTCACAAATCATTTCATATTTTTCGCTTCATCTCTTATATATACGCAGATTATCGGCAGGTTCGCTTCAAAGTATTCACAGGGCATTGTCATGCTGTTATCTAGACGTGCGTGATCTTAATTGATTTGACGGGGCGCTTTGCGCGATTCGGTTATCTTTGTTCAGTCTGTCAAAGAACGGGGCGTGGGATCATGCGCCAAGGCTATGCGCAGTGAATGCGTTTGTAGTACAGAAAACAACCCTCTGCACTGCCTCGCCGAACCATCCAGCACAACAGGGAAAGCACTGATGTATGGAGGTATTTTCCCGACATTTCTTTCGCATAAAGAACACGGAATCGCTTGCATGGCCTTCCGAATGTCAGCACGTAATCCTCTGTGTTCGGCGAATGGAAATATACAGTGTTCACATGCTCTCTAGACTAAGCCTAACGTGAACCAATGCTGACATATCAACGTAGGTCAGCCCGTTTCAGGAAGTGACGTGTAGCAAATTAATGCTAGGCACAATCATAAAAGTTGTGCCAGTAATAATGTAACATTTTGCCAAACGAGTTCAAATGCAGTAGCTTTACATGGATGTCAGGAATGGCCATATGTGTCAGCGTCACGTGGTCATAGGATGTCACGTGGTGGTAGCTGTGAATAAAAGTGTCGGTCGTTGAAACCGAAGAAAGCACTAATATCATGAAGACAACAAACTCAAGGAAATGTCGCTGTTTATTCGACAGGTGGCGCTGTACCCCATTCCTCGCTGTGATTTGATTGTATGAGCGAGACGGTGAAAACCAATGCATTATCGTTTCCCGAAAGGTCAGCAGTGCATACTTTCAGGGCAGAGCGTTTGCGGGCTACACTTGACCATGAAACAAGCAATTTTGTCATAGCGAGAGAGCGGGAGCATAGTTGATTTTGAGACACTGTAAGTGTGGTCCATAAAAGTTGGTCGTGTGGTCCATAGAAGTTGGTACTGTGGTCGACGGAGAAGCATGTGTGTTCTACATTTTCCAGATCGCCACAGTGACGATATCTTGGAGAGCCAACTTGTAGCAGTCGGTAATGCCACTGAGCCGTAAAAGTCACGTTTGAGTCGCCCTGACGAGAGATATTTCGTGGCATCCGAAAGGCGAGCGTTGGCATAAACTCCTGCAGGCATATATGTGGACAGAATGTCGGCAAGGGGTGACACTAGTCGTCAACTGAAATACATACCAGAAAGTCAGGCAACTAATAAAAGTAAGAAAGAGTCGGGAAGCAGTATCGGTAACTAGAAATCCTAGTAAGAATATATTGAAGTACAGAAAAAAAAGGAACAGAATGCCCATCTGATTACTCGACGAAACGGAAAGAGTAATTGAGTACTGAGTACTAAATGCTGAAAAAAGTAGCTTAATTACTATACAAATGCTTCTCACGAAGCGTACTCAGCAAGGTACTAAGATACCAACAAAACTATTTAACATGGAGTATTTAGGTTACGGTACTCAAGATACCTCCAAGTCTAGTGGTGAAGGAATTCATGTATGTTATCCGACATCGTAGAACGTGAAAAAACAATGTGCAAGTTTCCGGCGATAACGATTCACAAGTAAAGAGAGAACGGTTGAGAGCACTAAACAGTTCAATTTACGAACAACAAGACTTTCGTGCGGTAGGCTGCACTTCTTCAGGTTACCTGAAGTCAACCTGAACCAGGTCAACCTGAACAAGTGCAGCCTACTGCACGAAAGTCTTGTTTTTCGTAAATTAAACTGTTTAATGCTCTCAACCGTTTTCTGTTTACTTATGTTATCCGAGAAAAATACTGAACACGAACTAACACAACTGTATAAGGTGTGTACAGTGGCGGATCGTTAAAGATCTCTTGAAAGTACAGTGCGTCCGTCCTGTGTCGGCCCTATTGCTTTTAGCATTGTTTTAGCGATTTTATCACGTGTGACCAACGGTTCCAAATTGGTACTTTATTCAAAGATGACCTTTATTCCGCAGGTGGACAGGAAGGAGGACCTCCGAAATTTGGGCTCAGAAAACTGCTCTACCTCTTTTCTATTTTCAGTGAAAAAAAAGAAAAGAAAAGAGAGAGAGGGATACTCCTTTTGAGGTCAAATAACCACGCATAGTGAGTGATGCCCTTAATTCTGCAGGTGGACTGGTACAGGAAGGACTTCCGCAATGTAGCCTCTGAAAGCAACAATCTTCTCTGAAGTGTCACTCAAAAAATAAAATGCTCCTATTAAGATGTAATTAGGAACGCAGTACTCAGGAAAGGCCCCGTTTATTCTGCAGGTGGACTGGGGCGAGAAAAAGGACCTCCGAAATTAAGCCACAGAAAACACCAAGAGAAGTGTTACCCCGTTTGATGTTCAGTCACAAAATAAAATACTCCAATTGAGCTTTTACCTCAAGCTCCTCTTTATGCTGCAGGTGGACTGGGACAAGAAGGAGGACCCCCGAAATTTAGCCTCTGGAAACACTAAGAGGGGGGGGGGCTTACACTCTGTTCTATATTCAATAAAGCAAAGAAATGAAACGCTAATAAGTACTCAGCTGAAACAACGCACATATACTTAGTTCTTTAGTTTGCAAGTCAGATTTCAGATTCAGATTTTATTTATGCACAATAAACAATGTATACACAAAATACCAACTGGATTGCGAGGAAGGATTGCAAGTAGAATGTGAGAGTAAGAAGGACCGCCGAAATTTGATCTTATCTGTTATGACACTTTCAGCAACGGTATAAAACTTCCTATAGGCTGCTCACAGCAAGAACACACACTCAGAAAAAAGTAAATTTATTTCGCAGGTCGCATGGGAGTGGAAGAACGACCATGGAAATTTCGCCTCGCAGAACATTAATAGGTCAGTGTTACCTGTTTTAACACTTTGAGAAAAGAAATACAAGTGCTTACATTGCTTACAGTAAGCACATAATCACTACAAGGTACTCCTTATTTTGCAGGTAGGATGAAGAAGGACCTTCGAAATTTGGCCCCAGAGAACACCAATAGGTTAGTTTTACCTGTTTCTGCACTTTGACAAAAGAAATACAAGTGCTTACATTGCTTACAGTCAGCACACAATCACTAAAAGATACTCCTTATTTCGCAGGTAGCATGAAGAAGGACCTTCGAAATTTGGCTTCAGAGAACACCAATGGGTCAGTTTTACCTGTTTCTGCACTTTGAGAAAAGAAATACAAGTGCTTACATTGCTTACAGTCAGCACACAATCACTAAAAGATACTCCTTATTTCGCAGGTAGCATGAAGAAGGACCTTCGAAATTTGGCCCCAGAGAACACCAATGGGTTAGTTTTACCTGTTTCTGCACTTTGAGAAAAGAAATACAAGTGCTTACATTGCTTACAGTCAGCACACAATCACTAAAAGATACTCCTTATTTCGCAGGTAGCATGAAGAAGGACCTTCGAAATTTGGCCCCAGAGAACACCAATGGGTTAGTTTTACCTGTTTCTGCACTTTGAGAAAAGAAATACAAGTGCTTACATTGCTTACAGTCAGCACACAATCACTAAAAGATACTCCTTATTTCGCAGGTAGCATGAAGAAGGACCTTCGAAATTTGGCCCCAGAGAACACCAATGGGTTAGTTTTACCTGTTTCTGCACTTTGAGAAAAGAAATACAAGTGCTTACATTGCTTACAGTCAGCACACAATCACTAAAAGATACTCCTTATTTCGCAGGTAGCATGAAGAAGGACCTTCGAAATTTGGCCCCAGAGAACACCAATGGGTTAGTTTTACCTGTTTCTGCACTTTGAGAAAAGAAATACAAGTGCTTACATTGCTTACAGTCAGCACACAATCACTAAATGGTACTCCTTATTTCGCAGGTAGCGTGACGAAGGACCTTCGAAATTTGGCCCCAGAGAACACCAATGGGTTAGTTTTACCTGTTTCAGCACTTTGAGAAAAGAAATGCAAGTGCTTACATTGCTTACAGTCAGCACACAATCACTAAAAGATACTCCTTATTTCCTAGGTAGCATGAAGAAGGACCTTCGAAATTTGGCCCAAGAGAACACTAATAGGTCAGTCTTGCTTGTTATGACACTTTTAGCAAAGAAATAAATGAGCCTATAAGCTGCCCACAGCAAGCACAAACAATCAGAAAAAAGTACCCTTTATCTCGCAGGTCGCATGGGACTCTAAGAACGACCATCGAAATTTGGCCTGAGAGAACACCATTAGGTCAGTTTTACCTGTTTTAACACTTTGAGAAAAAAAATACAAATGCTTACATTGCTTAAAGTCAGCACACAATCACTAGACGGTACTCCTTATTTCGCAGGTAGCATGAAGAAGGACCTTCGAAATTTGGCCCCAGAGAACACTAATAGGTCAGTCTTGCATGTTATGACACTTTTAGCAAAGAAATAAATGAGCCTATAAGCTGCCCACAGCATGTACACACACTCTGAAAAAGGTACCCTTTATCTCGTAGATCGCATGGGACCGGAAGAATGACATCGAAATTTGGCCTCAGAGAACACCATTAGGTCAGTTTTACCTGTTTCAACACTTTGAGAACAGAATACAAGTGCTTACATTGCTTGCAGTAAGCACACAATGAATAAATGGTACTCCTTATTTCACAGGTGCCATGAGACTGGAAGAAGGACCTTCGAAATTTGGCCTCAGATCCCACCAAAAGGTCAGTCTTGCATGTTTTAACACTTTGAGCAAAGAAATAAAGGTGCTTTCAGTAAACACACACATTCAGTAGAAGGTACTCCTTATTTAGAAGGTAGAATGGGACTGGAAGACGGACCTTCAAAAATTGGCCTCAGAGAACACCAATAGGTATGTCATATCTGTTCAAAGCAGCATTGGGTCGTAAGTTCCAAGTAAGATATCGAGTTACTTTTTGCAGTAGCTAGTTACTTTTCTAGAAAAGTAACCTCTAACTGTAATGAGATAGCGCTTGTAATTAAAGTAACTCCAAAATGTACTCAAGTTACTCAGGTACGGTAATACTTAGCGTGGACGATGCCAGTTCCCTGGCGTCGTCCTGCCGAGGCTTCAACTATATTGCCGTTTTTCCTAACCGGAACCCTAACCCTAATTATAAGATACCGCGTAATCCCCCTCCGCATAATAGTGTGCAGTTCATGGTCTAGGAACATTCTTTGTGTATTTCTCTTCATGTTCCAGAGCCGTCACCATCCATAGTTTGGGAAACACTGACCCACCGTGCCGTTAAGGCTCGGGAAAGTATCAGTCTAAAAGTATGCAAGGCCAGTACAAATGCAAAAAAAAGATTTTTATGGTTGTATTTATTCGATTTTTTTTCTTATAGGGTAACTGTAAAGCAACCAAGTTAGTTAACGTGATAACTGTAGCTGTAACTATTTAGCTTTCAAAAGCAGTTAACTGTAACTCAGTTTCTACTTTGCAGGCTAACATTGCTTACATTGGTGCTGATTTTAGTTATATTTACTGAGTTACATTTTGTAGTAGCTTACCCATGACTCAAGTGACTTTTAAGTGTCTAGATCGAGTTGTAATCATGCATATATACTTAATATGGGGTTTATTTTATTTTGCATGTGGGAATGAAAAGAACGAAGGATCTTTGGAGCACAGGGTGAAACTACAGGTTTGTGTAATAAAGGAGGAGAGGGGAGGGAGTTATAATGCTTGCTCCTTTCCTTCCCCCTTTCGTTCTATTGGCTAGAGGTTGTTATTCAGAAGCGTGTGTGTGTGCATATGTTTGATTCTGTGAATAAATCTCTGGGTGGACACTTTGCAGTTGTGTTGTTGCTCTCTGTCATCCTTCACAATGCGTACCCCATACAAAGCACCCCATTTCAGCACTGGTGAAGGACCTTGGAAATTTGGCATCCTAAAACGCCAAGAGCTGTATATTGCTCCATATAGTGCGCTCTATGTTGCAGGAGGAATGGCGCACGCAGCACTACAAAGACAGGCCATTATAAACTTCGTTGGTCCGTAATGTTCTCTAGTGCTGAATATAATTTATTCCTAACAGCGCGATGCTAAGGAGACGTTCAGAACATGGAATTCAGAATGCTGGAAAGGTAAGCAGCGCTTGCCTTGATGGCGCTAAAACTATTCTTGAAAAGTTCGTCCCCGTAAACAAAGTACCAGAAGGGAGAGAAGGATCTCGCCTCCCTCCCCCATACGACATTTTAGACTTTCCGTTAACCTGAAGATCTTCCTCAAATCCATTAAGTGAAATGGACTCGTCCTGCAGGGAGGTAAAGGACAGCCCCATTGGTCGAGTCCATTAATCAGCTCAGTAAAATAAGCACAAGTGGCAGTCCTCGAAGCCAAAATCATGAAATTTCTGTGAAAGCGCAGCGCCCCCTAGCGGGAACGTCCGGAACTAATTCAAGGCCACGTTTGAGGTCAAACAAGGTTATACAAGGTCGATCAAGGTCAAACAGGGTCAATGAAGGTCAAACGGGATTAAAAATTTTGGGCCATTTTTCGCCAAAATGTTCCGAGTTTGAAGGTCATGTAGAGGTCAAGTGGAGGTCATCCACGGACATGGTCATCAAGTGGAGGTCATCCATTGACACCCGACGGAGTCTTTCGCGGTGAAGTTCTTGAAGTACCACCATCCCGTTATTTTTGGCAATGTTTACAGCGACCAAATTTCGGTAGTCGTTGTTCCTCTCGAATTCCATCTGCAGAATAAAGAGCACGTTTTACTGAGCATTTTTGCTTATTTTCAGCTGAATAGGATCATTTTTATTATTTAACTGAACATGGAAAATATAAGGAAAGTTTTCTGTGGCCAAATTTCGGCTGTCGTTTTTCCTCTTACATTTTACCCGCAGAATAAACAGCACCTTTTACTGAGTGCGGTTGTTTCAGCTGAATAGGACCATTTTTATTATTTAACTGAACATGGAAAATGTAAGGAGAGTTTTTTTAGGCCAAATTTCGGCGGCCGTTTTCTCTCTCCTATTCTACCAGAGGAATAAACACCACCTTTTACTGGGTATGTACGATTAGTTTAGAGCTCAATAGGAGCATTTTTATTATTTCACTGATTATCGAATGGAAGGTCTGGGTGTTTTGTCCGCCTAAATTTCAGCGGTTGTTTTTCCTGTACCATTCTACCTGGAAAGCAGGGAGCCCCTTTTACCAAATTTGTGTGCTTAGTTTCAACTAAAATAGGAGGCTATTATTTCACTGAACAAGAAAAAGAAGGTGGGACTAACCTTGGAGTTTTCTGACGTCCAATTTAGGCGGTCGTTATCCCTCTCGTTCCACCTGCAGAATAAAGAGCTGAATATGTGTGCTTAGTTTCAACTAAATAGGAGACTCTCTATTATTTCACTGAACAAGAAAAAGAAGGTAGGACTAACCTTGGAGTTTACTGACGTCCAAATTAGGCGGTCGTTGTCCCTCTCGTTCCACCTGTAGAATAAAGAGCTGAATATGTGTGCTTAGTTTCAACTAAATAGGAGACTCTCTATTATTTCACTGAACAAGAAAAAGAAGGTAGGACTAACCTCGTAGTTTTCCCCCGTCCAATTCGGCGGTCGTTCACTCTCTCGTTCCACCTGCAGAATAAAGAACTGGATATGTGTGCTTAGTTTCAACTAAATAGGAGACTCTCTATTATTTCACTGAACAAGAAAAAGAAGGTAGGACTAACCTTGGAGTTTTCTGACGTCCAATTTAGGCGGTCGTTGTCCCTCTCGTTCCACCTGCAGAATAAAGAGCTGAATATGTGTGCTTAGTTTCAACTAAATAGGAGACTCTCTATTATTTCACTGAACAAGAAAAAGAAGGTAGGACTAACCTTGGTGTTTACTGACGTCCAAATTAGGCGGTCGTTGTCCCTCTCGTTCCACCTGTAGAATAAAGAGCTGAATATGTGTGCTTAGTTTCAACTAAATAGGAGACTCTCTATTATTTCACTGAACAAGAAAAAGAAGGTAGGACTAACCTTGTAGTTTTCCCCCGTCCAATTCGGCGGTCGTTCACTCTCTCGTTCCACCTGCAGAATAAAGAGCTGGATATGTGTGCTTAGTTTCAACTAAATAGGAAACTATTATTTCACTGAACATGGAAAAGAATGTAGGACTAACCTTGGGGTTTCCTGACGTCCATTTTATGCGGTCGCTCTCCCTCTCGTTCCACCTGCAGGATAAGGAGCTGAATATGTGTGCTTAGTTTCAACTAAATAGGAGAATCTTTATTATTTCACTGAACATGGAAAAGAAGGTAGGACCAACCTTGGAGTTTTCTGACGTCCAATTTCGGCGAAGGAACACCTTTTGCTAAATATGTGTGTCTAATTTCTGCCCAATAGAAGCACTTGTATGAAGAAGATTAGACTAACCTTTTGCTTTCCTGAGGCTTCGAAGACTCTTCTTCCAGGCCCAACCCACCAGCAACACAAGTAGCTTCTTTTACTGATTGTGTCTGTATAATTTCAGCTCAATAGGAGCTTTTCTAGAAAGCAGGTCAGACTAACGTTTTGGTTTCGTAAGGCTTCGAAGGCTCTTCTTAGAGGCTCAACACTACTGCAACACAAGGAACATCTTTCACTGAGTAACTCGGTTTAATTTCAGCTCAATAGAAGCATTTTTATAAAGCATTTTTACAAAGACGGCCAGAATAACCTCTTGGATCCCTAAGGCTTCGAAGGCTATTCTTCCAGGTCCAACACACCTGCAACAGAAGGATCACTTTTTACTGAACGCGTTTTAATTTCAGTTCGACAGAAGGATTTTTATTAGGGATGTGCCAACCGAATACGCGAATCCTCGAATACTAGGCAAGGAGTCGAGATTCGGGGATCCGAATCTCAGTGCCCAAAATGGCGAATCGAATCTTTCGAACCTACCAACCACGTTTGTTTGTTTCCTTTTAAAATCAGCGCCTTCGGAATGCGCCGAAAGCCTGATTTGTCGGCCATTGTTCTGGACTGAGAGGTCACGCAGAAACTCTCACATTATTTTTTTAAAAAAAAGTAACATGGTTTTGCTTTTGATTGTTTTAGTTTTGTGGAAACAATTCACACTCGAGAATTATGTATTTCCTGTAGTCGACGAGCAACATGTTAAATAAATTGCACTTAACCAGATATATATGGTATATTTCTGTCCTGAAAGCGAACTCTTATTTAATTTGTTTTTCATTATACACATCTATTATATTCTGCTTCAAAGCACTTTTCACTATAAGTGTCTTTTTCTCTGGGTTTTTAAACTATTTTTAAGGAAGGATTCGAAAGATTCGAGATTCGTAAGATTCGAGGATTCCCAGAACCTTCCTTAGATTCGGATTCGGAAAATTACGGATTCGTCCCATCTCTAATTTTTATTTCTGCAGTGAAAATGGAAAAGAAGATAAGGCAACCTCTTTGCTTCCTGGACCATATTTCGAAGGCTGTTCTTCCACGCCCAACCCAACTGCAATATAAGGAGCATCCTTTACTGAATATGTGTATTTATTTCCTGCTTAATAGAAGCATTTTTAGAAGGATCAGACTAACCTCTTGGTTTCCTGAGGCTTCGAAGGCTCTTCTTCCAGGCCCAACCCACCTGCATTATAAGGAGCATCCTTTACTGAATATGTGTATTTGTTTCCAGCTTAATAGAAGCATTTTTAGAAAGATCAGACTAACCTCTTGGTTTCCTGAGGCTTCGAAGGCTCTTCTTCCAGGCCCAATCCACCCACAATATAAGGAGCATCCTTTACTGAATATGTGTATTTATTTCCTGCTTCATAGAAGCATTTTTAGAAAAATCAGACTAACCTCTTGGTTTCCCGAGGCTTCGAAGGCTCTTCTTCCACGCCCAACCCACCTGCAATATAAGGAGCATCCTTTACTGAATATGTGTATTTATTTCCTGCTTAATAAAAGCATTTTTAGAAAGATCAGACTAACCTCTTGGTTTCCTAAGGCTACGCAGGCTCTTCTTCCAGGCCCAATCCACCTGCAATATAAGGAGCATCCTTTACTGAATATGTGTATTTATTTCCCGCTTCATAGAAACATTTTTAGAAAGATCAGACTAACCTCTTGGTTTCCTGAGGCTTCGAAGGCTCTTCTTCCAGGCCCAACCCACCTGCATTATAAGGAGCATCCTTTACTGAATATGTGTATTTGTTTCCAGCTTAATAGAAGCATTTTTAGAAAGATCAGGCTAACCTCTTGGTTTCCTGAGGCTTCGAAGGCTCTTCTTCCAGGCCCAACCCACCTGCATTATAAGGAGCATCCTTTACTGAATATGTGTATTTATTTCCTGCTTAATAGAAGCATTCTTAGAAAGATCAGACTAACCTCTTGGTTTCCTCAGGCTTAGATGGCTCTTCTTCCAGGCCCAATCCACCCACAATATAAGGAGCATCCTTTACTGAATATGTGTATTTATTTCCTGCTTAATAGAAGCATTTTTAGAAAGATCAGACCCTCTTGGTTTCCTAAGGCTTCGAAGGCTCTTCTTCCAGGCCAAATCCACCCACAATATAAGGAGCATCCTTTACTGAATATGTGTATTTATTTCCTGCTTCATAGAAGCATTTCTAGAAAGATCAGACTAACCTCTTGGTTTCCTGAGGCTTCGAAGGCTCTTCTTCCAGGCCCAATCCACCTGCAATATAAGGAGCATCCTTTACTGAATATGTGTATTTGTTTCCAGCTTAATAGAAGCATTTTTAGAAAGATCAGACTAACCGCTTAGTTTCCTGTGGCTTCGAAGGCTCTTCTTCCAGGCCCAATCCACCTGCATTATAAGGAGCATCCTTTACTGAATATGTGTATTTGTTTCCAGCTTAATAGAAGCATTTTTAGAAAGATCAGACTAACCTCTTGGTTTCCTGAGGCTTCGAAGGTTGTTCTTCCAGGCCCAACCCACTTGCATTATAAGGAGCATCCTTTACTGGATATGCGTATTTGTTTCCAGCTTAATAGAAACATTTTTAGAAAGATCAGACTAACCTCTTTGTTTCCTGAGGCTTCGAAGGCTCTTCTTCCAGGCCCAACCCACCTGCAATATAAAGAGCATCCTTTACTGAATATGTGTATTTATTTCCTGCTTAACAGAAGCATTTTTAGAAAGATCAGACTAACCTCTTGGTTTCGTGAGGCTTCGAAGGCTCTTCTTCCAGGCCCAATCCACCCACAATATAAGGAGCATCCTTTACTGAATATGTGTATTTATTTCCTGCTTAATAGAAGCATTTTTAGAAAGATCAGACTAACCTCTTGGTTTCCTGAGGCTTCAAAGGCTCTTCTTCCAAGCCCAACCCACCTGCAATATAAGGAGCATCCTTTACTGAATATGTGTATTTGTTTCCAGCTCAATAGAAGCATTTTTAGAAAGATCAGACTAACCTCTTGGTTTCCTGAGGCTTCGAAGGCTCTTCTTCCAGGCCCAACCCACCTGCTTTATAAAGAGCATCCTTTACTGAATATGTGTATTTGTTTCCAGCTTAATAGAAGCATTTTTAGAAAGATCAGGCTAACCTCTTGGTTTCCTGAGGCTTCGAAGGCTCTTCTTCCAGGCCCAACCCACCTGCATTATAAGGAGCATCCTTTACTGAATATGTGTATTTATTTCCTGCTTAATAGAAGCATTTTTAGAAAGATCAGACTAACCTCTTGGTTTCCTAAGGCTTAGATGGCTCTTCTTCCAGGCCCAATCTACCCACAATATAAGGAGCATCCTTTACTGAATATGTGTATTTATTTCCTGCTTAATAGAAGCATTTTTAGAAAGATCAGACCCTCTTGGTTTCCTAAGGCTTCGAAGGCTCTTCTTCCAGGCCCAACCCACCTGCATTATAAGGAGCATCCTTTACTGAATATGTGTATTTGTTTCCAGCTTAATAGAAGCATTTTTAGAAAGATCAGACTAACCTCTTGGTTTCCTGAGGCTTCGAAGGCTCTTCTTCCAGGCCCAATCCACCTGCAATATAAGGAGCATCCTTTACTGAATATGTGTATTTATTTCCTGCTTAATAGAAGCATTTTTAGAAGGATCAGACTAACCTCTTGGTTTCCTGAGGCTTCGAAGGCTCTTCTTCCAGGCCCAACCCACCTGCATTATAAGGAGCATCCTTTACTGAATATGTGTATTTGTTTCCAGCTTAATAGAAGCATTTTTAGAAAGATCAGACTAACCTCTTGGTTTCCTGAGGCTTCGAAGGCTCTTCTTCCAGGCCCAATCCACCCACAATATAAGGAGCATCCTTTACTGAATATGTGTATTTATTTCCTGCTTCATAGAAGCATTTTTAGAAAAATCAGACTAACCTCTTGGTTTCCCGAGGCTTCGAAGGCTCTTCTTCCACGCCCAACCCACCTGCAATATAAGGAGCATCCTTTACTGAATATGTGTATTTATTTCCTGCTTAATAAAAGCATTTTTAGAAAGATCAGACTAACCTCTTGGTTTCCTAAGGCTACGCAGGCTCTTCTTCCAGGCCCAATCCACCTGCAATATAAGGAGCATCCTTTACTGAATATGTGTATTTATTTCCCGCTTCATAGAAACATTTTTAGAAAGATCAGACTAACCTCTTGGTTTCCTGAGGCTTCGAAGGCTCTTCTTCCAGGCCCAACCCACCTGCATTATAAGGAGCATCCTTTACTGAATATGTGTATTTGTTTCCAGCTTAATAGAAGCATTTTTAGAAAGATCAGACTAACCTCTTGGTTTCCTGAGGCTTCGAAGGCTCTTCTTCCAGGCCCAACCCACCTGCATTATAAGGAGCATCCTTTACTGAATATGTGTATTTGTTTCCAGCTTAATAGAAGCATTTTTAGAAAGATCAGGCTAACCTCTTGGTTTCCTGAGGCTTCGAAGGCTCTTCTTCCAGGCCCAACCCACCTGGCATTATAAGGAGCATCCTTTACTGAATATGTGTATTATTTCCTGCTTAATAGAAGCATTCTTAGAAAGATCAGACTAACCTCTTGGTTTCCTAAGGCTTAGATGGCTCTTCTTCCAGGCCCAATCCACCCACAATATAAGGAGCATCCTTTACTGAATATGTGTATTTATTTCCCTGCTTAATAGAAGCATTTTTAGAAAGATCAGACCCTCTGGTTTCCCTAAGGCTTCGAAGGCTCTTCTTCCAGGCCAAATTCCACCCACAATATAAGGAGCATCCTTTACTGAAAATGTGTATTTATTTCCTGCTTCATAGAAGCATTTCTAGAAAGATCAGGACTAACCTCTTGGTTTCCTAAGGCTACGCAGGCTCTTCTTCCAGGCCCAATCCACCTGCAATATAAGGAGCATCCTTTACTGAATATGTGTATTTATTTCCCGCTTCATAGAAACATTTTTAGAAAGATCAGACTAACCTCTTGGTTTTCCTGAGGCTTTCGAAGGCTCTTCTTCCAGGCCCAACCCACCTGCAATATAAGGAGCATCCTTTACTGAATATGTGTATTTGTTTCCAGCTTAATAGAAGCATTTTTAGTAAAGATCAGACTAACCTCTTGGTTTCCTGAGGCTTCGAAGGCTCTTCTTCCAGGCCCAACCCACCGCATTATAAGGAGCATCCTTTACTGAATATGTGTATTTGTTTCCAGCTTAATAGATGCATTTTAGAAAGACTAGGCTAACCTCTTGGTTTCCTGAGGCTTCGAAGGCTCTTCTTCCAGGCCCAACCCACCTGCATTATAAGAGCATCCCTTGTTACTGAATATGTGTATTTATTTCCTGCTTAATAGAAGCATCTTAGAAAGATCAGACTAACCTCTTGGTTTCCTAAGGCTTAGATGGCTCTTCTTCCAGGCCCAATCCACCCACAATATAAGGAGCATCCTTTACTGAATATGTGTATTTATTTCCTGCTTAATAGAAGCATTTTTAGAAAGATCAGAACCCTCTTGGTTTGCCTAGGCTTCGAAGGCTCTTCTTCAAGGCCAAATCCACCCACAATATAAGGAGCATCCTTTACTGAATATGTGTATTTATTCCTGCTTCATAGAAGCTTTTCTAGAAAGATCAGACTAACCTCTTGGTTTCCTGAGGCTTCGAAGGCTCTTCTTCCAGGCCCAATCCACCTGCAATATAAGGAGCATCCTTTACTGAATATGTTTGTTTCCAGCTTAATAGAAGCATTTTTAGAAAGATCAGACTAACCGCTTAGTTTCCTGTGGCTTCGAAGGCTCTTCTTCCAGGCCCAATCCACCTGCATTATAAGGAGCATCCTTTACTGAATATGTGTATTTGTTTCCAGCTTAATAGAAGCATTTTTAGAAAGATCAGACTAACCTCTTGGTTTCCTGAGGCTTCGAAGGCTGTTCTTCCAGGCCCAACCCACTTGCATTATAAGGAGCATCCTTTACTGGATATGCGTATTTGTTTCCAGCTTAATAGAAACATTTTTAGAAAGATCAGACTAACCTCTTTGTTTCCTGAGGCTTCGAAGGCTCTTCTTCCAGGCCCAACCCACCTGCAATATAAAGAGCATCCTTTACTGAATATGTGTATTTATTTCCTGCTTAATAGAAGCATTTTTAGAAAGATCAGACTAACCTCTTGGTTTCCTAAGGCTTAGATGGCTCTTCTTCCAGGCCCAATCACCCACAATATAAGGAGCATCCTTTACTGAATATGTGTATTTATTTCCTGCTTAATAGAAGCATTTTTAGAAAGGATCAGACCCTCTTTGTTTCCTAAGGCTTCGAAGGCTCTTCTTCCAGGCCCAACCCACCTGCAATATAAGGAGCATCCTTTACTGGAATATGTGTATTTGTTTCCAGCTTAATAGAAGCATTTTAGAAAGATCAGACTAACCTCTTGGGTTTCCTGAGGCTTCGAAGGCTCTTCTTCCAGGCCCAATCCACCTGCAATATAAGGAGCATCCTTTACTGAATATGTGTATTTATTTCAGCTCTAATAGAAGCATTTTTAGAAAGGATCAGACCTAACCTCTTGGTTTCCTGAGGCTTCGAAGGCTCTTCTTCCAGGCCCAACCCACCTGCATTATAAGGAGCATCCTTTACTGAATATGTGTATTTGTTTCCAGCTTATAGAAGCATTTTTAGAAAGATCAGACTAACCTCTTGGTTTCCTGAGGCTTCGAAGGCTCTTCTTCCAGGCCCAATCCACCCAAATATAAGGAGCATCCTTTACTGAATATGTGTATTTATTTCCTGCTTCATAGAAGCATTTTTAGAAAATCAGACTAACCTCTTGGTTTCCCGAGGCTTCGAAGGCTCTTCTTCCAGGCCCAACCCACCTGCAATATAAGGAGCACCCTTTACTGAATATGTGTATTTATTTCCTGCTTAATAAAAGCATTTTTAGAAAGATCAGACTAACCTCTTGGTTTCCTAAGGCTACGCAGGCTCTTCTTCCAGGCCCAATCCACCTGCAATATAAGGAGCATCCTTACTGAATATGTGTATTTATTTCCCGCTTCATAGAAACATTTTTAGAAAGATCAGACTAACCTCTTGGTTTCCTGAGGCTTCGAAGGCTCTTCTTCCAGGCCCAACCCACCTGCATTATAAGGAGCATCCTTTACTGAATATGTGTATTGTTTCCAGCTTAATAGAAGCATTTTTAGAAAGATCAGACTAACCTCTTGGTTTCCTGAGGCTTCGAAGGCTCTTCTTCCAGGCCCAACCCACCTGCATTATAAGGAGCATCCTTTACTGAATATGTGTATTTGTTTCCAGCTTAATAGAAGCATTTTTAGAAAGATCAGGCTAACCTCTTGTTTCCTGAGGCTTCGAAGGCTCTTCTTCCAGGCCCAACCCACCTGCATTATAAGAGCATCCTTTACTGAATATGTGTATTTATTTCCTGCTTAATAGAAGCATTCTTAGAAAGATCAGACTAACCTCTTGGTTTCCTAAGGCTTAGATGGCTCTTCTTCCAGGCCCAATCCACCCACAATATAAGGAGCATCCTTTACTGAATATGTGTATTTATTTCCTGCTTAATAGAAGCATTTTTAGAAAGATCAGACCCTCTTGGTTTCCTAAGGCTTCGAAGGCTCTTCTTCCAGGCCAAATCCACCCACAATATAAGGAGCATCCTTTACTGAATATGTGTATTTATTTCCTGCTTCATAGAAGCATTTCTAGAAAGATCAGACTAACCTCTTGGTTTCCTGAGGCTTCGAAGGCTCTTCTTCCAGGCCCAATCCACCTGCAATATAAGGAGCATCCTTTACTGAATATGTGTATTTGTTTCCAGCTTAATAGAAGCATTTTTAGAAAGATCAGACTAACCTCTTAGTTTCCTGAGGCTTCGAAGGCTCTTCTTCCAGGCCCAATCCACCTGCATTATAAGGAGCATCCTTTACTGAATATGTGTATTTGTTTCCAGCTTAATAGAAGCATTTTTAGAAAGATCAGACTAACCTCTTGGTTTCCTGAGGCTTCGAAGGCTGTTCTTCCAGGCCCAACCCACTTGCATTATAAGGAGCATCCTTTACTGGATATGTGTATTTGTTTCCAGCTTAATAGAAACATTTTTAGAAAGATCAGACTAACCTCTTTGTTTCCTGAGGCTTCGAAGGCTCTTCTTCCAGGCCCAACCCACCTGCAATATAAAGAGCATCCTTTACTGAATAATGTGTATTTATTTCCTGTCTGTACAGAAGCTTTTTTAAAAAGATCAGACTAACCTCTTGGTTTCGTAGGCTTCGAAGGCTCTTCATCCAGGCCCAATCCACCCACAATATAAGGAGCATCCTTTACTGAAGATGTGTATTTATTTCCTGCCTTATAAAGCAATTTTTAGAAAGATCAGACTAACTCTTGGTTTCCTGTGGCTTCAAGCTCTTCTTCCAAGCCCAACCCACCTGCAATATAAGGATGCATCCTTTACTGAATATGTGTATTTGTTTTCCAGCTCAATAGAAGCATTTTTAGAAAGATCAGACTAACCTCTTGGTTTCCTGAGGCTTCGAAGGCTCATCTTCAGGCCCACCCACCTGCTTATAAAGAGCATCCTTTACTGAATATGTGTATTTGTTTCCAGCTTAATAGAAGCATTTTTAGAAAGATCAGACTAACCCTCTGTTTCCTGAGCTTCGAAGGCTCTTCTTCCAGGCCCAACCCACCTGCATTATAAGGAGCATCCTTTACTGAATATGTGTATTTATTTCCTGCTTAATAGAAGCATTTTTAGAAAGATCAGACTAACCTCTTGGTTTCCTAAGGCTTAGATGGCTCTTCTTCCAGGCCCAATCCACCACAATATAAGGAGCATCCTTTACTGAATATGTGTATTTATTTCCTGCTTAATAGAAGCATTTTTAGAAAGATCAGACCCTCTTGGTTTCCTAAGGCTTCGAAGGCTCTTCTTCCAGGCCAAATCCACCCACAATATAAGGAGCATCCTTTACTGAATATGTGTATTTATTTCCTGCTTCATCGAAGCATTTCTAGAAAGATCAGACTAACCTCTTGGTTTCCTGAGGCTTCGAAGGCTCTTCTTCCCAGGCCCAATCCACCTGCAATATAAGGAGCATCCTTTACTGAATATGTGTATTTGTTTCCAGCTTAATAGAAGCATTTTTAGAAAGATCAGACTACCTCTTACTTTCCTGAGGCTTCGAAGGCTCTTCTTCCAGGCCCAATCCACCTGCATTATAAGGAGCATCCTTTACTGAATATGTGTATTTGTTTCCCAGCTTAATAGAAGCATTTTTAGAAAGATCAGACTAACCTCTTGGTTTCCTGAGGCTTCGAAGCTGTTCTTCCAGGCCCAACCCACTTGCATTATAAGGAGCATCCTTTACTGATATGTGTATTTGTTTCCAGGCTTAATAGAAACATTTTTAGAAAGATCAGACTAACCTCTTTGTTTCCTGAGGCTTCGAAGGCTCTTCTTCCAGGCCCAACCCACCTGCAATATAAAGAGCATCCTTTACTGAATATGTGTATTTATTTCCTGCTTAACAGAAGCATTTTTAGAAAGATCAGACTAACCTCTTGGTTTTCCTGAGGCTTCGAACGTTTCTTCTTCCAGGCCCCAAACCACCTGCAATATAAGGAGCATCCTTACTGAATATGTGTATTTATTTCCTGCTTAATAGTTAATAGAAGGATTTTTAGAAAGATCAGACTGACCTCTTGGTTTCCTAAGGCTTCGAAGGCTTTTCTTCCAGGCCCAATCCACCCGCAATATAAGGAGCATCCTTTACTGAATATGTGTATTTATTTCCTGCTTCATAGCACTTTTCAGAAAGATCAGACTAACCTCTTGGTTTCCTGGGGCTTCGAAGTCTCTTTTTCCAGGCCCAACCGACCTGCAATATTAGGAGCATCCTTTACTGAACATGTGTATTTGTTTCCAGCTTAATAGAAGCATTTTTAGAAAGATCAGACTAACCTCTTGGTTTCCTGAGGCTTCGAAGGCTCTTCTTCCAGGCCCAACCCACCTGCAATATAAGGAGCATCCTTTACTGAATATGTGTATTTATTTCCTGCTTAATAGAAGCATTTTTAGAAAGATCAGACTAACCTCTTGGTTTCCTGAGGCTTCGAAGGGTCCTCTTCCAGGCCCAACCCACCTGCAATATAAGGAGCATCCTTTACTGAATATGTGTATTTGTTTCCAGCTTAATAGAATCATTTTTAGAAAGATCAGACTAACCTCTTGGTTTCCTAAGGCTTAGATGGCTCTTCCTCCAGGCACAATCCACCCACAATATAAGGAGCATCCTTTACTGAATATGTGTATTTATTTCCTGCTTCATAGAAGCATTTTTAGAAAGATCAGACTGACTAACCTCTTGGTTTCCTGAGGCTTCGAAGGCTCTTCTTCCCGAAGGCTCTTCTTCCAGGCCCAACCCACCTGCAATATAAGGAGCATCCTTTACTGAATATGTGTATTTATTTCCTGCTTAATAGAAGCATTTTTAGAAGGATCAGACTAACCTCTTGGTTTCCTAAGGCTTCGAAGGCTCTTCCTCCAGGCACAATCCACCCACAATATAAGTAGGGCCTGACTTTTTCGGGTTTTATTTTTGGCGAAATTCGGGGGGTAAATATCGGGTGATATATTTCATTCGAAAATTCGGGTGTATTCGGGTTAAATCCCGTTACGGCATATTCTGTCGCCAGGAATTCGGGTGTATTCGGGTGATTTTTTTTGTTTAATAAAAATTTGTCTTAGCATGGAACTAATGTTTAGCAATGTTATCAAACTTTATTTTAATGCACGCTTATGAGTGTGCCACGTGACCCGGATGTTTTCGGGTAGATTCGGGTTAAACACGAATTTTAGAGATTTCGTTCGGGGGGGTAAATATCGGGCGGATACGGGTTTAACCCTAAAAAGTCAGGCCCTAAATATAAGGAGCATCCTTTACTGAATATGTGTATTTATTTCCTGCTTAATAGAAGCATTTTTAGAAAGATCAGACTAACCTCTCGGTTTCCTAAGGCTTCGAAGGCTCTTCTTCCAGGCCAAATCACCCACAATATAAGGAGCATCCTTTACTGAATATGTGTATTTATTTCCTGCTTCATAGAAGCATTTTTAGAAAAATCAGACTAACCTCTTGGTTTCCTGAGGCTTCGAAGGCTCTTCTTCCAGGCCCAATCCACCTGCAATATAAGGAGCATCCTTTACTGAATATGTGTATTTATTTCCTGCTGAATAGAAGCATTTTTAGAAAGATAAGACTAACCTCTTGGTTTCCTGAGGCTTCGAAGGCTCGTGTTCCAGGCCCAACCCACCTGCAATATAAGGAGCATATTTTACCGAGTATGTGTGTTTAGTTTCAGCTCAATAGGAACAGTTTCATTTCTGTACTGAAAATGGAAAAGAAGGTACCTCTTCGTTTCCTGAGGCAATACTTCAAAGCCGCTTCTTCAAGGCCCAATCTGCCTGCAATACAAGGGGCATCTTTTACAGAATGTGAGCTCAATTTTTATAAAGAAGCTCAGACGAGCCTCTTCGTTCTTCCTGGGGACATATTTCGAAAGACTTTCTTCCAGTACCATCTGACCTGCAATATAAGGAGCAATTTCTACTGAGTATGTGTGTTTACTTTCAGCTCAGAGTATATTTATTTCTGCACTGAGAATAGAAAATGTACCTCTTGATTTCCTGAGGTAATACTTCAAAGGCGCTTCTTCAAGGCCCGGTCTACCTCCAATAAGTGGGCATCTTTTACAGAATTTCAGCTCAATTTTTATAAAGAAGCTCAGACGAACCTCTTTGTGCTTCCTGGGGACATATTTCGAAAGCCTTTCTTCCAGTACCATCTGACCTGCAATATAACGAGCATTTTCTACTGAGTATGTGTGTTTAGTTTCAGCTCAATTAGAGTATTTTTATTTCTGCACTGAAGATGGAAAAGAAGGTACTACTTGCGACATGGTTGTCTGAAATCAGCACCCCGTGGTTTATCGCATCTCAAACCTGGAGGTGTTGCATGATCATTTATTTCGAATAAGAAACACGAGCAGCATATGGTCCACCTTCACATGCAACATTGCAACAACATTTTCGACGACAATCAAGGAAATATTGGTTGCAGTACTACTGACAGGCGATTTCAGATAACTGTGCCGCGAGCAGTACCTCCTGAGCAGTACCGCGAGCAGTTCCTGAGGCCATACTTTTGAGGCCCTTCTTCAAGGCTCAACCCACCTGCAATACAAAGAACATCTTTTACTGAATATGTGTGTTTAATTTCAGCTCAATAGAAGCATTTTTATAAAAAAGGTCATACTAACCTATTTCTGCTTCCTGGGGACATATATCGAAAGCTTTTCTTCCAGTACCGTCTGACCTGCAATATAAGGAGCACTTTCTACTGAGTATGTGTGTTTAGTTTCAGCTCAGTATGGGTATTTTTATTTGTGCACTGAAAATGAAAAAGAAGGTACCTCTTGATTTCCTGAGGCCATACTTTGGAGGCCCTTCTTCAAGGTCCAACCCACCTGCAATACAAGGAACATCTTTTACTAAATATGCTTGTTTAATTTCAGTTCAACAGAATCATTTTTACAAAGAAGGTCATACTGACCTGTTAGTGCTTCCTGGGGACATATTTCGAAAGCCTTTCTTCCAGTAACATCCCACTTGCAATATAAGGAACACCTTTTACTGAGTATGTGTGGTTAATTTCACCTCAGTAGGATCATTTTTATTTCATATTATTTTTATTTCTCAGCAAGGTCAATCTTTTTTACAATTTTACCTGCAAAATGAAGAGCATCTACTACTGAGTATGTGTACTTTGTATTATCATAGTCTCACTATTCTCTTTTTTTTACTTTTTATTCCGACTTAAAGAAGGAACTATCAGACAGCTTTCTAGCCAGGCGTGAAAAGAAAAAAATCGATAGTTATATCTCACATGCATGTGATACAATGGTGATGAACATCGTTGAAAGGGTACTGTTGTCGGAGCACCGGTCAAGGGGTTTGCTGGTACACGTTGATCTTAAAATTATGTTTTATGAATTATTTGTAAAAGCTAGGCTGTCGCCATCCATCATTTGATGCCCGAAAAGGCCGTTGACGTGTAATATATAATACTACCAAAGGCTACTTTCTGTCAGTCCCAATAAAATATTTCTAACTGTTACTAGATTAGTGCTATGTCTTTTGACTGTTGTCTGTGAGTACTTCGACAATCTGTCTCGCTCGTTTTATTTACTGTTTTGCCATTCATGGACTTTGGAGTGTGATAACTCCTGCTGAACTGTTCCCGATATTTTTTGAACATTTCAATGACCCTTTGACAACTGGTACTGCGGATACTTTTTACTATTTTGTATTTCAGTATATCCGTACTAGTATTTCTTCTTCAAGAGTCTTTTGTTTACAGATACTGCTTCCGAATTGTGTCTGACTTATTAGTTGCGGGACTTTCTGGTATGCATTCCATTCTTCGACGATTAGTGTCACCTGCTCTCTCCCCATCTACGCTTGCAAGAGTTGATCTAGCGCTCGCTTTGCGGAAGCCACGAAATACCTACAGCCTGCGACGAGTTGGCTCTCCAAGATATCGTCACCGGGGCGATCTGGAAAATGTAGAACACATATGCTTCTTCATCACCCACATACCAGGTTTTCTCGACCACACTTTGAGTGCCTCAAAATCAATATCCTCCCGCCCTCTCCCTATGAAAAAAATTGCTTATTTCATGGTCAAATCTAGCCCGCAAACTGTCTGCCCTGAAAGTAACTACAAGTTTATTTCGAGAAGATGAATGGGGAGTTTCATCGCCTGCATTGCACCAAAGTATGCACTGCTAACCTTTTGGAAAACGTGATACATTGGTATAGTCATCGCCTGGCTGATCAGTCAAATCACAACGAGGAATGGGGTAGAGTACCACATGTCGAATAAACGGCGTCGTTTCCTTGAGTTTGATGTCTTCATGATATTAGTGCTTTCTCCGGTTTCAGTGACCGACACATTTATTGACAGCCACCACCACGTGACATCCTATAACCACGTGACGCTGTGACACACATTGCCATTCCTGTCATCCATGTAAACCTACTGCGTTTGAACGCGTTTGGCACAATGTTACATTATTATTGGCACAATTTTTATGGCTGTGTTTAGCATTCGTTTGGTACACATTACTTCCTGAAATGGGCTGAGCTACGTTGATGTGCCAGCATTGGTCCACGTTAGGCTTAGTCTAGAGAGCATGTGAACAGGACATATTTCCATTCGCTGAACACGGACGATTACGTGCTGACGTTTGGAAGGCCATTCGAACGATTCTGTGTTCTTCATGCGAAAGAAATGGCGGGAAAATACCCCCAAACATCAGTGCTTTCCCTGTTGTGGTGGAAAGTTCAGCGAGGCACTGCAGAGGGTTGTTTTCTGTACTACAAACACATTCACTGCGCATGCCTTGGCGCATGTTCCCACATTCCGTTCTTTGCCAGACTGAAAAGAGATAACCGAATCGCGCCAAAACGCCCCGTCAAATCAATTAAGATCACGCACGTCTAGATAACAGCATGACAATGGCCTGTGAAAACTTTGAAGCGAACCTGCCGATAATCTGCGTAAAGAGATGAAGCGAAAAGTATGAAATTATTTGTGAGCGCTGAAACTTTGTAAAATATGTCAAACATGCTTGGCCATACCGTGCGTTTCCTATGTTTTTGCTCAGATGGGTTTATTGCAATGACGATGCCAAGAGACATATACTGAATGGTTCTCTACATTCAGTCTAGTGCGGGCGCCAGAGGCGTAAGGACTTATAAGGGAATGAGCAGGCAATAGCCTGGTAGAAGGTTAAGTATACACGCGCAGTACAGTTAAGTATAGTTAAGTATTAACTGCTGCTATGCGGTTACATGCAATAATAGAACACTGCTTCAGAAATTACACTGGACCCATACATGGCGCCGTAGGACTATACGAATGCACCAAATTACCGGCGCCCTTAGAATTAGTGTGGGCGAACGGGTTACTAAGAGATCCAGTGTTTTACAGAGACAAAAATAGAACGGAAGAAAACGAAGTGGAATGACAAATGGCTATACTTTGTCTTGTTAGCCCATCAACGTAATTGTAGAAGTTGTATCAGTAGCAGCCATTATGTGAACGCCAACAGAAATTCACGGCACAGCTACCCTCTTCTGAATAAGAATCTGTTGAATGAAGAAAATACATTGAAAGTTGCTTCGCGACTTATCACAGACTTATCGCGACTTATTCATCACGAGGGTGATATAGCAGTATATTACCGAAAATTCTTTATAGACATTACCACGTTACCAAAATTATATTTGGTGGAAATGGTTCGTCTTTACCACTGAGGGTAAAGACTGCTGACTCTATACTCTCTTAACGAATATGGGTTTTTGTGCTAAGTAGTATGCTGAGCTTACTCTTCTGTTTGTGTTTGTATATAATTTTTACATTATGATATCATGAAATGTACGTAATCAGTCTCTCTCTCATTTAGTCACTGCTGTGGCATGAAGAGTGGGACTGGGGCACGTAGAGCTACGTAACCTAGCTTTTCCCCCCACTGTCCCGTACTTTTTTGTTGTTGTTGTCGAATGTTATTTGACATAAAATTAAAACAAAAATATTATGCATGGTTTGCATCGCGTCGAAATCTGACGCTCCATGTTTGGGCAACTCACGAGGGAAGGGACGGTACTGCAAAGCGAGCCGTGCGGGCAAAATGGCACGTGCATTTATTCTGGAAAACCAAAATATTGTTTAGAACTATCTTTCGTTAGATAAGACGGGTGGCGATAGCAAGGTGTTATCGCCGATGGTGGTCTCACACGTGCTGTTTCCCTCTTTACTGCGAGGGAACCTGAAGCTTATATAACCCGCAGCGCTACCAAGGCAGACAGGAGAGCCATCCTGGAGGCTAGCGCAAGCAACATCAACGGACGGGTTCCTTCGGCATACGGCAGATTACGGCAGTGGTCTACTAGAGGAAACTACGATGTAAGCGAATAGTTATGCTGTTTGTTGTTGGTTAACCTGAATGTTCTTTGAGGCCGGCTTGTCCAGGGGACATGATCCGACAGTTGGTAGCGGTTTTCTCCAGTGTGCTCATCTTTGTGTTCTCCCGCTTGGCGTTTTATTTGCTGTTTCCCGCCATTTCTTATCAGTCATGCCTGCCAAGAGGAATTCCACCTCCCTCGACAGTGCCGTGAACGAACCTGCGGCACAGGGCCTGCTACAGCAGCTGTCTTCCACTCCGTATGCTTCCCCAAATAGCTCGGCAGCGCATACAGTCCTCGGACACCCGCTGCGCAGGAAGTTGACGGTGGCGACGCTTTCCAGCCACCCGTGGTCGGAAGACTTCATAGACTGGGAACGGCCATCCAAGTCACCGAAGATATCTTCCTGCGTAGGGTGCTGTCCGCCGATACAGACTGCCTTTCCGGTGATATTTTGCACTTGCCAAACCTTCGAAAAGGTGCGAGTGTAGTGATAGCAAGGAGTTATCGCTTAAAGCCCCCCCCCCCCCCCCGAAATCTTAAACATAGTGTCGCTTTTCTACTGCGAGGGAACCTGAAGCGTGTCCAATCAGTAGCGCTACATGCGCGGAAAAAGAAACATCTTGACGAGTGTTGCTGCAGAGGACATATCACGACGCACTGGTTTTCTACAGGGAACTGTGGTTTATGCAAATAAACATACTCCTGTTCGTTACCCTGAGGTTGCTTGTCTTCTCTGGGACTTGTTCGTCACTAGATCCAGTTCGCCTGGTTTGGTTTGCCTCCTCTGTTAACCTCTTAATATTTTCTGAGGTCATGTTTCGAGAGCTGTTCCATTCCAGCTGCAAAATATAGAGTACATTCTACTGAAGCTGAGAACTTCTTCTTGGTGTTAAAACATGTACGACTGACCTGTGTTCTCCGAGGGAAAATTTCAAGTCCTCCTTCCATGCTGCCAGCGAAATAAATGAGTACCCTCTGAGTGTGTGTACGCTTCTTGTTAGATGTGATGTGGGCAGGCATTGCGGGGTCGTCCCATCTATACCATAAATCTAGTAAAAGGTAATTTTTACCTTCTATTTCAAAAGTTTCCCTGTAACCTATGGGCATGACAAACTTCACACAAATCTATAAATAGAGGTTGCCGTCTCCTACCCGCCACACAGACGTAAAAGTTAGAGGCAGGTAGCCATGCCTGCACAAATTAAGACTCCTGCATCGCTTCATAGACACTAAACAACAAATGGTGCAGAAGGTAAAACGGTCTTTTGCTACAGCATACGTAATTCATCTAGAGGCATCCAGTGGCGAAAAACTACTGATCACTACATGCACAAATGAAAACTGCAATTGGAAAATATTTTATTGGCAAACCTTGCACTATACCAGAGGCACGAAGACTTCGCAGTACGAAGACTTCAGCTGTGGTGGACCACATTCACGGTGCATTCGACTGATCGTCTCCATACTCCGAGGCGGAGCGGCTCAGACCACATCTCACTCAGGCTCCGGGCCGGAGGAATCGCGCAGAAGCCGAACGAGGCAGGTTGGAGCGGAGATGGAATGTAAACTCACGTGACTTTCGGTGTTTCCCTGGTGGTAGTACTGATATGTACTACTAGCAAAGTACTAAACATGGCAGGCATGGCGCAACAGACACACCACTCAGCGGAAGCTGGCGCATTCGCATGACCGGAACTCCTCCAGATTTCGCAACCACTCCGACGGCGTTGGGGAGAGCAATCTGGAGCGCTCCGAGCTGGAGGAAAGAGCTCCGAATGAACCAATAGAATGCAGTGAATATGCTGTTTTGACCAATTGAAAATGAAACGTCGCTGCAGGGTGCTCTAGAGCGATCGGAGCCAACCAGTCGAAGGTACCATTAGATTCAGCGAGATACACTCTTTACAGTCCTCACGTTGTAGCAACTTCATCTCAGTACTCCGGAAACGTTCCTGTTCATTCCCGATAGCTGAGAATGACACGTCAGCGACGCCACTATGGTAAATCAGAGGCAGAGCAAAGATCGCAGGATCTGGGTATAGTAGTTTTGTGTAGTTTGGGCAGTAGTAGATTGTTTGCAAACGGCCAGTCGTCTAGTAGCAGGCTAGGGACCCTCGCTGCGTGTATAGATATAATACCCGTGACACAGAGGGAGGCTAGAACTCCTTTGACTGTGAACACACGACAATGGCGATCTCGCAATAATGTATCCTTTAGCGCACTCCAAAATTGCTCCAATGCCTAGGCGATAGGGGCATATAGACTGCACCGTTGCGTTTCTGTCCGCGCAGGGCACCTAAATTTCTTCTGGTAACTTTATTACAGCCCACGTATCCCTTTCTTGCCACTTTTTACTGGGCTTTTTTGGGCGGGAGGTTACTGAAGATTGAGTTTATTACCACTCGAAAAAAGATATGACAAGGAAGATTGGAAAACTATTTCAACGACTGATAAAAGTGTTGAACATAGGTATCTTCTAATAATCGGCGGATGCTGTTATCGAGGCTATGCCTTTCCGTTCGCAAAGGAGATATAGTCGATCTCCTTTTTCGAAAAGGCCCGTTATCTAAAAGGATGATCTCCGCTATCGTGTGCGCCAATGGGCACAAACGCCGTTCGGGTAGGTGTGCTGCTCTGGAAAGGCCTTTAATGTGCCCGTGTGTCTGTGAAGTAAAACGTGTAGCAGAAGTGAGTGCTTGTCTGTGTCAGTTCGTTCTTGTCTCTCTCTCCACTCTACCGAGGGTTTGCATAACCTACGTCACACATCAGTACCGTTGCTCGGCGTACACTGACCCGTCTCATTTCTGCACGGCTGATCATTTCCAGGCTGGAGCTTATGAGGAACATCCACATTCGTGGAATGTTATTGATGACGACATTAGGTCACTTGAGCTCCATTGTCATTGGGAGTGCTGGTTCCAGACAGACTTGTACACGTTACTAAAATAAAAGTAATTGCTTTCCGTTTCAAAAAGAAGGCTGAGTCACCACCAATTAGGGAACAAGTATTCCTGAGAGCCTGCAGATTCTGAACGATGGTGACGGCGTCACTTCAGAAAGTGCGTTTGGTGCTGCTGTAGTGGATGCCATGCACTGCTTACCAGCCATGCTTACTGGCTGCTACTGCTACAACTTCTGCAGTTACCTTTCCCGGGATAACAGTCTAGAAGTAGCAAATGTAATATGAGGCACGGATTTTGTAAGGGTAGCATACTGTAAATGCTCTTACGTCCATTTGTCTTTATACTATTTGTCTTCCTCCGTTCTATTTTTGTCTCTGTAAAACATCGGATCTCTTAGCAACCCGCTCGCCCGCCTTTTTCTTTCTTTTCGGAATAGCAAGCCGGCTCTTTGCCTGGCTAACCTTTCCTTTCTTTTTTTTCTTAATAAACATATCCCCCCCCGCTCGCCCATACTGATTCTAAGGGCGCCGATAATTTTGTGCACTCGTAGTCCTACGTCGCCGTGTGTGGGTCCAGTGTAATTTTTAAAGCCGCGTTCTATTATTGCATCAAGCCAGATAGCAGCAGTTACAGCCCCGCGTGTACAGTCCCGGTCAACCTTAACAACAACACTAGAAAACATCGTTCTCATTTCCCAGCGCTGTAGCAGCCACCCTTGCGCACTGGGGGAATGTTAAGTGAACAAACTCCATGTGTTAAACTAACAGTTCATTTTGTTCATTTAAGATTTCCTCATAGCGCCAAGGGTTGCTGTAATCGCGCTCGGGAACGAGACCCTTTTTCCAATGTTATTATTAAGGTTGACCGGAGCTGTACTTACCTTCTTCTAGGCTATTGCACGCTTATTCCCTTATAAGTCATTACGCCTTTGACGCAGGCACTGGACTGAGCAGGGAAAACCAATTATGAAAGATAGAAGTCACTGAGGCAGCTGTAGGACTCGAACCCACATCTTCTGGATTACGGTTCAGGGCTCTACCAATTGAGCTCAGCTAACACATCCCCCCAGCGACTTCCAAGGGCGCGTCATCTGAAGGGACAAACCAACCACTCTCTCTCACTCGGCCCCCTTTCACTCATACACACATTCATACGACGGGATCGACGCAAACGGCATCTGTTGAACACGAGGCGATTGATGTTCTGAGGCTCACCTCCCCCCCCCCCCCCCAGTGAGTTCCATCTTTCATCATTAATTTCTTAGGAACTTGAGGCTTTGTATGTATTTGTCCGTTCATCTGTTCCAGCCTCAGAACATCAATTGTCTCATGGAAAACCATTCAGTATGTGTCTCTTGGCACCGTCATTGCAATAAACCCATCTGAGCGAAAACATTGGAAATGCATGGTATGGCCAAGCACGTTTGACAAATTTTACAAAGTTTCACAGCTCACAAATCATTTCATCTTTTTCGCTCCATCTCTTTACGCAGATTATCGGTAGGTCGGCTTCAAAGTTTTCACAGGGCATTGTCATGCTGTTATCTAGACGTGCGTCATCTTAATTGATTTGACGGGGCATTTTGCGCGATTCGGTTATCGTTTTTCAGTCTGTCAAAGAACGGGGCTTGGGAACATGCGCCAAGGCCATGCGCAGTGAATGTGTTTGTAGTACAGAAAACAACCCTCTGCACTGCCTCGCCGAACCATCCACCACAACAGGGAAAGCACTGATGTATGGAGGTATTTTCCCGACATTTCTTTCCCATAAAGAACACGGAATCGTTTGCATGCCCTTCCGAACGTCAGCACGTAATCGTCCGCGTTCGGCGAATGGAAATATACCCTGTTCACATGCTCTCTAGACTAAGCCTAACGTGAACCAATGCTGACACATCAACGTAGGTCAGCCCGTTTCAGGAAGTAATGTGTAGCAAATGAATGCTAGGCACAATCATAAAAGTTGTGCCAGTAATAATGTAACGTTTTGCCAAACGAGTTCAAATGCAGTAGCTTTACATGGATGTCAGGAATGGCAATATGTGTCAGCGTCACGTGGTTATAGGATGTCACGTGGTGGTTGCTGTGAATAAAAGTGTCTGTCGTTGAAACCGAAGAAAGCACTAATATCATGAAGACAACAAACTCAAGGAAATGTCGCTGTTTATTCGACAGGTGGCGCTGTACCCCATTCCTCGCTGTGATTTGATTGATGAGTCAGACGGTGAGGACCAATGCATTATCGTTTTCCAAAAGGTACGCAGTGCATACTTTCAGGGCAGAGCGTTTGCGGGCTAGACTTGACCATGAAACAAGCAGTTTTGTCATAGCGAGAGAGCGGGAGCATAGTTGATTTTGAGACACTGTAAGTGTGGTCCATAGAAGTTGGTCGTGTGGTCCATAGAAGTTGGTACTGTGGTGGCGGAGAAGCATGTGTGTTCTCCATTTTCCAGATCGCCACAGTGACGATATCTTGGAGAGCCAACTTGTAGCAGTCGGTAACGCCACTGAGCCGTAAAAGTCATGTTTGAGTCGCCCTGACGAGAGATATTTCGTGGCATCCGAAAGGCGAGCGTTGGCATCAACTCCTGCAGGCATATATCTGGACAGAATGTCGGCAAGGGGTGACACTAATCGTCAATTGAAATACATACCAGAAAGTGAGGCAACTAAAAAAAGTAAGAAACAGTCGGGAAGCAGTATCGGTAAACAAAACACTCTGGAAGTAGAAATCCTAGTAAGAATATATCGAAGTACAGAATAGAAAAATATCCATAGTATCAATAGTCACGAGGTTATCGAAATGCAAGGAGGCCTAAATTATCGGGGACAGTTCGGAGGAACCGTAAGAATTGGTCACAATGTAAAATTACTTAAATTTACGCTAAATAGTAATAGCACCGTAAGTAAACTGTAATCAAAAATATACTCCAAAATTGTAAATAACAGGAGCCAGACACATTGCTCGAAGCACTCAGAGGTAACAGTGAAAAGACATTGTACTAATGTAGTAGCATTATTGTACTAGTAGAAATATTGTTTTGGGGTGACAGGAAGTAGCCTGTAGTATGATGAACGGGTGCCATCCCTTGACCGCTGCTTCGACAACGGCACCCTTTCAACAACGTTCATCACGGTTGTGCGAGGAACCGGAAAGGACCCCGGAGAACACGTCCCCAGCAAAAAGGTCCCTCCAAATGTTCGTCCCACCGAGTTATACTGTCCTGTCCTGGTCAATGACTGTTAGAGTGCAAAGTTTCATGTCATTTTTATTGCTGACATGGCCTTGTACTGGTCGAGGCAGGTGGAAATCATTAGAAGAGTTGTGTAGAATCAGCGTGAAATCAGCATGGAAAGGGGTGAATGAATTGTAGACACTACTATATCATCAGACACTGTACATTAAAGCCTCTCAATTGGGTCCCAATCCAATCTTAAAGTCCCAATCCAGGGACACTCCTTGCTCGCGCCGCGCCGTCGCTCGCGTTTTGAACAGACATGAAGATACTACAAAAAAGTATTTAAAATACGTTGCTAAATACTGAGCGCAAAATGTATTTAAAATACAGTAAGGAAGGTCAGAAATGAAAGTATTTAGAGTAGAGTATCAAATACTACGAAAAGTATTTAAGATACTCAAAGAATAAACAGCCACAGAAGTGTCAAAATATGCCTGCAAATTAGACATATGCTTTATTTGCAGGCGGTAGTAGCTGCATTTCAAAGTGCTCATCCGGCGGCCATCCTCTCTTCCTTTGAGAAACGTTTCCTGAGAGCCCAGTTTAAGGTCAGAGCACACGTGGTGTTTCAAGTCAAATGCTAACAGCGTGGACTTCCTTTGAAGCGGCCTGGAAAGGTAAACTGCTGTCAGGTGCGGCAAAAAAAATAAAAATAAATAAACAGAATGCCCATCTGATTACTCGACAAAACGGGAAGAGTAATTGAGTACTGAGTACTAAATGCTGAAAAAAGTAGCTTAATTACAATACAAATGCTTCTCACGAAGCGTACTCAGCAAGATACTAACATAACAACAAAAGTATTTAACGTGGAGTATTTAGGTTACGGTACTCAAGATACCTCCAAGTCTAGTGTTGAAGGAATTCATGTATGTTATCCGACATCGTAGAACGTGAAAAAACAATGTGCAAGTTTCCGGCGATAACGATTCACAAGTAAAGAGAAAACGGTTGAGAGCATTAAACAGTTCAATTTACGAACAACAAGACTTTCGTGCAGTAGGCTGCACTACTTCATGTTACCTGAAGTCAACCTGAACCAGGTCAACCTGAACAAGTGCAGCCTACTGCACGAAAGTCTTGTTTTTCGTAAATTAAACTATTTAATGCTCTCAACCGTTTTCTCTTTGCTTATGTTATCCGAGAAAAATACTGAACACGAACTAACACAACTGTATAAGGTGTGTACAGTGGCGGATCATTAAAGATCTCTTGAAAGTACAGTGCGTCCGTCCTGTGTCGTCCCTATTGTTTTTAGCATTGTTTTAGCGATTTTATCACGTGTGACCAACGGGTCCAAATTGGTACTTTATTCAAAGATGACCTTTATTCCGCAGGTGGACAGGAAGGAGGACCTCCGAAATTTGGGCTCAGAAAACTGCTCTACCTCTTTTCTATTTTCAGTGAAAAAAAAAGAGAGAGAGGGATACTCCTATTGAGGTCAAATAACCACGCATAGTGAGTGATGCCCTTAATTCTGCAGGTGGACTGGTACAGGAAGGACTTCCGCAATGTAGCCTCTGAAAGCAACAATCTTCTCTGAAGTGTCACTCAAAAAATAAAATGCTCCTATTAAGATGTAATTAGGAACGCAGTACTCAGGAAAGGCCCCGTTTATTCTGCAGGTGGACTGGGGCAAGAAAAAGGACCTCCGAAATTAAGCCACAGAAAACACCAAGAGAATTGTTACCCCGTTTGATGTTCAGTCAAAAAATAAAATACTCCAATTGAGCTTTTACCTCAAGCTCCTCTTTATGCTGCAGGTGGACTGGGACAAGAAGGAGGACCCCCGAAATTTAGCCTCTGGAAACACTAAGAGGGGGGGGGGGGGCTTACACTCTGTTCTATATTCAATAAAGCAAAGAAATGAAACGCTAAAAAAATGAAACGCTAATAAGTACTCAGCTGAAACAACGCACATATACTTAGTTCTTTAGTTTGCAAGTCAGATTTCAGATTCAGATTTTATTTATGCACAATAAACAATGTATACACAAAATACCAACTGGATTGCGAGGAAGGATTGCAAGTAGAATGTGAGAGTAAGAAGGACCGCCGAAATTTGATCTTATCTGTTATGACACTTTCAGCAACGGTATAAAACTTCCTATAGGCTGCTCACAGCAAGAACACACACTCAGAAAAAAGTAAATTTATTTCGCAGGTCGCATGGGAGTGGAAGAACGACCATGGAAATTTCGCCTCGCAGAACATTAATAGGTCAGTGTTACCTGTTTTAACACTTTGAGAAAAGAAATACAAGTGCTTACATTGCTTACAGTAAGCACATAATCACTACAAGGTACTCCTTATTTTGCAGGTAGGATGAAGAAGGACCTTCGAAATTTGGCCCCAGAGAACACCAATAGGTTAGTTTTACCTGTTTCTGCACTTTGACAAAAGAAATACAAGTGCTTACATTGCTTACAGTCAGCACACAATCACTAAAAGGTACTCCTTATTTCGCAGGTAGCATGAAGAAGGACCTTCGAAATTTAGCCCCAGAGAACACCAATGGGTCAGTTTTACCTGTTTCTGCACTTTGAGAAAAGAAATACAAGTGCTTACATTGCTTACAGTCAGCACACAATCACTAAAAGGTACTCCTTATTTCGCAGGTAGCATGAAGAGGGACCTTCGAAATTTAGCCCCAGAGAACACCAATGGGTCAGTTTTACCTGTTTCTGCACTTTGAGAAAAGAAATACAAGTGCTTACATTGCTTACAGTCAGCACACAATCACTAAAAGGTACTCCTTATTTCGCAGGTAGCATGAAGAAGGACCTTCGAAATTTAGCCCCAGAGAACACCAATGGGTCAGTTTTACCTGTTTCTGCACTTTGAGAAAAGAAATACAAGTGCTTACATTGCTTACAGTCAGCACACAATCACTAAAAGATACTCCTTATTTCGCAGGTAGCATGAAGAAGGACCTTCGAAATTTGGCCCCAGAGAACACCAATGGGTTAGTTTTACCTGTTTCTGCACTTTGAGAAAAGAAATACAAGTGCTTACATTGCTTACAGTCAGCACACAATCACTAAAAGATACTCCTTATTTCGCAGGTAGCATGAAGAAGGACCTTCGAAATTTGGCCCCAGAGAACACCAATGGGTTAGTTTTACCTGTTTCTGCACTTTGAGAAAAGAAATACAAGTGCTTACATTGCTTACAGTCAGCACACAATCACTAAAAGGTACTCCTTATTTCGCAGGTAGCGTGACGAAGGACCTTCGAAATTTGGCCCAAGAGAACACTAATAGGTCAGTCTTGCTTGTTATGACACTTTTAGCAAAGAAATAAATGAGCCTATAAGCTGCCCACAGCAAGCACAAACAATCAGAAAAAAGTACCCTTTATCTCGCAGGTCGCATGGGACTCTAAGAACGACCATCCAAATTTGGCCTGAGAGAACACCATTAGGTCAGTTTTACCTGTTTTAACACTTTGAGAAAAAAAATACAAATGCTTACATTGCTTACAGTCAGCACACAATCACTAGACGGTACTCCTTATTTCGCAGGTAGCATGAAGAAGGACCTTCGACATTTGGCCCCAGAGAACACTAATAGGTCAGTCTTGCATGTTATGACACTTTTAGCAAAGAAATAAATGAGCCTATAAGCTGCCCACAGCATGTACACACACTCTGAAAAAGGTACCCTTTATCTCGCAGGTCGCATGGGACTCTAAGAACGACCATCGAAATTTGGCCCCAGAGAACACTAATAGCTCAGTTTTACCTGTTTCAACACTTTGAGGAAAGAAATTCAAATGCTTACATTGCTTACAGTCAGCACAGAATCACTAGAAGGTACTCCTTATTTTATAGGTAGCATGAAGAAGGACCTTCGAAATTTGGCCCCAGAAAACACCAATAAGGTCAGTTTTGCCTGTTAAGACACTTTCACCACAGAAATAAATGTGCCTATAAGATGCTCACAGCAAGCACAACACTCTGAAAAAGGTACCCCTTATCTCGTAGATCGCATGGGACCGGAAGAATGACATCGAAATTTGGCCTCAGAGAACACAGCTAGGTCAGTTTTACCTGTTTCAACACTTTGAGAACAGAATACAAGTGCTTACATTGCTTGCAGTAAGCACACAATGAATAGATGGTACTCCTTATTTCACAGGTGCCGTGAGACTGGAAGAAGGACCTTCGAAATTTGGCCTCAGATCCCACCAAAAGGTCAGTCTTGCATGTTTTAACACTTTGAGCAAAGAAATAAAGGTGCTTTCAGTAAACACACACATTCAGTAGAAGGTACTCCTTATTTAGAAGAAGAATGGGACTGGAAGACGGACCTTCAAAAATTGGCCTCAGAGAACACCAATAGGTATGTCATATCTGTTCAAAGCAGCATTGGGTCGTAAGTTCCAAGTAAGATATCGAGTTACTTTTTGCAGTAGCTAGTTACTTTTCTAGAAAAGTAACCTCTAACTGTAATGAGATAGCGCTTGTAATTAAAGTAACTCCAAAATGTACTCAAGTTACTCAGGTACGGTAATACTTAGCGTGGACGATGCCAGTTCCCTGGCGTCGTCCTGCCGAGGCTTCAGCTATATTGCCGTTTTTCCTAACCGGAACCCTAACCCTAATTTTAAGATACCGCGTAATCCCCCTCCGCATAATAGTGTGCAGTTCATGGTCTAGGAACATTCTTTGTGTATTTCTCTTCATGTTCCAGAGCCGTCACCATCCATAGTTTGGGAAACACTGACCCACCGTGCCGTTAAGCCTCGGGAAAGTATCAGTCTAAAAGTATGCAAGGCCAGTACAAATGCAAAAAAAAGAAGATTTTTATGGTTGTATTTATTCGATTTTTTTTCTTATAGGGTAACTGTAAAGCAACCAAGTTAGTTAACGTGATAACTGTAGCTGTAACTATTTAGCTTTCAAAAGCAGTTAACTGTAACTCAGTTTCTACTTTGCAGGCTAACATTGCTTACATTGGTGCTGATTTTAGTTATATTTACTGAGTTACATTTTGTAGTAGCTTACCCATGACTCAAGTGACTTTGAAGTGTCTAGATCGAGTTGTAATATGGGGTTTATTTTATTTTGCATGTGGGAATGAAAGGAACGAAGGATCTTTGGAGCACAGGGTGAAACTACAGGTTTGTGTAATAAAGGAGGAGAGGGGAGGGAGTTATAATGCTTGCTCCTTTCCTTCCCCCTTTCGTTCTATTGGTTAGAGGTTGTTATTCAGAAGCGTGTGTGTGTGCATATGTTTGATTCTGTGAATAAATCTCTGGGTGGACACTTTGCAGTTGTGTTGTTGCTCTCTGTCATCCTTCACAATGCGTACCCCATACAAAGCACCCCATTTCAGCACTGGTGAAGGACCTTGGAAATTTGGCATCCTAAAACGCCAAGAGCTGTATATTGCTCCATATAGTGCGCTCTATGTTGCAGGAGGAATGGCGCACGCAGCACTACAAAGACAGGCCATTATAAACTTCGTTGGTCCGTAATGTTCTCTAGTGCTGAATATAATTTATTCCTAACAGCGCGATGCTAAGGAGACGTTCAGAACATGGAATTCAGAATGCTGGAAAGGTAAGCAGCGCTTGCCTTGATGGCGCTAAAACTATTCTTGAAAAGTTCGTCCCCGTAAACAAAGTACCAGAAGGGACAGAAGGATCTCGCCTCCCTCCCCCATACGACATTTTAGACTTTCCGTTAACCTGAAGATCTTCCTCAAATCCATTAAGTGAAATGGACTCGTCCAGCAGGGAGGTAAAGGACACCCCCATTGGTCGAGTCCATTAATCAGCTCAGTAAAATAAGCACAAGTGGCAGTCCTCGAAGCCAAAATCATGAAATTTCTGTGCAAAGCGCAGCGCCCCCTAGCGGGAACGTCCGGAACTAATTCAAGGCCACGTTTGAGGTCAAACAAGGTTAAACAAGGTCGATCAAGGTCAGACAGGGTCAATCAAGGTCAAACGGGATTAAAAATTTTGGGCCATTTTCGCCAAAATGTTCCGAGTTTGAAGGTCGTTCTAGAGGTCATGTAGAGGTCAAGTGGAGGTCATCCACGGTCGTTCAAGATCAATCAAGGTGACTTCTAGGAAATGGACTCGTCCAGGGAGGGAAAGGCCACCCCTCGGACGAGCATTTTTACAATGGACTCGTCGGAGGGGTGTCCTTTCCCTCCCCGGACGAGTCCATTAATGGACTCGTCCGACGTAGGAACCTGCTTCTGGCGGAGTCCATTTTCCCACGTTTGCTTTGCAGGGCTGTGCGCCCCATTTGGTACAACGAGGCGCTGCAGTTTCGTAAGGGTAAACATTACGAAATTTAATTACGGGACACATCAGATGTTTAGAAAGTGCGGTTGGACCTAACGAGCACTGCTTAATATTGAATTCTGTAAGTCATCTACGATTAGACAGCTTACCTTTGCTCGGTTACCAAACATTCTGCACGTTTCTGTCAAAACCATGCTTTATATGGCCTGGATTAATTTTATTAAACATTGAATCAAAGAGACAAAGTTTAATCGCATATTAAATGCAACTGAATAACGAAAGAATTGACACCCGACGGAGTCTTCCGCGGTGAAGTTCTTGAAGTACCACCATCCCGTCCTTTTTGGCAATGTTTACAGCGACCAAATTTCGGTAGTCGTTGTTCCTCTCGAATTCCATCTGCAGAATAAAGAGCACGTTTTACTGAGCATTTTTGCTTATTTTCAGCTGAATAGGATCATTTTTATTATTTAACTGAACATGGAAAATATAAGGAAAGTTTTCTGTGGCCAAATTTCGGCTGTCGTTTTTCCTCTTACATTTTACCCGCAGAATAAACAGCACCTTTTACTGAGTGCGGTTGTTTCAGCTGAATAGGACCATTTTTATTATTTAACTGAACATGGAAAATGTAAGGAGAGTTTTTTTAGGCCAAATTTCGGCGGGCGTTTTCTCTCTCCTATTCTACCAGAGGAATAAACACCACCTTTTACTGGGTATGTACGATTAGTTTAGAGCTCAATAGGAGCATTTTTATTATTTCACTGAATATCGAATGGAAGGTCTGGGTGTTTTGTCCGCCTAAATTTCAGCGGTTGTTTTTCCTGTACCATTCTACCTGGAAAGCAGGGAGCCCCTTTTACCAAATTTGTGTGCTTAGTTTCAACTAAAATAGGAGGCTATTATTTCACTGAACAAGAAAAAGAAGGTGGGACTAACCTTGGAGTTTTCTGACGTCCAATTTAGGCGGTCGTTATCCCTCTCGTTCCACCTGCAGAATAAAGAGCTGAATATGTGTGCTTAGTTTCAACTAAATAGGAGACTCTCTATTATTTCACTGAACAAGAAAAAGAAGGTAGGACTAACCTTGGAGTTTACTGACGTCCAAATTAGGCGGTCGTTGTCCCTCTCGTTCCACCTGTAGAATAAAGAGCTGAATATGTGTGCTTAGTTTCAACTAAATAGGAGACTCTCAATTATTTCACTGAACAAGAAAAAGAAGGTAGGACTAACCTCGTAGTTTTCCCCCGTCCAATTCGGCGGTCGTTCACTCTCTCGTTCCACCTGCAGAATAAAGAACTGGATATGTGTGCTTAGTTTCAACTAAATAGGAGACTCTCTATTATTTCACTGAACAAGAAAAAGAAGGTAGGACTAACCTTGGAGTTTTCTGACGTCCAATTTAGGCGGTCGTTGTCCCTCTCGTTCCACCTGCAGAATAAAGAGCTGAATATGTGTGCTTAGTTTCAACTAAATAGGAGAATCTTTATTATTTCACTGAACATGGAAAAGAAGGTAGGACCAACCTTGGAGTTTTCTGACGTCCAATTTCGGCGAAGGAACACCTTTTGCTAAATATGTGTGTCTAATTTCTGCCCAATAGAAGCACTTGTATGAAGAAGATTAGACTAACCTTTTGCTTTCCTGAGGCTTCGAAGACTCTTCTTCCAGGCCCAACCCACCAGCAACACAAGTAGCTTCTTTTACTGATTGTGTCTGTATAATTTCAGCTCAATAGGAGCTTTTCTAGAAAGCAGGTCAGACTAACGTTTTGGTTTCGTAAGGCTTCGAAGGCTCTTCTTAGAGGCTCAACACTACTGCAACACAAGGAACATCTTTCACTGAGTAACTCGGTTTAATTTCAGCTCAATAGAAGCATTTTTATAAAGCATTTTTACAAAGACGGCCAGAATAACCTCTTGGATCCCTAAGGCTTCGAAGGCTATTCTTCCAGGTCCAACACACCTGCAACAGAAGGATCACTTTTTACTGAACGCGTTTTAATTTCAGTTCGACAGAAGGATTTTTATTAGGGATGTGCCAACCGAATACGCGAATCCTCGAATACTAGGCAAGGATTCGAGATTCGGGGATCCGAATCTCAGTGCCCAAAATGGCGAATCGAATCTTTCGAACCTACCAACCACGTTTGTTTGTTTCCGTTTAAAATCAGCGCCTTCGGAATCCGCCGAAAGCCTGATTTGTCGGCCATTGTTCTGGACTGAGAGGTCAGGCAGAAACTCTCACATTAATTTTTTTTAAAAAAGTAACATGGTTTTGCTTTTGATTGTTTTAGTTTTGTGGAAACAATTCACACTCAAGAATTATGTATTTCCTGTAATCGACGAGCAACATGTTAAATAAATTACACTTAACCAGAAATATATGGTATATTTCTGTCCTGAAAGCGAACTATTATTTAATTTGTTTTTCATTATACACATCTATTATATTCTGCTTCAAAACACTTTTCACTATAAGTGTCTTTTTCTCTGGGTTTTTAAACTATTTTTAAGGAAGGATTCGAAAGATTCGAGATTCGTAAGATTCGAGGATTCCCAGAACCTTCCTTAGATTCGGATTCGGAAAATTATGGATTCGTCCCATCTCTAATTTTTATTTCTGCAGTGAAAATGGAAAAGAAGATAAGGCAACCTCTTTGCTTCCTGGACCATATTTCGAAGGCTGTTCTTCCACGCCCAACCCAACTGCAATATAAGGAGCATCCTTTACTGAATATGTGTATTTATTTCCTGCTTAATAGAAGCATTTTTAGAAAGATCAGACTAACCTCTTGGTTTCCTGAGGCTTCGAAGGCTCTTCTTCCAGGCCCAACCCACCTGCATTATAAGGAGCATCCTTTACTGAATATGTGTATTTGTTTCCAGCTTAATAGAAGCATTTTTAGAAAGATCAGACTAACCTCTTGGTTTCCTGAGGCTTCGAAGGCTCTTCTTCCAGGCCCAATCCACCCACAATATAAGGAGCATCCTTTACTGAATATGTGTATATATTTCCCGCTTCATAGAAGCATTTTTAGAAAAATCAGACTAACCTCTTGGTTTCCCGAGGCTTCGAAGGCTCTTCTTCCACGCCCAACCCACCTGCAATATAAGGAGCATCCTTTACTGAATATGTGTATTTATTTCCTGCTTAATAAAAGCATTTTTAGAAAGATCAGACTAACCTCTTGGTTTCCTAAGGCTACGCAGGCTCTTCTTCCAGGCCCAATCCACCTGCAATATAAGGAGCATCCTTTACTGAATATGTGTATTTATTTCCCGCTTCATAGAAGCATTTTTAGAAAGATCAGACTAACCTCTTGGTTTCCTGAGGCTTCGAAGGCTCTTCTTCCAGGCCCAACCCACCTGCATTATAAGGAGCATCCTTTACTGAATATGTGTATTTGTTTCCAGCTTAATAGAAGCATTTTTAGAAAGATCAGACTAACCTCTTGGCTTCCTGAGGCTTCGAAGGCTCTTCTTCCAGGCCCAACCCACCTGCATTATAAGGAGCATCCTTTACTGAATATGTGTATTTGTTTCCAGCTTAATAGAAGCATTTTTAGAAAGATCAGACTAACCTCTTGGTTTCCTGAGGCTTCGAAGGCTCTTCTTCCAGGCCCAATCCACCCACAATATAAGGAGCATCCTTTACTGAATATGTGTATTTATTTCCTGCTTCATAGAAGCATTTTTAGAAAAATCAGACTAACCTCTTGGTTTCCCGAGGCTTCGAAGGCTCTTCTTCCACGCCCAACCCACCTGCAATATAAGGAGCATCCTTTACTGAATATGTGTATTTATTTCCTGCTTAATAAAAGCATTTTTAGAAAGATCAGACTAACCTCTTGGTTTCCTAAGGCTTCGAAGGCTCTTCTTCCAGGCCCAACCCACCTGCATTATAAGGAGCATCCTTTACTGAATATGTGTATTTATTTCGTGCGTAATAGAAGCATTTTTAGAAAGATCAGACTAACCTCTTGGTTTCCTGAGGCTTCGAAGGCTCTTCTTCCAGGCCCAACCCACCTGCATTATAAGGAGCATCCTTTACTGAATATGTGTATTTGTTTCCAGCTTAATAGAAGCATTTTTAGAAAGATCAGACTAACCTCTTGGTTTCCTGAGGCTTCGAAGGCTCTTCTTCCAGGCCCAATCCACCCACAATATAAGGAGCATCCTTTACTGAATATGTGTATTTATTTCCTGCTTCATAGAAGCATTTTTAGAAAAATCAGACTAACCTCTTGGTTTCCCGAGGCTTCGAAGGCTCTTCTTCCACGCCCAACCCACCTGCAATATAAGGAGCATCCTTTACTGAATATGTGTATTTATTTCCTGCTTAATAAAAGCATTTTTAGAAAGATCAGACTAACCTATTGGTTTCCCGAGGCTTCGAAGGCTCTTCTTCCACGCCCAACCCAACTGCAATATAAGGAGCATCCTTTACTGAATATGTGTATTTATTTCCTGCTTAATAGAAGCATTTTTAGAAAGATCAGACTAACCTCTTGGTTTCCTGAGGCTTCGAAGGCTCTTCTTCCAGGCCCAACCCACCTGCATTATAAGGAGCATCCTTTACTGAATATGTGTATTTGTTTCCAGCTTAATAGAAGCATTTTTAGAAAGATCAGACTAACCTCTTGGTTTCCTGAGGCTTCGAAGGCTCTTCTTCCAGGCCCAATCCACCCACAATATAAGGAGCATCCTTTACTGAATATGTGTATTTATTTCCTGCTTCATAGAAGCATTTTTAGAAAAATCAGACTAACCTCTTGGTTTCCCGAGGCTTCGAAGACTCTTCTTCCACGCCCAACCCACCTGCAATAAAAGGAGCATCCTTTACTGAATATGTGTATTTATTTCCTGCTTAATAAAAGCATTTTTAGAAAAATCAGACTAACCTCTTGGTTTCCTAAGGCTACGCAGGCTCTTCTTCCAGGCCCAATCCACCTGCAATATAAGGAGCATCCTTTACTGAATATGTGTATTTATTTCCCGCTTCATAGAAGCATTTTTAGAAAGATCAGACTAACCTCTTGGTTTCCCGAGGCTTCGAAGGCTCTTCTTCCACGCCCAACCCACCTGCAATATAAGGAGCATCCTTTACTGAATATGTGTATTTATTTCCTGCTTAATAGAAGCATTTTTAGAAAGATCAGACTAAACACTTGGTTTCCTGAGGCTTCGAAGGCTCTTCTTCCAGGCCCAACCCACCCACAATATAAGGAGCATCCTTTACTGAATATGTGTATTTATTTCCTGCTTCATAGAAGCATTTTTAGAAAGATCAGACTAACCTCTTGATTTCCTGAGGCTTCGAAGGCTCTTCTTCCCGAAGGCTCTTCTTCCAGGCCCAACCCACCTGCAATATAAGGAGCATCCTTTACTGAATATGTGTGTTTATTTCCTGCTTAATAGAAGCATTTCTAGAAAGATCAGACTAACCTCTTGGTTTCCTGAGGATTCGAAGCCTCTTCTTCCAGGCCCAACCCACCCACAATATAAGGAGCATCCTTTACTGAACATGTGTATTTGTTTCCAGCCTAATAGAAGCATTTTTAGAAAGATCAGACTAACCTCTTGATTTCCTGAGGCTTCGAAGGCTCTTCTTCCAGGCCCAACCCACCCACAATATAAGGAGCATCCTTTACTGAATATGTGTATTTATTTCATGCTTAATAGAAGCATTTTTAGAAAGATCAGACTAACCTCTTGGTTTCCTGAGGCTTCGAAGGCTCCTCTTCCAGGCCCAGCCCACCTGCAATATAAGGAGCATATTTTACTGAGTATGCGTGTTTAGTTTCAGCTCAATAGGAACACTTTCATTTCTGTACTGAAAATAGAAAAGAAGGTACCTGTTCGTTTCCTGAGGCAATACTTCAAAGGCGCTTCTTCAAGGCCCAACCCACCTGCAATATAAGAAGGTCCTTTACTGAATATGTGTATTTATTTCCTGCTTAATAGAAGCATTTTTAGAAAGATCAGACTAACCTCTTGGTTTCCTAAGGCTTCGGAGGCTCTTCTTCCAGGCCCAACCCACCTGCAATATAAGGAGCATCCTTTACTGAATATGTGTATTTATTTCCTGCTTAATAGAAGCATTTCTAGAAAGATCAGACTAACCTCTTGGTTTCCTGAGGATTCGAAGCCTCTTCTTCCAGGCCCAACCCACCCACAATATAAGGAGCATCCTTTACTGAACATGTGTATTTGTTTCCAGCCTAATAGAAGCATTTTTAGAAAGATCAGACTAACCTCTTGATTTCCTGAGGCTTCGAAGGCTCTTCTTCCAGGCCCAACCCACCCACAATATAAGGAGCATCCTTTACTGAATATGTGTATTTATTTCATGCTTAATAGAAGCATTTTTAGAAAGATCAGACTAACCTCTTGGTTTCCTGAGGCTTCGAAGGCTCCTCTTCCAGGCCCAGCCCACCTGCAATATAAGGAGCATATTTTACTGAGTATGCGTGTTTAGTTTCAGCTCAATAGGAACACTTTCATTTCTGTACTGAAAATAGAAAAGAAGGTACCTGTTCGTTTCCTGAGGCAATACTTCAAAGGCGCTTCTTCAAGGCCCAACCCACCTGCAATATAAGAAGGTCCTTTACTGAATATGTGTATTTATTTCCTGCTTAATAGAAGCATTTTTAGAAAGATCAGACTAACCTCTTGGTTTCCTAAGGCTTCGGAGGCTCTTCTTCCAGGCCCAACCCACCTGCAATATAAGGAGCATCCTTTACTGAATATGTGTATTTATTTCCTGCTTAATAGAAGCATTTCTAGAAAGATCAGACTAACCCCTTGGTTTCCTGAGGCTTCGAAGGCTCTTCTTCCAGGCTCAACCCACCCACAATATAAGGAGCATCCTTTACTGAATATGTGTATTTGTTTCCAGCCTAATAGAAGCATTTTTAGAATGATCAGACTAACCTCTTGGTTTCCTGGGGCTTCGAAGGCTCTTCTTCCAGGCCCAACCCACCCACAATATAAGGAGCATCCTTTACTGAATATATGTATTTATTTCCTGCTTAATAGAAGCATTTTTAGAAAGATCAGACTAACATCTTGGTTTCCTGAGGCTTCGAAGGCTCCTCTTCCAGGCCCAGCCCACCTGCAATATAAGGAGCATATTTTACTGAGTATGCGTGTTTAGTTTCAGCTCAATAGGAACAGTTTCATTTCTGTACTGAAAATAGAAAAGAAGGTACCTCTTCGTTTCCTGAGGCAATACTTCAAAGGCGCTTCTTCAAGGCCCAACACACCTGCAATATAAGGAGCATCCTTTACTGAATATGTGTATTTATTTCCTGCTTAATAGAAGCATTTTTAGAAAGATCAGACTAACCTCTTGGTTTCCTAAGGCTTCGAAGGCTCTTCTTCCAGGCCCAATCCACCCACAATATAAGGAGCATCCTTTACTGAATATGTGTATTTATTTCCTGCTTCCTAGAAGCATTCTTAGAAAGATCACACTAACCTCTTGGTTTCCTAAGGCTTCGAAGGCTCTTCATCCAGGCCCAATCCACCCACAATATAAGGGGCATCCTTTACTGAATATGTGTATTTATTTCCTGCTTCATAGAAGCATTTTTAGAAAGATTACACTAACCTCTTGGTTTCCTAAGGCTTCGAAGGCTCTTCTTCCAGGCCCAATCCACCCACAATATAAGGAGCATCCTTTACTGAATATGTGTATTTATTTCCTGCTTCATAGAAGCATTTTTAGAAAGATCAGAGTAACCTCTTGGTTTCCTGAGGCTTCGAAGGCTCTTCTTCCAGGCCCAGCCCACCTGCAATATAAGGAGCATATTTTACTGAGTATGCGTGTTTAGTTTCAGCTCAATAGGAACAGTTTCATTTCTGTACTGAAAATAGAAAAGAAGGTACCTCTTCGTTTCCTGAGGCAATACTCCAAAGGCGCTTCTTCAAGGCCCAACCCACCTGCAATATAAGAAGGTCCTTTACTGAATATGTGTATTTATTTCCTGCTTAATAGAAGCATTTTTAGAAAGATCAGACTAACCTCTTGGTTTCCTAAGGCTTCGAAGGCTCTTCTTCCAGGCCCAATCCACCCACAATATAAGGAGCATCCTTTACTGAATATGTGTATTTATTTCCTGCTTAATAGAAGCATTTTTAGAAAGATCAGACTAACGTCTTGGTTTCCTAAGGCTTCGAAGGCTCTTCTTCCAGGCCCAATCCACCCACAATATAAGGAGCATCCTTTACTGAATATGTGTATTTATTTCCTGCTTAATAGAAGCATTTTTAGAAAGATCAGACTATCCTTTTGGTTTCCCGAGGCTTCGAAGGCTCTTGTTCCAGGCCCAACCCACCTGCAATATAAGGAGCATATTTTACTGAGTATGTGTGTTTAGTTTCAGCTCAATAGGAACAGTTTCATTTCTGTACTGAAAATGGAAAAGAAAGTACCTCTTCGTTTCCTGAGGCAATACTTCAAAGGCGCTTCTTCAAGGCCCAATCTGCCTGCAATACAAGGGGCATCTTTTAGAGTACTTCCTGGGGACATATTTCGAAAGCCTTTCTTCCAGTACCATCTGACCTGCAATATAAGGAGCAATTTCTACTGAGTATGTGTGTTTACTTTCAGCTCAATTAGAGTATTTTTATTTCTGCACTGAAGATGGAAAAGAAGGTACCTCTTGATTTCCTGAGGCCATACTTTGGAGGCCCTTCTTCAAGGCTCAATCCACCTGCAATACAAGGAAATCTTTTACTGAATATGTTTGTTTAATTTCAGTTCAACAGAACCATTTTTACAAAGAAGGTCATGGTAACCTATTAGTGCTTCCTGGGGACATATTTCGAAAGCCTTTCTTCCAGTAACATCCCACTTGCAATATATGTATGTGTGGTTAATTTCACCTCAGTAGGATCATTTTTATTTTATATTTTTATTTCTCAGAAAGGTCAATCTTTTGTACAATTTTACCTGCAAAATGAAGAGCATCTACTACTGAGTATGTGTATGTACACATTACTTCCTGAAATGGGTTGACCTGGGCTGACCTACGTTGATGTGCCAGCATTGGTTCACGTTAGGCTTAGTCAAGAGAGCATGTGAACAGGACATATTTCTATTCGCTGAACACGGACGATTACGTGCTGACGTTCGGAAGGCCATTCGAACGATTCCGTGTTCTTTATGCGAAAGAAATGGCGGGAAAATACGTCCAAACATCAATGCTTTCCCTGTTGTGCTGGTAGGTTCGGCGAGGCACTGCAGAGGGTTGTTTTCTGTACTACAAACACATTCACTGCGCATGGCCTTGGCGCATGTTCCCACGTCCCGTTCTGTGCCAGACTGAAAAAAGATAATCGCGCAAAACCCCGTCAAATCAATGAAGATCACGCACGTCTAGATAACAGTATGACAATGCCCTGTGAAAACTTTGAAGTGAGCCTGCCGATAATCTAAAAGTATGAAATGATTCGTGAGCGCTGAAACTTTGCTCAATTTGTCAAACATGCTTGGCCATACCGTGCGTTTCCATTGTTTTTGCTCAGATGGGTTTATTGCAAGGACGATACCGACAGACGCGCGCTGAATATATGGTTTTCTATATTCAGTCCAGTGCCTGCTCTAAAGGCGTAGGTACACGCGATAACTGCTATGCTGTTACATGCAATAATAGAACACGGCTTCAGAAATTACACTGGGCCCGCCGTAGGGCTACGAATGCACCAAATTACCGGCGCCCTTAGAATCAGTATTGGCGCACGGGTTACTAAGAGACCCAGTATTTTAGAGACAAAAATAGAACGGAGAAAAACGAATAGTGGAATGACAAACGGACTCAAGGGCATTTACGGTACGGCGCCCTTACAGCATCCGTGTCTCATGTTTCATTTGCTATACTTCTAATCTTGTTAGCCCAGGAAAGGTAACTGTAGAAGTTGTAGCAGTAGCAGCCAGTATGTGAACGGCAACAGAACAGGGAACTGTTCACGGCACAGCAACCAGCTTCAGAATAAGAATCTGTTGAACGAAGAAAATACATTAACGGAAATCAACCACACACCATCACAAAAGTTGCTTCGCGACTTATCACAGACTTATCGCGACTTATCGCGACTTATCCATCATGAGGGTGATACAGCAGTATATTACCGACAATTCTTTATAGATGCGCACATTACCCAAATTATGCTTGCTGCAGGTAGTTCGTCTTTGCCGCTGAGGGTAAAGACTGCTGACTCTATACTCCCTTTACGAATATGAGTTTTTGTGCTAAGTAGTACTCTGTGCTTACTCTTCCGTTTGTGTTTGTATATAATTTTTATATTATGATATCATGAAACGTACGTAATCTCTCTCTCTCTTAATCACTGCTGTGTTCGCATGAAGAGTGGGACTGCGGCACGTAGAGCTACATAATGTAGCTTTCTTTCCCCAGTGTCCTGTACCCCTTTATTTCTTAATTTTTGTTGTTGAAATATGACATACAATTAGAACAAAAATATTATGCATGTTTTACATCGCCTCGAAATCTGACATTTTATGTTTGGGCAACTCTCGAGGGAAAGGGCGGTACTGCAAAGGAAGCCGTGCGGGCAAAATGGCACGCGCATTTATTCTGGAAAACCAAAATATCGTTTAGAATTATCTTTTGCAAGATAAGAAGGGTGGCGATAGCAAGGTGTTATCGACGATGGTGGTCTCACACGTGCTGTTTCCCTCTTTACTGCGAGGGAACCTCAAGCTTATATAACCCGCAGCGCTACCAAGGCAGGAGGGAGAGCCATCCTGGAGGCTTGCGTGAGCAACGTCGACGGACGGGTTCCTTCGGCAGATTACGGCAGTTGTCTACTACAGGAAACTACGATGTAAGCGAATGACTATGTTATTAGTTGCTGGTTAACCTGAATGTTTGTGTTCTCTGGAGCTGGCTTGTCCAGGGGACATGAGCAGATAGTTGGTAGCGGTTTTCTCCAGTGCTTTCATCTTTGTGTTCTCCCCTCTTGTGTTTTATTTACTGTTTCCCGCCGCTTCTTATCAGTCATGCTTGCCAAGAGGAATTCTAGCTCCCTCGACAGTGCCGTGAACGGACCTGCTACAGCAGATGCCTTCCACTTCGTATGCTTCCCCAAATAGTTCAGCAACACAGCCCTCGGAAACCCGCTGCGCAGCAACTTTACGGTAGCAGCGCCATCAGAGTCGACGACGTCGTCCTCCTGCGTAGGGTGCTGTCCGCGGATACTGACTGCCCTTCCGCTGAAATTTTGCCCTTGTCAGACCTTTGAAAAGGTGGGAGTGTGGTAATAGGAAGGAGTTATCGCGAAGTCCCCCATCTTAAACATGGTGTCCCTTCTCTACTGCGAGGGAACCTGAAGCTTGTCCAGCCGTGGCTGGAAAACAAACGTCTTCACTAGTGTTGCTGCAGAGGACAGATTACGACGCAGTGGTTTTCTACAGGAAACTGTCGTGTATGCAAATAAACATGCTGTTGTTGGTTACCCTGAGGTTGCTTGTCTTCTTTGGGACATATGCATTTGTCACTACACGTAGTTCGCCTGGTTTAGTTTAGCCCCCTCTGCTAACCTCTTTTTCTGAGGTCAAGTTTCGAGAGCCATTCCAGCTGCAACTTTTCTTGTTAAAAATGTACGACTCACCTGTGTTGTTCAGAGCCCAAATTTCGAAAGTCCTCCTTCCATGCTACCTGCGAAATAAGTAGCTTCGGAGTGTGTGCGGGCTTCTACAGCTCGCCGTGGGGGCTAGGCAGTCCTGCTCTTCGTTTTCAGGGCGAGAGCAATACTATTTGTTAGATGTCACGTGGGCAGGCATGGGAAAGGGTAAAAATTTCCATTTTTACCTTTCATTTCGAAAGTTTCCCTGCAACCTTTGGGCACTTACCACCCCCTACCCCGCCACACAGACGTAAAAGTTCGATGCAGTCTGCAATGCCTGCACAAATTAAGGCTCCTGCATCGCTTAATGGACGCTACACAACAAATGGCGCTGAAAATCACTTCTCGTCAGTGCACAAGGCAAAACGGTCTTTTGCTATAGCGTACGTAATTCATCCAGTGGCGAAAAACTACCGATCACTACATGCACAAATGAAAAACTACAATTGGGAATTCAGTCTCCGAGCCAGAGGAATCGCCCAGGAAGAAGAAAGCGGCAGGTTTGAGCAGAGGAACGGAGATTTAATGTTAACTCATGTGACTTCCGGTGTTTCCCTGGTATGTACTGGTAGTGAAAACAAGGACGACGCAAAAAGCTAAACATGGCAGGCATGGCGCAACAGACACACTACTCAGCGGAAGTTGGCGCATGACCGGAACCCAACCAGATTTCGCAACCGCTCCGACGGCGTTGGTGAGAGCAATCTAGTTGTCAACTGCCACTCCGTTATTGGGGTGCACGAGCCCACAAAACAAGCAAGGAAGAGCTAAGCAGAGGTTAGTACAGATCATGGTAGTACGGGAGAAAAAAAAGGGGTGAGTGGCCTCCATCTATAGAGGCCATTACAGTCCGCGCTCTTCGCTCGCAGTTACGCTCGCGACGTACACTCGGATATCGTCTAATAATTTGAACGTTATCAGAGGACCGTCTGCATATCCGAGCATTCGATTGTCCTCAGGCTATTGTCTTGGGTTTATTGGTTGTACGTTTTAGTTCCCCCCACCCCACCCCACACACACACACACCTTGGGAATTCTTTGCTTTACGCCGAAAAAGTCATGTAGGGACGCCATGGTACAGACGGAGAAATCGAAATGGGACCTCTTGTCCAGAAGGCGGGAGGTCCGTGAAACGTTAGATTCCCCTTCAAAAAATCTGCCTCCCCCCCCCCCCGCGAAGTAGATCTTTGCTTTGCGATACCTCAATTTTTTTAGTTCCACCAAAAGGCACATGCCAAAGAAAGCAGCTACGGGTGTCACCCCCCTTACCACCCCCACAGACGCAAATACATGGTATATCCCTCAACAGCTGTTATTCCGCAGTAATTCCAGTCCACGGTGGGTCTCAAGACGACAAAGAAATTGTTTCAAAAGCTTCAAAAGTTTCAAAAAAGTTTCAAACCAGCAGCCATCTTGGCCTCACCTTGCCGTGTTTGCAGATAGCGGACAAACACCGGGGAAGTGTGCGCTGGCTATCATATAGGTAAACAATGGGCACATAGGGATGATATGGTCACCGCTGACAAAACTTTCCGTGGGAGGCTGGTCTCAGGAAGAATTTGTAGAACCGACCGCCGCTTATTTACTATAGATGACAATGCATCTTGCATAATTCCATTCAGGTATGCAGATTTCAATTGTGTGGCGCCCCTAATAAAGTACACATTAATCCTTTCCGCGATGGACGCTATAGCACAATAGCTAGGGTCGCTTCTAGCGAAGCGCAGGTTACAAATTCAGCCTATTGCCTCGTCCCAAAAATAAAGCTGTTGGAACATATTGGTATTGAATACGGCTAGGACAAAAACGCCCTCTTCACGCTTGTACGTTTGGTATGTCACTGCAATTTTAAGGTAAAAAAACATCTGATCACAACAACAGAGGCATTTCATAATGAAACCTCCATATCGGAAATTCCATTCATTTTATTTCCGTTACTGAATTACGCGGAGTCCATTTGTACCCCAGAGGAACATTGTCCTTGAAAAACATTGTTTTGGAAATCGATACAGAAAGCGTGCTCATTTTAGCATCAATCCTACGAATTATTATCTCGCAAGCGGTCATTGCGAGCATACAGGCAGATGTGATTTCTGCAGCCATTCCAATTTCCCTCCAAGGGTTCCGATCGTGTTACGTATGAGAAGCTGTCAAAAATGATCGTCGAAGCCAGAATGTATTTCATGGGCAGTCGCCGCGGCGTTTCCTCCAATTTTCCAGCGATGGGCATACAGAAAGATTCTCGTCCAAGTAGTCTCTGATGTGGCGAATATCCCTGTAGCCGTCGGCGTAAGTGTCGCGGCAAATGTTCGCTTCGTAAATATCTTCCACGGCGAACACGACATAGCCACCCTGAAAGCCCTGCTTCCTTGCCTTGCATATCTGAAATAATGAAATGCTTATCTCGATTGGCATTGCCTACTTCGGTCCTGAGTGAGTTATCCTAGAATCGAATTACAAATTGTAAAATAGTACATAATGTCAGTGATGGCCAGTAGTTAACTACAAGTAGTTAAACTACTAGTTACTGCCTGATTGTAGTTAGAAAGTAGTTATCAACTACTTGCAGAGATGTTCTTTAGTTTCATGAATCTGTTCAAGGCCTTTCACCTACCCGTTCACCCCCTATTCCACTCGACTTTCAGTGCACTTTGCTACTTGGGTAGTGTTCTTAGACACCTAAATATGAATCATAAGCAGTGATAAAACTGAAGATTTAGTTTGAACAAGTAGCTAAAAAGGTAAATCAAGGCTCAAGGTAAATCCTGCCGTAAAACCTGCGGCAAAATCTGAAGTAGTTGGCGCCTGCAGTAACCTTACTACTGTAGTTAACTACTCGAAACAGTAGTTTAACTAAACTAGTTTAAAGTAAGCAGTTGTAGTCTATGAGGAAGCTTAGAAATCCATAGAGGTCAGTGGAAATGACCACGAAGTAGATGACCATCTAGGTGTATCGACCAGTCAACTGTTGAGAGGGTGCTTAGAAACCTAAACGGGAGGGAAAGTGACCAATGAGCATATGTCTAGATGGAATTATTGACTAAGCAGTTAGGCTCCATCAGTAAAAATGAGCTTAAAAACCTAGAGAGTAGCAGCTCTGTCATGCAACTGGAAGTATGCACCAATAAGCGGGCGATGGGGATGGAGCACAGAGATGACTGAAAGTGACCAATGAGTAGATGTCTAGCTAGAAGTATGAACCAAGAGACAGAATGGAGAGAGCTTAGAAATGTAGACACGAGCAGTGCCTGACCATGAGCAGCATGACCTGAGCAGCATGACCAATAAATGAGTGGATGTCCCAGCTGGATTGATAAGTTCCACCGATGTAGATGAGTGGAATTGACCAGTGAGGGGCTCTCTATGATGCAGCTGGACCAATAGCGGTTGGACCCCACCAGCCTGTGAGTAGAAGTGACCTATGAGTGGCTACACTAGCTGGACCAATAAGCAGTTGAAGCTGAGCGCAAAGGAGGGGCTGCCCTGGGCCAATAGACTGTCTGAAGCTGATGCTCATCAACCCGCGCGCCACCTGCTTGGGCATTGTCTATGTAAACCTGGGCCAATCGGCTCACATGAATATGACCCTGGACGGGTAAGCAATTGTGGGAGCGACCTTGGCAGCCTGGTAAGTGCATGCGAAAGCGAGTCAATCGGTGTTCAGCAGGGACCTGGACAGGGCAAATCAAGTAGACTCAAACAAGTGGCGGAGCTTGTGAAGGGGACAGAGTAAATCCCCTACACTCTTAGAAATGAACTTCACCACATAGCACGCTCCTAGCCAACCATCATCCCGAATGACAACGTTCTCGCCCCTGATTTGTTGAAAACAGGAGGCGGAGCCTCTTTTGTGGCCATTATGCACGGCATGGAATAGGCTCCACCTCCAGTTTTCAACAAATCAGAGGCGAGAACGTTGTCATTCGGGATGAAGGTTGGCTAGGAGCGTGCTATGCGGTGAAGTGCATTTCTAAGAGTGTATGCTTCGTAAAAGTAGCCGAACCTTTTTTGGATCGCCGTTAACGTTTTCCTCCTCTCTCACGCCTTTTCTCACGCGGTCTAAGGCGTCTTGCCTCTTTCATTGGGCTTTCGGTATCACGTGGTGCGGCGCCTGTTCCGTAGCCGCCATTCGCGCTGCAGAAAGCAGGACAGCCTAGCGAGAGCCAACACTCTAAAAACCGCATAGCACGCTGTGCACCAACCATTGCGAAGAAGGATACGGTTATCGTTTGATTTGAAGAGAGCGGGCATACGCCTTTTTGTGACAATTTGGACATATAAAATTGTCACAAAAAGGCGTACGCCCCATTTCGCTTCGAATGAGAAGCGATAACCCTATCATTCTTCGCAATGGTTGGCGCACAGCGTGCTATGCGATGAAATTCTGTTTTTAGAGTGAATGCCAAACTATAGGACTGCGCTTATTTCCGAATCTCCCCTTCAGCGTTTTATGCAAAAATTAGTCGCTGTGCGTTCAGGTGCCATACCCGATATGGCGGAGGCAAGGGTATTTCAAGGGTATTTATACGGGAAAGCCGTCATCCCAGCTTTGTGAAGGAAAGGCTTTCTAGGCCTTTCAGTTTCGTCAAGCCCACACCTTTATTATCCTTTATCTTACTTTACCCATGCTGTCGCCGTGCAAAGCTGTCATCTTCAACGCGTAGCCACATTTTGCGTCCAGTTGCGACGCCGTAGTGAATTTTTGCTTGTGCTCAGGATCATTTCACAGATGGGTCACGCTTATGCATGTATTCTTGAGAACGTAACACAGTGCGGCGCATTTGACCGAGCAGTATACCATTCTCCTGTTTCTATTACGTCAGCGTACCTCACACGACAGTGTCGTTTGTTGAAATTCCTGTTGTCGTGTGTTGCCTTTTTGACAGTTACTTTCTTTGTCCCAAACCACTTCCCTTAATAAAGTGAAGTGGTTGGGGAAAGAACCAAGCTGACCCAACTCGTCTGAACCTAACAAGGGTGCTGTTTAAATCGGGCCGCTTCTCAATACGTTAAAACATGGCAGGCCGTACACAAGCTTCAAGATTGTTCCAATTAACCTGAAGTATGGCTTATCGAAGCTCTTATAAAGGGCAACCTGCACTCTTAAAAATGAACTTCACCACATAGCATGCTCCTGGCCAACCATCATCTCGACTGATATCATTATCTGCCCTGAACACTTATGCTGTTCATAATTGTCTCAAAAAAGGCGTACGCCTCCGGTTTTCAACAAGTCAGAGCAGATAAGGATATCATTCGAGGTGATGATTGGCTAGGAGCGTGCTATGCGGTGAAGTTCATTTTTAAGAGTGCAGTGTATCTGCTCATTGCCATAAACACGTGAACGCTTTATTGCATGCATTTGTTTATTTATTTTCAGTCTTCATAGCGGGATTAAATTTCACGAGGACATCCGACGAAGACATCTCCTGAACGCGCAAACAGAACAAACAGTAAAATTTCTCTTGCGTGCGCACGGCTGTAACACGGCTGTCGTCTGCTACGGTGCAGCAGCAATCCATTCTCGAGGCGAAGGGAGAGAAGCGTGTGGGGGCGGGGGGGGGGAGCAGGACTGCGCTACCTTTTTTAGTAGTCAGGGGCTTTAGGACGGAGCTATGACCAACCAATCAAAGGACTGAAGACGTTGAATGGACCAATCAGTGTGAAGGTGTGGAGTCAATCAAGTAGGCTTGGACCAACCAGAATGAAGTGAGCGGAGGTATGACCAACCAATCAGCGTGAAGGGCCGGTGCTGGGATCGACTAATCAGAGCAATTAGAACCGGCTTCTGTGAGTTAGAATTAGCTTCAACTGGATTTTGAAAATAATGTTGTATGCGGTGACGTTAGACTATTTATATGGGATGTAATGAAGTTCTGTGAAGAAAATTTAAGTGACCTAGCTGCGTGAACAGAAACATAATGGTGGAGTCTGCATCCACCGCTACCGCTACGAAAGTTACTACGCAAGTCCGTGAAGTCTATACAGAACTCCGGTGAGCTCTAAGAGATTCATTAATGCAAGATTGACATTGCCACGCAATTTTAAAAAACTTCACCGCAAAGCACGCTCCTAGCCAACCGTAATCTCAAGAGATATCGTTATCTGCCAATTATGAACAGCTTAAGTGTCACAAAAAAGGCGTACGCCTCCAGTGTTCAGAAAATCAGGGCAGATAGCTAAGTATATCATTCGAGATGATGTATGGCTAGGAGCTTGCTATGCGGTGAAGTTTTAACAATGTCTGTCGGCGATCCTAAGGGATCCTTCAAAGCTGTAGATGGCCTCTACTTCAAAAGAGTTCTAGCCTGTCCGTGTATCGGTTGTGTGTTTATTATATATGGTTATATGTGTGTGTTATACCGGGTGTTTCAGTTAAATCCCCGGGCTAAATAATTCGCGAACGGGTGCACCAATCCACGAACTTTCTTTTTTACAACTATCTGTCCAATACCACCTACAAGCTGCACACCGTGTGAATGAGTGTGAGGCGCTCATTATTAAAATAAAAATGCAAATGAGTTTCGTCAAAAAGCGTATCTTCTAAAGCAGGGCGCTGTCGGCATTAAAATGGGTACTACCCCTTTTGGGACCTTCAGTGGACACCTTTTAGAGAAAAATCTGCCACCGAAGCGGGTCATTTGTTGCAGTAATTAATTGGTTTCGGTTTACGTATTTTTGTCGCGGCTGGTCGCGGCGAAGCGCAAAAGGGCGTATTTCATTGGTGTAATACATTGGTGTAATTCATTAATGTAAGGACGTAATTTATTGAGCGTCCTTTTGCGCTGCGCCGCGACCAGCCGCGACAAAAATACGTAAACCGAAACCAATTAATTACTGCAACAAATGACCCGCTTCGATGGCAGATTTTTCTCTAAAAGGTGTCCATTGAAGGTCTCAAAAGGGGTAGTACCCATTTTAATGCCCGGTATATATATACATGACCGAAAACGAGCACATGATGGTGAGAATATTTCTCACCATCTCTAAGATCCTGAAAAACAGTGCTGGAATCCAGAGACAAATCGCAACCCATCGCTGCAGTCAAGGAAGTTGAGGTTACGTACCTTAACCCTCATTGTAAGGTGTGTGTCAAAGACAGTTATACTGTCAGAGTATGTACGCAACACCCGTACCACCATCTTCTGGTCGATGACATCCCATGATGTGGAATCACAAAGGTACCAGTGGAACTGGTTATTGTTGGGATCCACGCAGATCTACGTTTGAGAGAAAAACAGACCTGATGAAGTGCAGTCCACCGCATGAAAGCTTGTGCGAGGATGCAAGCAGGATAGTGCCAACGTGTGTCATTTTTACCAGAACCAAAAGTTTTACCACAAGGAAAGAGTTACTAATTGCGGGTCTATAGCGGGTATCCGACTACACTATCTTCCCGGTACTTGATACGTAACCTGCTAGAAAACATTGCTATGATGACGTGACGTGGTCGTATGGTCGTGGACGACGGTGCGTGAATGAATGAATTTTCCTGAAGGAATGATGTGTCGTCGTCTACACAACAGTTGTAGACATGGTCTTTTTCAGTGTGTAACTCGTGTTACAGTCTCCTTGCAAAATACTAATATGAGAGAACTAGAACCCCAAACTTCTACCCACAACGCAGCGACGCAGGATCCACATCGCGAGGAATCGTGATTAGGCAGCAATTGCGATAGTCTTCAGGTGCGGGCAAAGCGAGCCTCGGCGACAGAGATCAACAAAGCGGGGACTTGTTTGGCGTTCGCAAACATGATTACACACTTCAAGGAGGGTTGGCACAGGCGCTTCCTTTCACCACTTCTCTGTACTCGCACTGCCGATTCCGTGCTGATGGCGGTAATGGCAGCGGCCCGAACGAAGAAGACAACATGGACAAACACTGAAACAGCCGAAATAGCATTTGCATTAACGTGAATATAGTAGATTGCCCGGACCAATGTCTTCTTTTAATTTGAAACTTCAGTGGGTATTGTGCAAGACTCTCACCAGACGGCGGGTAACCGGACAGGTAATTAATCATTCCCAAGAATAATCTGAGTCTTATACCCCTGTCAGACGGGCACATATACGGCCTTAACGGTCACGGCCGTAAATGCATACCGTCATTAACTTATATGTATATGTGTTTAACGTATATGTGCCCGTCTGACTGAGGTATTACTGACGTAGCTTGACTTCGGAATTGCTCCTATAGATTTTGTTCTTTCGGGGTCTATCTTCAAACCGTCAACAGTGAGATGATGTCCGAGATACCTCACTTCGCTTTTTCCAAAGTGACACTTCGTGAGGTTCAACTTCAGATGAACTTCTCGACACCTCTGCTGTACGCTCCGGAGGTTTTCATCGTGTTTCTCTTTCGTGCCATCCCAGACAAGTATATCGTCCATGGCGACTTGCATCCCCTTCAGATCATGCGGGATGCCGTGCATAATTCGCTGGAAAACTTCAGGAGCCGTGTATATGCCAAAGGGCATCCTGTTGAAGCGGTAACCTTCAAACGGAATGCTCATTATACATAGCTTAAAACCTTTAGAGGCGAGTGGTATTTGCCAATACCCATGGCTCAGGAGCTCACGTGGCACGGAATTCCTGCACTGTTGGCAATGAATCTCGAATGATATCGTTATCTGCCCTGATTTGTTGAAACCGGGAGGCGTACACCTTTTCTGTGACAATTATGAACAGCATAAGTATCACAAAAAAGGCGTACGCCTCCAGTTTTCAACAAATCAAGGCAGATAACGATATCATTCGAGATGATGGTTGGACAGGAGCGTGCTATGTGGTGAAGCTCATTTTTAAGAGTGTGCCGTCAGGGTGTGCTAACACACCACTGGAAACCGCAGTGCAAAGACAGTCAGGTGTATAAGAGAAAAAAATTAGCAGGAGCTCTTTAGCTGCACGTCGGCACGCCAGTACTGGACAGCTGCTTTGGCCTTGTTGGGCTATCAGGCCATTGGACCGAGGATGCCAGCAACTCGGTGGCAGGGTACAAGTTGCTTAGACACGTCGTCTTCCGCGAGGGACGTTAAATACGGGGTGCCGTGTGATGAGCTTTCGTCGCACGTTAAAGAACCCTCAGGTGGGCAAGAGGAACCCCCAGACAGACACCTGTGCCGTCGCTAATGCTCTCAGTTGTCTCGCGACGTAAACCCCCAATTATCATTATCTTGACAACGTGTCAATGACACCGCTAGTATTAACACGCACTTGAGCCATTTTCGATCCCTAGCAATAATAATGGTGGTTGACTAGGGCTCCCACAGCACTTGCGATGCAGAACCGCCAGGCAGCAGGACTCTCCTCGGTGCTGGCACGAGCTGCTTCTCTGGCCAGCCCTTGGGGTTGACCACATAGCGTTTACGCGTGGATGCGTCGAGGAAATCGACAAAGGCAACAGCAGCCATAGGCGTTCCCAGGATTTTTTTCCAAACAAGCTGCAACCCTGCCCCCCCCCCCCCCCCCCCCCTACCACCTCTTCTTCTGGAGACGGACGTTGCGGACTGTGCGGGTGTTCAGAGGTTCGTATGACATCTGAGAATAATCATTACGACTTACGACTAATGAGGGCACAATTTTCACATGCGACCTTGTAGCTCCAGAGGAGTGCCACGCCCCCCCCCTCCACCACTCTCGGTACGCCCATGACAGCAGCGATGCCGCGCTCGACACCGAGGGTGCGCTGAACAACGGACCCACATGCCAGGGGATTTGTTTGTTTGTTTTTTCTGTCGTATACTTAGCTCGAAGACGTATGTACTTTCCACTAATGAACCCACCATTGTCGTAAATCTGCCCGCGACAGTCCTTGATGTTTATGCCATGTGCTTCGGACGTGGGCATGTCGTCAGCCTTATGCTCCTGATCAGCATGAACCGTACGAATCTTAGCTTTCAACTGGCGTAGCATTTTCAAAATGCACGACAGTTCTTGCTGCGTATGTGATTTGGGAACCTAAAGGCGTAACTTTACAGAACAAACAATTGCTCAGAAACGTGGCTCAGTAGTTAGCGTGCTGGCCATGTCGAGTGCAGTGTCTGGGGGTTTATTCCTGGGGTCTCCCTCAGACACTGTCCAGGCATATGGCTGCACAGTTCCTTTAGAAGTCGGTCTAGGACTCATATTCCCCTCAGAGCGTCATTCGTCACTTTTCCCGCCTCTTTCAGCACTGCCATCGTCACCAGCGACAATTGCTGCACTGGCTGCAACACTTCCGTTCCGTTCACGATCAACTCATGCCAGTCGGCGCTCCGCAGGAGCAGTTCGGTACGCGCGGTAGTTCGATTGCACTGTTAAAGGAGGTCTGCATGCCTTTCGTTACGGGTTTACTAGATGTAATATTGTTTTTCTACGCTTCGTAATTCTATTTACAATTTATTGTTCAATTCTTCTCCTCCATAACGTGTGCACCGTTAATACAAGAACACACTTTTTTTCGGATATCGACGAGTACAAGCACCGCCATCCAGATACCTCTATCCATTGTTACGCCATCTGAAGAATTGTAGAACCCAATCAGACGCCAACACGGAGGTCCACATAACGTTCTGCTTTACGCTCTTAACAATGAGGGGGGAGGGGTCGAGGCACGTGCCTAGCCAACCATCATCCAGAGTGACAACATTCTCGTCCCTGATTTGTTGCAGACGGGAGGTGGAGCGTATTTTGTAGCCATAATGCGGTACATATTTTATATTGTATATTTTGGTGGGACACATTGCAAACTACCTTGACAACATAAATTTCATTACCGAAAGGCAACACGGGTTCCGAAGAGGTTTGTCGACCGTAACTCAGCTTTTAGATTTTGTGCACAATCTGTCTATTTCTATCAACAATAGAGGTCAAACGGATGTTATCTTTTTAGATTTATCACGTGCCTTTGACAAAGTGTCGCATGCAAAACTTCTGATAAAGCTCAGAGAGCTTCTCAAGAATGAAATCATTGTACGTTGGCTGACAGACTATCTTAATTTACGGCAACAGTATGTTGAAGTACGGGGCGATAGGTTTGGATTAGTGCCAGTTACATCGGGAGTGCCGCAGGGGTCGGTACTCGGCCCTTTGCTGTTCTTACTCTTTATTAATGATATGGTACGTGATATCTCGGTGAAGGTATCAATGTTTGCAGACGATTGTGTAATTTTTTCTCGTATTTCGTGCCGGAGGGATCAGGACGCTCTTAACACTGCTCTTAATGCTATAAGTAGTTGGTGTTCATCTTGGCAAATGGACCTCAATGTACAAAAGTGTGCGGTTATGACTGTGTCAAGACAGAGTGATCCTTTACGTTACACGTATGAAATCGACGGCCGGGCTGTCAATTTTGTTAATAGCTACATCTATTTAGGGATTAACATCACGAATGATTTGACCTGGAATTCCCATATCGAAAAAATTTGTCGAAGGGCATCTCATAGGTTGTGGTTCTTGAAACGAAATTTAAAGCACGCTACCCCTGATACAAAGCTAGCCGCTTACAAAACTTGTGTGCGACCGATATTAGAGTATGCTTCCCCCGTATGGGACCCTTTTACTACCACTAATATTGATAAACTCGAAGCCATCCAGAAGAGAGCCTTACGATTCATTTACAATCGATATAGCCCTAGCTCATCCATTACCTGTATGTACGAATTAGCTGGACTCGACTCATTGGTTAGAAGACGAAAGATTAATAGATGAGCTTGTCCAAGGGACATACAAGATTAATATTGACCATTACGTTGAAAGGGCTTCACATTGCCGAACTCGATCACACCATTTGCAGTTTAGAACAGAAATTCCTAGGACAGACTCCTTTAAATATAGTTTCTTTTCACGGACCACAACTGACTGGAACTGTCTTCCTGCAGACGCAGTACATGCAACATCCGTGAATGCATTTTTAGCTGTCGTTGGTGATCAGCTGTAATTACTTTCCACAAAAGATTATTGTTTTGATGTTTTGAGTGTATCTTCTTGTTGGTGGTGGTTATTGTTTTTTTGTTTTTTTTACTGCAGTGCTCGTTTTAGTTGCTGTAAACTTTACAATGTATGTCCCACCCCTGCTTTGGCTGCTATCAAGCAGCTGGCAGTATTGATAAATAAAAAAAAATAAAAAAAATAATGGGGTCCACATAATAGGCTCCACCTGCCGTTATCAACAAAGCAGGTGCGAGAACGTTGTCGTTGGGGATGATGGTTGGCTAGCAGGCGAGAAGATACGAACCTATCAGATTCATCTATACAAAAGGTGTCACAGCCAGCAAGTTAAAACACCCGTTTGGAGCCGACACAGTCGGCGGGCTAGCTTGGTAAAGTTCATAGCCCTTTAAAACGAAAATGCACCTACACTCTTAGAAATGAGTTTCACCGCATAGCACGCTCCTAGCCAACCATCACCTCGAATGATATTGTTATCTGGCCTGATTCGCTGAAAACGGGGTGCGTACGCCTTTTTGTGACACTTATGCTGGTCATAATTGTCACAAAAAGGCGTACGCCCCCGTTTTCAGCGAATCAGGCCAGATAACGAAATCATTCGAGATAATGGTTGGCTAGGAGCGTGCTATGCGGTGAAGTTCATTTTTAAGAGTGTACAGTCTTAAAAATGAACTTCACCGCATAGCACGCTCCTTGCCAACCATCATCCCGAATGACAACGTTCTCGCCCCTGATTTGTTGAAAATGGGAGGCGGAGCATATTTCGGCCATTATGCACGTCACAGAATAGGCTCCGCCTCCCGTTTTCAACAAATCAGGGGCGAGAACGTTGTCAATCGGGATGATGGTTGGCTAGGAGCGCGCCATGCGTTGAAGTTCATTTCTAAGAGAGTACGATATCATGTGTCTACGCTCTTAAAAATGAACTTCACCGCATAGCACGCTCCTAGCCAACCACCATCTCAAACGATGCCCAGATTTGTTGAAAATAGGAGGCGTACGCCTTCTTGTGACACTTATGCTGTTCATAATTGTCACAAAAAAGGCGTATGCCTTCCATTTTCAACAAATCAGGGCAGATAACTATATCATTCGATTGGCTAGAAGCATGCTATGCGGCGAAGGTCATTTTTAAGAGCGTAGGCACATGATAGGCGCCTATCATGTAGGCGCCACGTAGGCGCCTATTTGGAACATGCATAATATTGAAAGATGGAAGTCACTGAAAAGGTTAGGCAGCTGTAGGACTCGAACCCACATCTTCTGGATTGCCGGTCCAGGGCTCTGCCAACTGAGCTGAGCTAACACGCCTCTCCAGTGACTTCCAAGGCAGTGGCGGTCCCAGGGGTGCGAGAGCTGTCTCCACCACCCCAAAAACATAGCCTCGTCCAGTTTTCGTCTCTTTCTTTGTGACACTCTCAAGGAGAGCGACCTAAATGGGTCCTAAAATGGATTACCAGTGATAGGACTTCGTGCGAGAAAAGGTTGATCTCGTGTCCAGAACCCCTCGCACCCAAATGGATAGCGCCTGGCTAAAGGCTCGCAGACGCCCCCACCCCACCCCACCCCAATGTACTTCGCTGGGACCGCCCCTGTTCCAAGTGTGCGTCATCTGAAGGGTCCCACATAGGCGTCTCCTCCCATTTTCCATAGATAAGGACACCGAATGATATCGTTCCTAATGGTTCCTAAGACAATTAGACGGGGCCGCAGCCAGCACGTGTTTGGTTACTGCTTCTGATTCGGAGGGAACGTAAGGCTTTTTGTAGCAGTTTGAATATATGAAAATTGCCACACAAAGGTGTACGCCCCCTCTGCCTTCGAATCAGAAGCCATAACGTTATATATACCGGGTGTTTCAGTTAAGTCCCCGGGCTAAATAATTCGCGAACGGGTGCACCAATCCACGAACTTTCTTTTTTACAAGTATCTGTCCGATACCACCTACAAGCTGCACACCGTGTGAATGAGTGGGAGGCGCTCATTATGAAAATAAAAATGCAAATGAGTTTCGTCAAAAAGTGTATTTTCTACAGCAGGGCGCTGTCGGCATTAAAATGGGTACTACCCCTTTTGGGACCTTCAGTGGACACCTTTTAGAGAAAAATCTGCCACCGAAGCGGGTCATTTGTTGCAGTAATTAATTTGTTTCGGTTTACGTATTTTTGTCGCGGCTGGTCGCGGTGAAGCGCAAAAGGGCGTATTTCATTGGTGTAATTCATTGGTGTAATTCATTAATGTAAGGACGTAATTTAGCGATGGATAAGGGAGTGAAAGAGCGTCCTTTTGCGCTTCGCCGCGACCAGCCGCGACAAAAATACGTAAACCGAAACCAATTAATTACTGCAACAAATGACCCGCTTCGGTGGCAGATTTTTCTCTAAAAGGTGTCCACTGAAGGTCCCAAAAGGGGTAGTACCCATTTTAATGCCGACAGCGCCCTGCTTTAGAAGATACACTTTTTGACGAAACTCATTTGCATTTTTATTTTAATAATGAGCGCCTCCCACTCATTCACACGGTGTGCAGCTTGTAGGTGGTATCGGACAGATACTTGTAAAAAAGAAAGTTCGTGGATTGGTGCACCCGTTCGCGAATTATTTAGCCCGGGGATTTAACTGAAACACCCGGTATAATATCATTCGTTGCAATGGTTGGCACGTGGCGTGTATATAAGATTACACATTTGTGAAAAGAACAGGCTCATCCAGCACACCTGGGGCGAAACCATGAGTTGAAAGAGCGGAGAGACCCTATTGGTGGTGAGGCAGCATACGGCATTCGAAGGCACGACCGAACTGGCCGATAGACATCGCATGACGATTTTAAAAACCGTTGAACAGTCATTTACAGACAGGTGACGCTGAAAATCTCATTACAATTGCGTAAACCCCTCTTACCGTACTTTTTAGACAATTTTGACAATGCGCAAACCAAAGTTTCAGCTTCAGCGAAGCAACTTTCTCAGTATCATATTTCTGCATATTTTGTGCATATTGAGACTTATGTTTCGAGCCCCATATTCGCATGGCATATTTTGTAATTTGCTCTGCAGTTGCTGTGCAGGAACCTAATCATCATGGACCACAAATCTCATGACAGGAACTCGCTAGCAACTCCCGCTACGGTAGCTTGACACCGATCCAAAAGAACCCTGTCCGCACCAATTCCACTAATAAAGTATTGCGTAGAGACGCTAGGCCTTGTGGCATATATGGCTAAAAGCTCAAAGGCGAGAGGGACACTGTGCGCAATGCACTTTCTATCTTTTTAAAACTACAGACAGCCGGATCAGAAGACGACCTTATCGGTAGACGACATACAGCGACATCTTGAGGTCTATGGGAGCTTTGGTCACGCAACATGCAGGCTCAGTGGCGAGAGGGACACTGTGCGCAATGCACTTTCTGTCTTTTTAAAACTACAGACAGCCGGATCAGAAGACGACCTTATCGGTAGACGACATACAGCGACATCTTGAGGTCTATGGGAGCTTTGGTCACGCAACATGCAGGCTCAGTGGCGAGAGGGACACTGTGCGCAATGCACTTTCTATCTTTTTAAAACTACAGACAGCCGGATCAGAAGACGACCTTATCGGTATACGACATACAGCGACATCTTGAGGTCTATGGGAGCTTTGGTCACGCAACATGCAGGCTCAAAGGCGAGAGGGACACTGTGCGCAATGCACTTTCTATCTTTTTAAAACTACAGACAGCCGGATCAGAAGACGACCTTATCGGTAGACGACATACAGCGACATCTTGAGGTCTATGGGAGCTTTGGTCACGCAACATGCAGGCTCAAAGGCGAGAGGGACACTGCGCGCAATGCACTTTCTATCTTTTTAAAACTACAGACAGCCGGATCAGAAGACGACCTTATCGGTAGACGACATACAGCGACATCTTGAGGTCTATGGGAGCTTTGGTCACGCAACATGCAGGCTCAAAGGCGAGAGGGACACTGTGCGCAATGCACTTTCTATCTTTTTAAAACTACAGACAGCTGGATCAGAAGACGACCTTATCGGTAGACGACATACAGCGACATCTTGAGGTCTATGGGAGTTTTGCACACGCAACATGCAGGCTCAGTGGCGAGTGGGACACAGTGCACAACTCCCGATCTATCTTTCTAAAGCTATAGACAGCCGGATCGGAAGATGACTCCGCCGGTGTGGAACATTCAGCGACACCTAGAGGTGTATAGGAGCTTTGCGAATGCATAGGGTTCTTGGTTTTCGGGTTTTGATTTTTCAAATTCGGGAGGGAAAAATCGGGTGCCATTTACACACGAGAATTCGTGCAGAAATCGGGCGCTATGATCTCTGACATCATGTTACCGAAAGGCATATGAAACAAACCGCAACTGTGATACTGGGACGAGAAACAGTGGGATAATGAATGACCGCGGTGTTCAAACACTTGCCTGTTCTTCACAAAAGTTCGTCTTTGACTCCTGCAGGAGGGGATCATAAACGGAGGACAAATAGGTTGTCACAAATAGCTCTCTTTGCCGATATTATGATTCACTTTTCCGACGGTTTACCGAGAACGACAAGGTGAACGACCGCAAGGTATCCGACGGATCAGAAGACGACCTTATCGGTAGAGAACATACAGTGACACCTTGAGGCCTATGGGAGCCTTGCAGACGCAACATGCAGGCTCAGAGGCGAGAGGGGCACTGTGCACAATGCGCGTTCCATGTTTTTTAACGCTACAGACAGCCGCATCAGAAGACGACCTTATCGGTAGAGAACATACAGCGACATCGTGAGGTCCATGGGAGCTTTGCACACGGAACATGCAGGTTCAGGGGCAAGAGGGACACAGTGCACAATGCGTTTTCCATCGTCTTAAAGCTGCTGACAGCCGGTTCAGAAGACGACCTTATCGGTAGAGAACATACAGCGACATCTTGAGGTGTATGGGAGCTTTGCACACACAACATGCAGGCTCAGGGGCGAGAGGAACACGGTGCACAACTCCCGTTCCATCTTTTTAAAGCTACAGACAGCCCGACCAAAAGATGACCTTATAGGTAGAGAACAAGCGACATCTTGAGGTCCATGGGACCTTTGCACACGCAACATGCAGGCTCAGAGGCGAGAGGGACACAGTGCACAACTCGCGTTCGATCTTTTAAAACTACAGACAGCCGGATCGGAAGACGACCTTATCGGTAGACGACATACAGCGACATCTTGAGGTCTATGGGAGCTTTGGTTACGCAACATGCAGGCTCAAAGGCGAGAGGGACACTGTGCGCAATGCACTTTCTATCTTTTTAAAACTACAGACAGCCGGATCAGAAGACGACCTTATCGGTAGACGACATACAGCGACATCTTGAGGTCTATGGGAGCTTTGGTCACGCAACATGCAGGCTCAGTGGCGAGAGGGACACTGTGCGCAATGCACTTTCTATCTTTTTAAAACTACAGACAGCCGGATCAGAAGACGACCTTATCGGTAGACGACATACAGCGACATCTTGAGGTCTATGGGAGCTTTGGTCACGCAACATGCAGGCTCAGTGGCGAGAGGGACACTGTGCGCAATGCACTTTCTATCTTTTTAAAACTACAGACAGCCGGATCAGAAGACGACCTTATCGGTAGACGACATACAGCGACATCTTGAGGTCTATGGGAGCTTTGGTCACGCAACATGCAGGCTCAAAGGCGAGAGGGACACTGTGCGCAATGCACTTTCTATCTTTTTAAAACTACAGACAGCCGGATCAGAAGACGACCTTATCGGTAGACGACATACAGCGACATCTTGAGGTCTATGGGAGCTTTGGTCACGCAACATGCAGGCTCAAAGGCGAGAGGGACACTGCGCGCAATGCACTTTCTATCTTTTTAAAACTACAGACAGCCGGATCAGAAGACGACCTTATCGGTAGACGACATACAGCGACATCTTGAGGTCTATGGGAGCTTTGGTCACGCAACATGCAGGCTCAAAGGCGAGAGGGACACTGTGCGCAATGCAGTTTCTATCTTTTTAAAACTACAGACAGCCGGATCAGAAGACGACCTTATCGGTAGACGACATACAGCGACATCTTGAGGTCTATGGGAGTTTTGCACACGCAACATGCAGGCTCAGTGGCGAGTGGGACACAGTGCACAACTCCCGATCTATTTTTCTAAAGCTATAGACAGCCGGATCGGAAGATGACTCCGCCGGTGTGGAACATTCAGCGACACCTAGAGGTGTATAGGAGCTTTGCGAATGCATAGGGTTCTTGGTTTTCGGGTTTTGATTTTTCAAATTCGGGAGGGAAAAATCGGGTGCCATTTACACACGAGAATTCGTGGAGAAATCGGGCGCTATGATCTCTGACATCATGTTACCGAAAGGCATATGAAACAAACCGCAACTGTGATACTGGGACGAGAAACAGTGGGATAATGAATGACCGCGGTGTTCAAACACTTGCCTGTTCTTCACAAAAGTTCGTCTTTGACTCCTGCAGGAGGGGATCATAAACGGAGGACAAATAGGTTGTCACAAATAGCTCTCTTTGCCGATATTATGATTCACTTTTCCGACGGTTTACCGAGAACGACAAGGTGAACGACCGCAAGGTATCCGACGGATCAGAAGACGTCCTTATCGGTAGAGAACATACAGTGACACCTTGAGGCCTATGGGAGCCTTGCAGACGCAACGTGTAGGCTCAGTGGCGAGAGGGACACAGTGCGGGTTGCGTGTTCCATCTTTTTAAAGCTGCAGACAGCCGGATCGGACGACGACTTTACTGGTATAGAATATTCAGCGACACGAACACGTCTATAGGAGCTTTGCGCATGCAACGTGTAGGCTCACAACCGAGAGAGACAGAGTGGACGGTGCACATTGCATTTTTTAGAGCTGCAGGAAACCGGATCGGGAGACTGCTATAGCGGTAGAGAACTTTCAGTGACACCTAGACATCTGCACACGCAACGTTCAGGGTCAGCAGCAAGAGGAACTAAGGGGACGGAGCGCGCTCTGCAGAAACACTACTTAACGCGACCATCAACATCTTGTTTGTCTCGAATCCCTTGGTGGTACTATGCTTACTGAAAAAAAGTAAAGAAAAGAAAAACACGTACGAATGACGCCTGATAGTGGGTCATAGTAGAGTCTTCCCACACAGTGTTACCAGTTGGATGGCAAAAGGAGCTTGCTCCCAAGCTTGGTAGCAGGGCCGTATGGTAGAGCACCAAATCAGGTTTAACCTCGCTGGATAGCAAAAGAGTAGGTAAGTTACAACAGTGCAAATTACCGTCCACGAATTCTTACTTTACGACCCGCTGGAACTTTGTCGTCAATGTGTCCATAACAGCACGATCATTCTTCCCTTCGAATAGGGGCGTGGCGCCGAACAAAATGTACCCGTAGTCTTCTCTGTATCTTCTGAATTCTTGCTGGACTGAAGCTACTTTCTGAAAATCAACCATAATACTCGTTTAAGTACATAACCTCTTCCAATACATTGGGACCTGAACGGTCACATTCGAGTGCACTCTTAAAACAGAGCTTCACGCTCTGCGAAGACACATTCACCGCATAGCACGTTGACCGCCACCCATTGCAAGGAATGAAGAGAGGGAGGGGCGTACGCCTTTTTCTGTCAATTTGAATACATGATAACGGGGGGTTTTCATAAATCGGCGCCATCAAGTAAGGCGAGCCAACTACGCTCTGGCAGCGCGCGTCCGCCATATTTTGGGCGAGGATGGAAGCCTGGCCCGCGCGCGGACAGTACGGCTCTGCTTGAACCGCGCGTCTGGGGTGATCTTTTGTCTTCCGCCGCCAGGGACTTGGTCTTTCTCATCGAAGCATCGCTCTTTTCATGAGCGGATCGTCCATCTGCATTTGTAATGTCAGTGTGTTGTTGCGTGCCCTTCTGCAGCAAGCGTGGCATGAGGGACGCCGATGGAAACAAGCCGCGTGCACAAACTGTTTGACGGCTAAAGTTCACATGATACATGGCTTTCCCAATAACTATCGTCAGAAGCGTTCTCTTGCCATTCTAAATGCGAGAACTATAAATACCTCGGAGGCGTTCTGTTGCCATTCTAAATGGGAGAACTATAAATACCTCGCAGACGAAAGCATAGAAAATATAGTAGGATAGTAGGAAGAATCGGCGACAGCATGCAACACAGTAAGGTCCCATATTCAAAATACATGACTGGTCTTGAAATGTGCATTAGTGGAAAAATATGCATGCAAAAATATGGTGTACCGTATCTGTAAGTCGACAAAGCTACGTGGATGGAAGTTGAATCCGTATATACACGCATACTGTTCTCGCTAGCGCGGCCAGTCGTGCCAGACGAACTCAAATGTTCACAAAAAGGATCCACACGTCTTTGGGAAAACCCATCTGGTATGTTCGTCAAGTCTCTCGACCACCGACTTCTCGTTCGCGCTCACTTACCATGCATGGCAACACATGTACGGCGTGCCCAAGATATGGCCGAACGTCGTCTAGTGGAAGGTGGCCAGACTTGACTTTTGAAAAGTGTCTATTGGCACAAAAAGGCGTACGCCTTTTGTGCCAGTGATAACCCTATCATTAGTGGCTATGGTTGGCGCAGAGCGTGCGATGCGGTGAAGTACACCACTTTCCACATACGTAGCAGAAGACGGAAATATGCGAGCTCTATGAGCAGCAGTGCAGAGCCAAGAAAGTTGATACCATAAATCGACCGGAGGCCAAGGCCAAGACCTTTCGAGTGCAACGACATCCGCAGTCGATCGACGAGTTGCGCAACAACCCGCAAACTGGGAGGGTAGCGGCATACCCGCCGCCACGCCACTTCACGATCCTTACTCTACGCACCTGGTCACCTGGTATTGCATTCACGCTTTACGTACACCCCATCCTTATCGCCACCCCACCCCCCCGTCAAGCCTCGCTCCCGGCAGTCGGCACGCGCCTCTCCAAGCCCCGCCCACCATTGCGACACCACAACAACACCTGTTTAATTTACGAACGTCACTGCAATCGGTCACCACCGAAAGGATGACATCTACCCAGGAGGAGGACCCGAAACCAAGTCGTCGCAAGCATGCGCGGTGTACAAGTCTCATAACCGGTCTCTGGAGTTCAGACTCACACACAATGAAGTTGAAGTTGAGTTCTGAAGTTGAATCCTGACCTATGATATGATGGGCTGATGAAATGATGAGTAATGATGCTATGAACTGTGATGTCAAATGATAAGTCGTTATGTGATGGGCTGTGATGTGGAATGATGGGTAATGATGTGATGGGCTGTGATATTGAATGATGGGTTATGAATGATGTGATGGGTTGTGATGGTGATGTCGAATTACGGGTTATGATGTGATGGCTGTGACGGTGATGTGATGATAAGGGCTGTGGGAAAGGCCGGACATGATGTGATGTTGAATGAGTATTTCGAAAAATGCCGATCTATCTCCTCCCAGGAGAAGGGACGCGGGGGAAAACAATGGGACACTGAGACAATCGGCCGTGACGGGCGACGACTCACATCTCTAGTGTCTGAGTCATTCCTGTTTGGCAATAAGAAAGGGCTTTTGGCTATTACAGCACCCACGGTAGTGTTAAAGACTGACTGGGAGAGGCTTTAACCCTTATTTGGCGCCCAACGTGAGACTGTTCCTTTGTCATTCAGGAGTGGCTCCGAACGCACTTTACCGCTTGGGGGCCCTGATAGGATTTCGTCAGTTCGCGAGTGTCAACCACTTGTGAGATGGTATTTACACGGTCCCCCGGTGACAGTGACGATGTAGCGGCAGGCGATAATCGGGCGAACGCCGAAGTCCCGGGAGCACAAAACGGGGACGGCGCCATCGACGGAACTAGTGCGGGAGCTGTTGAGAGAGAGAGAGATATTATGTGTTCAATGGCACAAAGGCACCAAAGGCCAAAGAACGCCAGAACTATGGTGAGTGTGTGGGAGATGATGATGGGAGAGAGATGATGTGGGAGGGAGGGAGAGAGAGCACGATAACAAGTGATGTTAACTATCTACAGGTATGAGCGATGAGGTGGTTCAGGATGAGAGAGAGTGGAGGTATGCGCGATAAGATGATCCAGGATGAGAGATTTACATCAGGAGTTTGGTGACAAAGGCTAAAAGCGGAGCAATGCTAAATATCTACATCTGATTAAGTAACGCACACATGGTCAAAAACTGGATAACATTGTCACCCAGCGCGCCCACGCCGGGTTGGGTGGAGTGGGACATGGTATCTGTTGAGTGCGGTGAAATACTGTTGGCGTTCGGATTGAGGGCACGATGCCAGTACGTGCAAGACAGTCAAGCTGTCACCTCAGTGCACTCAAGCTGGTGGATCCTGACCTTTGAGTAGGCGGTGGTGCGTGAGCCACGTGTGTCCAATCCTCAATCTAGCGTAAAGGACTTTGGAGGATCTGCTGATGTGTTCAGTCCGATGCGGGGTGAAAACATGTTGCTGGTTACGTGTAGCTTGTTATTTTCTTCCATGTCCCACTCCTGCTACCACTGTGTGTAGACAGGTCTCTAACATTGGCAGGATGTCTTGGTAGGGTAGTCCTAGAGTGACTCCTGTTGTGCCAACGCTCGCCGAGCCTCAGGGTCGGCTCGTTCATACTCCGGGATCCCAGTGTGGCTGGGGACCCAGCAGAGACAGATTGAAAGGCCTCGGGAACGAAGTTCGGGAGTCGCAAACGCACGTACCCGCTTGACGAGGTGATTCTTGCTGTCAGAGCATGAAAGCAGATGTATGTGATGCAAACAAGCTCGCATTCCTCTTTCCCTCCGATGCTCCATCTGAATATGGCTGTAACTCGGGCTATTCTGACGGGAAGTCGGTCACAGATTTCCAGTTGGAACTGGAGACCTATCAGACGTTTCTCGTACAGAAGCAAATCCAAGGGAGGACTGCTTACACATGCAACTGCCTTGGATTTCTCTAACCACTTGTTTAAATGCAGCCTTGATCGCCGTGTTCTGGAAATTTATACAGCAACCAGAGTCCCTGCAATGTGTTGCAGAGTTTCTCGGGGCCATTGCCCTGCCTGTGTTTCACTATGGTTCTCAGACACAAACTACCCCATTTCAACACAGTAGGGAGCACAGATTTGTAAATAGCACATGTTGATTGCACTGTACGTACCTCCCAAGTAAAGGGTCATAGTCGATACTCCATCTTGTGCGATAATGTCAGGATAACGTCAGGATACACAAGTAAGCTAGATTTCAAACCACTCTTACATCATAGTAGTAGTATTTGTGTGAAGCTATGCAATTCCTGTCCTTCAAATAATTTCAACCATATGTTTCATCTGCCAGCGTGCTGTAACCTGTCCCTGACATGTGTAGCATTAGGGTGGAAAACCAAGGGCAGCGGTCGAAAAAACGAACACACACGAGCTATGTTCTCACTGTTTAACAGCTGCTCTGGCCACTAAAATGAACATGTACCAGATTAATACAACATGACAATACGCCGGCAAAAGCTAAGAAATAAAATTAGTAGTGAAATGCGCAATACATAAACACTTGCCATAACATGACAGTTTCCTTCCTGCATTCATGCACTGCCATTCATCCCACTTAAACACTGAACTATACTGACAGCATTAGTACTGAACTATATGACAGCATTACCCGCTCATTTGACAGAACTTGAACAAGACTACACAGCACACGGTAAAAGTAGAGTGAACATAATGTGCAGCTTTTCGTTTACGCTTAATGGCCGCAGAAGTAATGCATGAAGGCCACTGCTAAGTTGTGTTGCGAAACACCGCTTTCTGTTTGCCATGTCTAAGTGAAACACACCTGACCTGATCCAAAGTAACCGTTCTGAGTCTGGATCACACAAAGAGAAAAACACAACACACACACACGAATGAGCTGCGGCGAGCTCCACCTTGGGACAAAGTCAACAAGTAATTCACCAAAAATCGATGAGTGCCTGAAATGTAACATCCCTGGCTGTTAGCAGGACGGTTCACGTTCAATTCCTGGTGCTAGCATCGACTGGCTTTTTCGTGAATTATTTGTTGAAGTTTCCATGTGCTTGCGAACATGAACCATTCATCAACCACCACATCCTCATGAGGTGATGAGGGTTAATCATCCCAAAGAGACTGCCTTTCTTGCAGGTGTCGTTACGGTTGCTCACCGCTGGAGAAAAAAAAGGAAAGGGGATTTAATGACAATAAATAGATAAAATAATAATCAGTTTGAAACAGCCAAGGGATGAATTGTGCAGCATAATACATGAATGACCACGGCAGCCAGATAAGTATTTGGCACAAAAGGCTTTCACGGGCTACACATTCAGGGAAACAATGCTACAGTGTCTTGTCAACTCATGCCTTGCCGACGCGAAACTGATGGAGCTGTACACCTTATTTTAATATACAGGGTGTTTCAAAAAACGTGTCATTCGGACTAGCGACGGAAAAATACGGGGTAAACGGCAGTTGTGTGGCAACTGAATTTGTCATCTTGCAAAAATATCTTCAATTGATTTTAATTAAAATAAATTGAATTTCGTTAATTGAACTCAAAAATTTCCCAAGTCAACCTAACGTTTCTTTTTTTTACAGAATTAGAGAGCCCGTAGCGGACTTAGCCAGATCCACCAAGAAATCCGCTCGATATTGCAAATGGAACTGCTCAAAAAAAGTCCCGATATTGAGGCTTTAAACTTTCAGGTATTCAGCTGCGCACCAAATCAGACGCAACGATTCGTGGAGAGGAGGACATGCTCCTGCCCCCATGAAAGATAAAAGGTCGAAAAAAAAACGGGCGGAAAAAAAGAGGCAGAATCATTTTTGTTTGCCGCTTATCAACGTACGGTGGAATGTCACCCGCCTTGCCGCTCTAGCTTCATGGGGGCAGGAGCATGTCCTGCACTCTTAGAAATGAACTTCACCGCATAGCACGCTCCTAGCCAACCATTATCTCGAATGATATCGTTATCTGCCCTTATTTGCTGAAAACGGGAGGCGTACGCCTTTTTTGTGACAATTATGACAGCATAAGTGTCACAAAGAGGCGTACGCATCCAGTTTTCAGCAAATCAGGGCAGATAACGATATCATTCGAGATTATGGTTGGCTAGGAGCGTGCTATGCGGTGAAGTTCATTTTTAAGAGTGTGCCCTCCGCGCATCTGTGAGACTGATTTGGTGCGCCGTTGAATACCCGAAACTCTTGTAGCCTCAACTTCAGGACTCTCTTTGGGCAGTTCCCTTTGCAATATCGAGCGGATTTCTTGGTGGATCCTACTAAGTTCACTACAGGCTCTCTAATTCTGTAAAAAAAAAGAACGCGAGGTTAACTTGGGAAATTTCAATTGGGAAGTTCAATTAAAGAAATTCAATTTCTTTTAATTAAAAGCAAATGAAAACATTTTTGCAAAATGGAAAACTCAGTTGCCCCACAAGTGCCGCTTACCCCGTATTTTTCCGTCGCCCCGTTTTTTTTATAAAGTCCGGATGACACGTTTTTTTAAACACCCTGCATGTGTTTGTATATTTCTATAGAGATCGGACCAATCAGTGACATTGCACCAATATTGCCATGCAATATTGATGTTATGTTGCTAACGACCGCTTTCGTTATGCTGCAACGATGTTATTGAAAGAACATTGCAGAAATGTGACATTGCAATGCTGGTGTGACATTGCTAAAGACCGGTTTCGTTATTTTGCAACAATATTACAAAAACGACATTGCAAAAAAAATTTGATATTGCAATGTTGATGTAACACTGCCAATGACCAGTTATTTTAGTTTAGCAACGCTACGAAAGCAGCACTACACTATTAAAAATGAACTTCACCACATAGCACGCTCCTAGCCAACCATCATCCCCAATGACAACGTTCTCGCCCCTGATTTGTTGAAAACGGGAGGCGGTGCATAATGCCACAAAGTAGGCTCCGCCTCCCGTTTTCAACAAATCCTCGGCTAGAACGTTGTCATTCGGGATGATGGTTGGCTAGGAGCGTGCTATGTGGTGAAGTTCATTTTTAAGAGTGTACAGTCTTGGTGATATGTGTGCAAGTGAACACAGTACGCTTCATATTCAGTAATCGTCCTGCACCTGGGAAGACTTCAGGGCAATGGTGCCGACTTTCGTCTGGAAAGCCTATTGGGAAGCTCTGCAAAAACCGGAGACAGAATCCGTTAACTCCCAAGTCTCCCAAGTCTCCGTGTTAACTCCCAAGTCTTTGCACGGAAGGCGATCATTCTAACCACTATATGCCACGTGAGGGCTCAAGAGATGTGGTCGCACTGATTCTGTGGAAGAATGCCATATCGAGAGTCAGCACGCATTCACAGGTGTGTAAGAATAGATTGTAATTAATTTCAAGTTCTCGGTCAGATTAATTTTCTTTGAGACTATGTTGTCTTCGTCTCGATCGTTTTGCCCATAGTCAAATCCGAAATTCCGAACATTTCATTCATTGTTTATTGGTGGGAATTAGATAGAACAAGATTGTGCAACCATTCCGTTACTGAAGCACTCGGAGCAAGTGCTAAGGAAATGCTGCATGCAAAACGTGCAACGTTGCAGCAGTACGTTTGTTTCGATGTTGCTGCAATATTTCAGACGTTGCTTACACTCTAAAAACAGATCTTCACCGTATAGCACGCTGTCCGCCAACCATTAGGCGCGTTTAGATGAAGGCGACATAAGTCGACTGGGCGAGATAGGTCGATCTCCCCTCTACATGTAAACCCGCCTACATCGACCTAAAGGGGACGTCGACGCAGCAGAAATAAGTCGCTATACGTTGGGATAGATCAGACGACTGGAGTCATCTCGCCTTTGCCATGTAAACCAGGCAAGTCGACTGTGCCGACGGTTTCCGCTACGTCACAACCGCATCTGCCGCCGTGCTCCGCCCGCAAATAAACATATGGCGACGGACACGGTTGACGTTCCTGCAGGTGCAAGCATTTCAAGCCAGCAGCATTGGGCACTGATAAAACAGTATGCAATTGCACAGTGACCACTTTAGTGCCTTGATGGCGCTGTGATCGACTGAGTCGACTGAATTGCCCGGCGGACTAAGGCGCATCGCTTCCTGCCATGTAAACTGTCCCAAGTCGATCTTTGCGATCAGTCGACTGTTGCTTTCAGCCGACGTATGCGCCCATGTAAACGCGTCTATTGACACGGATGATAGGGTTATCACTTTTCATTCGAGGAGAGAGAGCGGGGCGTACGCCTTTTTCTGGCAATTCGGATATATGGTAATTGCCACAAAAAGGCGTACGCCTCCCTCTCTCCTGGAATCAAAAGCGATAACCCTATCATTCGCGGCAATGGTTGGCGCGCAGCGTGCTATACGGTGAAGTTCCGTTTTTAGAGTGTAGAGGTAACATTTCTTAGCTGCGGCATTTCCTCAATGTACTATGTGTGCAGTGAAAATTCTAAACCGCCATCAGGGACAACATCAGGTTCTACGTGTCAGATAGGATTGTATGTCCAACAGTAATCCAGTTAACGGTAACAAAAATGCAAAAGACAGATTAACTGAACTAATGTAACGTACGTTCGGTATCAAACAGTGAAGCTTGTACCACCCCATCCACAGGAACCACTGTCTGGACAGCAAAAGTGCTTGAACTCGGAGATAGCAGCTAAACGGAATGGCGACCTTTGTTTTCCAACCTGGAAGCACAGGATGTAACGCTGAGGGCAGATTTAAGAGTGGTGTCAAGATGTCTGCATGAGAGCGCCCACGAAAAGTGGAACATCTGTGAATACCTAAATTATAACATCACATTGACATACCTGTTGGTGGCAGACTTCAACTAACCTGTCAGCAATTTCTTCATGTACCAGGTGCAAGCCACATCCTGCTTCATTTCCGCCTTCAGCGTGCACCTGTGGTAATTCACAAGTTAAATTATCAATACTGTTGTGTTGCTATAATCGTGCAAATATCAGAGTAAGCGCAGTAGCGCAGCTGCACAATCGATTCATGAAGCTGGCTATTCTTATATCTGAGCTACGGCTTACTTTTTGCTCTCGTTTTTTGCTTGATCCTCCGTGGCACGTTCAAAATTTGTGTGTCGGGCATCTCCGATTTTCATCAGACGATTTCGTGCCGAGATTCCAAATTGCCTCTGGAGCCGCTCGTAACCTATGATAACATCTGTGGATGATATCCTTAGAGTGGAACTTTGCTGGCACCGCTGTCGCTGTCAGCGAAGAGCTTCGCACTGCTTGGTCTTTTGGTAGCTTATAATAGGTAACGTTTGAATGTTCCGAAGAATTGTAATAACAGCGTGGCAGCGTCGCATTCTCGACAACTTCCCCGTGGCATATCACGTATCATATCGCTCCAGTCCATAAAAGGCAAGGTCAGCACAAGGAAGTGCACTTTCGAAACGACGCCGTGCCAAAAAATATTCACATGCTTTGTTTCCGGCTTAGCAATAACAACAGCTGTTCGCCTATCTGCGGTGCACAGAGGACGAAACGAAAGAAGCCAAACGGCCAAGTGAAGAGTCCATGCCAAGCCAAAGACAGATAAATCGAGAGCAGTGACGTCGGTGCGCAGGGTTTGCCGACGGTCTGACGCGCGGGCATGGGAACTAAAAAAATGTTTTCTAAAAAACTACAAACAGTTGGACCAAGATATTTCGCACAGATATTCAGTGTTCGCTAATGAACACACAGCACGAGTATCGCTCAGTTCTGCGGTACTTCAAAATCGGCATACCTGACCTACAGAGCTCCATGGCTCCGTCGTCTGCAGCTGGTTTGCGGTTGTCTCGCGCAAGTGGGCGCACCGTTGACTACTTCTGATGTGTGCACTCGCTGGCACGAAACGACGCAGAATCGACGTGTCACAAGGTCCCGTACATGCAACACAGGTACTGCTTACACAAGGTCCTCTATCATTCTAAAGGCGATAAAACCCCAGTGCAGGGGGCACGCACAGACGAAACACGCTTATCGCTCTTTAACGTCCTGTATCATGCAAGGTCCCATTTCTGTATGGGATCCTATATCCCATTTGTGTACAGGAATCATATGGGAATTTATAGGAACTAGGATAACGTACCTTCAGCAGATTGATGATGATGGTTATATCAGCATCAACTGTGGACGTCCGCAGGGAGAGTTCAAAACTGGAAACCACTGTTAACTTATCCATCCAGAACTGCTGCATCGCTTGCGTGCCGTTAGGGAAACTCAACTGTCTGTACATACGATCGTGAGCACTGCAAGCCAAATAGAGCACAGCTAGAGTACTTTCTTGTCGCGCACTTTAACAATTAGAGATTTTCTGTTCAGCAGTATTCCTTTATTGCATGCATATAACCTACACAAAGTCATGTTAATTACTCCATGCTACGATTTTGCCGAACAGAACATAGAAGAACGCAAAAAAAAAAAGTCACAGGCATGACATAGGAGTAGAGCTTGTAGGATAATAATCCCCTGAAACGCCGTGAGTACAATCCACGTAGGCGAGGGAGCCTCAGAAAATCTGCTTCCCCCAGGGTGGCGGTCTGACGCCACGTCCGGTCGGCAATAGTGAGGCACCTGTCCTCTTTCTTCCTGTAGTTTTACTTAATGCCGCCACTCCCTCGTATAAGCTGGACAGATCGAGTTGCTAGCAGACAAATCTCTCTGTAGGTAGTGGCAGCAGCCAACACCTCCTAATAAAGAAAGCCTCGCCGACGTGACGTAATAACTGAGAGCCATCCAATAAGGCTCGTGTTTTTAACTGCCATAGCCAATCACTAACGTGCTTTCAGCGGTCGTAGCCATGGAAGCGAACGACGTACCGTCGTCTGCGGATAGTGACTGAACGGCCCCGCGTTCTAAACCGCAACCGCAAAACGGTCCCATATCTTTCTGAAACGCCTGTTGAACTTTTTCTCTGCAGATTCACCTCTACATGTTCCGAGTTGGTTGCAATTATCATATGTTCACGTACCGAAGGAGGGAGAGAGGGCAATAAGCAGCCCTTCTGTATCTAGGTGGCGTTGGTGACCCAGCTCCCGTGACCCTCTGACGTCACAATAGGTACGAATACGGACGGTGCGTGTGCGGAGGAGGGGGTGGTTGTTCTCGTGATACCACAGGGAATGGAGTGGGGGACTTAATGCTTCTGCTAGGGAGGAGTGTGATCGCACAAAAGTCCTCCCCACGGCATTCGCCACTGCGTCACAAAACGCGAGTGGGGTCTTTTCTGGGGTCTTTGAGTAGGGTTCCCTTTCTGTGACCACCTTTAGCTTCCCCCGTTGAGCTTGTTGCAGGAGCATTACAAAGCGGATCAAACAATCGAGTAAATAGCTTTTGAAATGTGTTACGGTTACGAAGGGGTCGGCTACTTACCCATCGCCCACGCCTATCCCGTGCTTCGTCCGTCGGCTACCCCGAGCATGTTCACGAAACTTTGGCACCCCTGAATGGAGCACATTTGGGAAAAGTGTCCATACGTAAATTAACACGATGTCGCACGGACCATCATCCGGTGGCAAGGATTTCATGTTGAAACCCAGATACACAACGCAAGTGATGGTCTTCTCCGGAACTGCAAGTTAGAAGTGCTATATAGAAACAGCACCCAATCATCGCTAACACAAGTAGCAATAATGGCGTACGGGGCGGTTTGGGCGTCGTCGTCGTCGTAGTTGTGGTGGTGGTGGTGGTGGTCGTCGTCGTCGTGGTTGTTGCTATAGTACTTGGAGGATCGATTGAAGGGACGCTCGTGGGGTTGTAAGCGTATCCGTCATCATCTGAACCGTCATCTCCCCCACCACCTCCACCACCTCCATCACCTCCATCACCTCCTGAACCAAACTGAAACGTGCCTGTAATGATACTGTAACTCTCTCACTACTCACGCCTTCTGCAAAACCATCACCGAAAGCATGTACTTTGTACGGTTTGTGCCGATAGAACAAGCGGGAGTGAACAAGGGCTGCCACCTTCTCTATCGGTCACTACCGAACACCGAGGGGGTTGCAAGCGCAACGGAGTGGCGCGCACAGACCTCTGAATCGATACGATGTATTCAGTGGCGTATCTAGGGTGTGGCAGGTGTGGACAGGTGCCATGGGCGCCAGGTGAACAGGGGCGCCATTATGTGGTCGAGTGTGAATGTGCCAGGTCGGGCACTCAACCTGGCACATTCATAAATGATCTAAAGCAACCGCCATTAGGGAGGTTGTAGTGTGAAACCTAGTGCGGACCACACGAAAACGCATCCCCAAGGACATCATGTTACCCATGTTGCCATGGGCGCAGGTAGCTCTAGATACGTAACTGGATGTATCAGAAGCTTCTCTAGCTCTCTTTTTTTAACCAAACGTTTAAATAACTGGGCACTACAAATAACTGAACGTCAAGCAGAAAACCAGGAAAGTCAATGGCAGCCCGGCCAACTGAAAGACGAGACAAGCACGAAGGCCCTTCATTGGCTGGCTGGAATGCATTAGTTGCATTTTTGTTGGTCCTGTCAATTTCGTTTGCATTGTGCCCAGTGCTCTGTGAACTAAACTACGTGTTCTATGGGGAGCTGTTACTGCCACGCTGCTATCCGCTTTTTGCTCGGTATTGGATTGGACGAAGTGGATTCTGAAGGACACATTCTTGAGCACTGGGCACCGGAACCAGAACCGAATTACACCATCACCCGGACACCGAAGGCAAGCCTTGAATTCCCGAACGGTTCGGGGAGATCCGGACATGGTGTCAACCCTAGGGTGCATAACCATTGGGTGCACAGAGTTGTTCACGAACCAGTAGCATGGTACAAATGCTGTAGCGTGTATAGGTATAGTACAGTTGTGAATAGATGCATGGAACGGTTGGAGCTCCGGTGCATGTAACAGTGGATGCGCGTAAATGGTGATCCCCACTTGGTAAAAGTGGGTACTGGCAACGATCTAAATCGCCGATAAGATAGGGTTATTGTTCAGCCACCACTTACGTGCTGACGACACCCAAAGCCTGAAAGGAATTCCGTTTCCGAATTCGTCACGTCAAATCAAAGTGGTGAGGCGAAGTGGGCCTCACGTGTTACATGCCAGCGCTTAACTGGTGACGATCTTTTTTTTCCTTTGATTTGGCAAGTATACGTGGTTAAAATACATTCGATAACCTGATGCGGTCACCATAGTCGTAATGGGGAGGCGTCCGTTTTACCGAAACACTCCGAAACAGGTTTATTTGGATTTAATCCACATTTATTTTATCCGGTGGATTTTTTTAGTTTATCCACACAATTTAACCCGGCTTTTTTTTATAGATTTTGTCCAGATGCGACGTCACACAGGAGACTCCCGCCTTATTTTATTGTAGTGTTGGCTGTTTACAAAAGCCCAGGTTAATTACATTAACATCTAACATTTTTAACTTGACTTTTTGAACTTTTCAGATTTAACTTTTTTCCCGTTTCTTTCTACTTCTGCCCATTCAGGGAGAGGCTTTCTTCTGCTTCCTGGAAGAATGTTAACTGAAGTACGACATCGCCCCAAGTATCCAATCGTGTGGCGTCTGCACCATTCACCCACGCGTGCATGAAACTCTACCTTTCGGAAAACAATGGAAACTCATTGAGTGTCACTGGGATAGGCAGTTTCATAAACCGAAACGACGACAGGTCACCCGAAATCAGGAAGAACAGCAAAACACATTCGTGTTTACTCTGTGTCACATTTTTTTATTGGGTGTTAGCGCCGCGAAGCAACTGTGGCTATGAGCGGCGTACACATGTGGACAGACGGAGAGAGGACAGCAGGAAGAAGTGGGTAACAGGGGGATTAGAATGCGACCTGGGCCTACTTCAGGGGAAACTGTGCCGACATTCGTCTGAACAGTCTTCGGAAAACCCGGGTAAAACCTCAGACAGCACAGCCGGTGGTAGGATTCGAAGCCACGACCTCCCAGTCTTCAGCAGGACCTTGGTAGGTTACCACCAACGAGGGGACGCCTTAGCCCACTCGGCAATGCCGCTGGTAAAGGTGTCACATTTCCAGGCTGGTCTATATATTATCCAAAAATATCGAAAAATATATCCGGGTTTTATCCCAAAAAAATCCCACTGGAGAGGATCTTTTCAAAAATATCCGGATATTTTTTTCAACCCTGCTTCGAAAGGCGTTCAGTATCCCATTCGCAAGACGGTGTTAGTGTACTAAGCGACTCTCTCACGGCCCCCGTCTTCTTGTGCTGCTGAGAGGAGTGTAGTTTCACTGTGGCCACGAATCCGCGTTGTTCCACAATGTCTACGTGGAGTAGTGCACCTAATGAGACCGTACATCCCACTTTATACGGGACAGGTCCCGCTACCCCAGGAGCCTGCTTGGCTGGAACGAATCCTAGAACGGAAAAAGAGGAGGCTAAGCAAGGGTAAACAAAGGTTGTCTACTCCAACGTACCCCTCCTTCCGCCTAATCTTTTCACTGTGTACCCAATAGAACATTGTAGCTAACAAGCCATCCATTTGCCAATACTTCGTATAGAAAGCAACGATCGCCTTCGCATGCTTCGTCGAACAAGCTGCCTCGGTGGGATGGAAACGGTCTGGATATAACGATCCCGATCAATGGTAATTAATCTAATGGTCTTTATGATGAAATGACGCGCGCTTGGCAGTCCGTCGCGATAAATAAACCACCAGGAGGTTGTCACATTAGCATATCCCGTATGTTTAAGCAGAAACAGGACTTACTGATGACGACAAAGGTCCCTAGCGCCAGCGTGAGAAGGCAGGCAGCCGCCACTCCTATCACAACCCACTTTTTGCTGTTCCTGGAAGTAGTGAAGGTCGCAGCACGAAGAATACGTCACGGAAGGACATAGCCGTATACTTACCCGCCACCTGGAAAATAAAATTTTCAACGTACTTTCCACCCAAGCTGAGCATCACGAGTAGAAAACAGAACGGAAAAACCGTAAGGATGGGAGCAGTTCTAGGACAGACCCTCGACAAAGTTTCATCTCCCGTTTTATACCCAGCCAGTGATGATTCTATCTGTTGAGCACTCCGGCGAAGTTACTGAAGAACTGAAGAAGCTGGGAAACAGCACCACGGCTTTCTACTGGTCGACTACATTTCGGGGTGCGAGGCACTGAAGCCCCCTAACACCTCCTTTAAGGCGGCGCGTCAGAGCCGGCACTTCGTCGTCAACAATCGAGGGGAATTTCGCAAGCGAGCGAAATAGTTCGCGCAGTCACCGCTTCACAACATTTTGGCGCTTGCTTGGAAATGCGGTACCGCTGATGTAGCGTCTTTTTGTGTTATTGTTGTTTTCTCTTGGCGCGCGACGGGTCAAGCGAAATCTTGTGCAAACATATGACCGCTCGTGCTCACCCATGCCAAGCCCAATACTGTAAACACGCATATCGCGCTCAGCCAGACGGAACAATTAGTGGCGCGGCTTTTGAATGCGCACAGGCTGTCCAGTTGTCTCCTGAACTTCTTCGTGGATCTGTTGCTGTTCCGTGCTGTGTTGTTGTCGGGCGAAGGGTTAGTCACCAGTCGTTTCGTGTGATTTCTTCAATGCTTGCGCATACAGGGTGTCCCAGAAAACGTGTCATTGAATTATAATAAAAAAACTACGCCACCTAGAATCATGCGGTCAACGGCATTTGTTCTTACTAGGTTTTTGCCACCTTGTAAAGTTAATGTCATGTACCCCAAGTTTAATTATGCAAATATTTGCGAACTGAACTAAGAAATTTGCCAAGGGAAGGTCACTTTTTTAGCCCACCAATATGAAGAGCGTGCCGAATTCACTTAAATTCATAATAATTGTCAGTGGTATTCACGAGCTATCCCATCGGAAAAAATAGCCGAATATCATGCTTTTCGGAGCACCGGACCATAAAGCGCGATGTCTTTTTGAGCGCAATCGCTCGCAGTCCGACGAAAGGAGGTTCCGAAGCCAGCCCACAGAGTGATAGTAGAAAAAGTAACAGTTCCTAAAATTGGGAGAGGGAAAGCATTATCCCAGCAAAAGTCGGACGAGATAAGCCATGCCTGCGTTATCTTTTTCTGCGATGCCGGGGTGGGCTGGGTTTCCAACCTCCTTTCGTCGGACTGACAAAGATTGCGCTGAAAAATTCATCGTGCGCTATTCTGTGCGACCTCCGTAGAGCATGATGTTCGGCTATTTTTTCCGATGGGATAGCTCCTGAATATCCCTGTGAATTATCATTAATTTGAGTAAATTAGACAGGCTCTTCACATTGATGGGCTAGAAAAGTTACCTTTACTGGCAAATTTCCGACTTAAGCTCGCAAAAATGTACATAATTAAACTTACGTCACACGACATTCACATGAGGAGGTGGCAAAAACCCATTAAGAACAAATGCCGTTGACCGCATGACTCTAGGTGGTGTAGTTTTTTTATTATAATTCAATGACACGTTTTCTGGGACACCCTGTATACTAAATGAAATTCCTCGTAACACAAAAAACCTAGGTTGGACACGACGCGGTTGAAGGACGTTGGTGTCGACATGTTATAGCCTACCGACATTACGCGGAAATTGCGAAACGAAGCCGCAACCTGTTTTCGTTATTTCCTGTCACCCTGGGCTTACAAATTTCAGACCACGTTGTGGTGGTGCAAAACGCTTCATTTACTTGCACAGTCAACGGAAATAAAATAAAACTGCAAAGAGGCTGCATAACGTTTCCCATGTCCTTGGACATCAGTGGAGAAGGAGGAAAAACGCAAAAGAGAAGGGGAAGAAAAGCAGGGTAGAGGAGAAAAATTTGTGTGCGTGGACCATACAGCTGTTTGGAACGTAAAGTGCGAATGGAGGTTTCCAGTTTGGTCGTGTATAATATTCGGGTCTGTTGTGCTCATCCTAGTCTTCACTAACCATGGCCCCAGACTTCGCCGAATCACAGATCAGCATGCCGTGAACTGGGTCTCTGATGTCCCATTCGTCTGGAAGTGCCCTTCAGCTCGTGGTTTTGTCAGTCTGGACCTTGGAGTGAGAGCATTTCATAACAAATTGTCATTGTAAGTGTCATCTTGCCTATCCGCGCAGGAACTTCCAGAAATCCTCTCTAGCTTTCTTTTTCGTCCTCGTCGTGGCTGCCGACATCACATGATCATCTCGATTAGCAAAAGGCAGACGGCACACTGATTACAATTCTTCTGGCCTCGCGTACTTCCCTTCTGTAATCGGGAACTTTCGCATGTTTCGAGGGCCAAGATTGCAAGCTCTGGCAGGAGGTAGTCGTTATAAATTCGCGCAAGGTACACCCCCCCCCCTTTCTCATTCCAAAAGGCGTCGTCCAGAACCTACAACGAAGGGGCAGTACTGCCGGTTGGTTACACTCAATTCCGGTACGTGACTCTGTCCTGCACGCTTGCCACCATCAGCCAGTTGGTCCTGATATTTCGCGAATGTTCCGGTCACCATACACGGCATGTTCAGCGCGGCACAGAACTGAGCATGGGCCCAATATCGCGCTCTACTAGAGAGGACTGTCAAAACGACAGTGGTGTTCACGTCCACATGATCTTGTCCGACGCTTGGTGGACGCTCAGTGGCAGCCACTCCCTTTAGTCTGTACATTTTGCACTGCAGTGTTAGTTCACTGCGCAATCCTTTTCTGCGTTCAGAAAGGACTTTCATGTCTGCAAGTGCACAACAATGGGTGATGCATTCCGAGCGCCTTGAAGCTATGGACAGATGCATTAGTAACAGACAGTCGTAACTAAAGCCCAGAATATTGACATGTAACTAAAGCCCAAAATATTCAGTCATATCTGAAATACGCACTTCGCTGCTGTGAAAGCGACGTCAAATTGCACAAACAATTGCACTGTGAATTTGTATAAAAGTCAAGCCTCGGTATAATCGTGTCCCTTCACGTCGAAGTCCTCGGTACTGCGGCAGGGAGGGAGTAGAAACAATGTTCAGTTGGTTCAGCAATGGTTGGTTCATGAGCCACCAGCCTGTGCTTAGCGACGCGGTCGCAATTCTTGGCGTCAGTGACGTCAAGAGGGAGTATCCTCACAACGCATTCTTTAGTAATTTCTTAGCCGTTTTCTGCTCAGGACACAGAAGCACAGACGACGGGTGATGCCAGCACCCACGAAGGTGCACATGAAGCGAAGGTGTCGACACAAAATTCCAGAATACGAGGCTGCACAAAATGCATACGTGCTGTGCAACATACTCGGGATGCCTACTTGGACCCAGTGTATTTTGCTCTGCAGTCTGGATTTCTGATTGGCATACTGCGGGAATGGTGAGGATCAACAAGCTCTGGCAGGAGGTAGTCGTCATAGAAACGCTGAAGGTGGACAACCATGCTGTCGTTCCAAAAGGCTTCGTCCCTGTCAATCCTCTCCCCTGAGATCTTGCTGACATCTGTCCAGACTACGAAGAGGCAGTACTGCCGGCCTGTCACGTGGAGCTGGCCCTGGACTTGGTACGAGTACGGGTGCGCCCTCTTCAGTTTCAACTTGCCTTCCACCTCAGTGCAGTACACAATCTTCTTTGAGTGAACAGCCTCAACAGGAGTCATGCCGTATGCCGACGATGGACATTTCACTTCGACAAGGCCGTCGTCCGCAATCAGGCCATCGGGGCTGGCTGCCAGAAAGCTACAGGCCTTGTCAACGAAAAGATAGAAACCGATTGACTTTTACTACCTCGTGCTTTTCCAACTCCGCAATCGCAAAGGGCTCATACCTCCTCCCGTGCCTCAGTGAAGCAGTATCAATGTCCCGGTACAAGATGTCCTTAACTGCACCCACACGACTGGTAGAGAGGCGCATCCTGCATACTCTACCAAAAAAAAAAAGACGCCGTAAGTCGCTTTCTCCTTTCTTGTTTTCACCGGAGGCTGAGCGACTGCTCTATGGTGTCTTCCTGTGATGCGGCATGCTCCTCCTCTGAGAGCTCAAGGAATTTTTTGTCGTCGATGCATGCCGTTGCGATGGACGTTGGCTCCATGTCTGGTCTTTGTTCCCCATAGTCAGCATTGCGGCGCTCGGGCTCCTTACGCAGGGCTGGAAGGCTGGCCTTCTTGGCTTTGGTGTTGAGACGGCGTTTGGCCCTTGCCTCTTCACGTGCATTACAATGTTTTTGAAGGCTCAAAGTGTACTTCTATGACTTTGTTTGACACATCTCCTTGTGCACACGATGATGCAAACCTTCACGTGAGTTCATTGATACGGCTGCGGCAAATGCGCTTGTTTGGTAAGACCGCCGCTGACAGAAGTTGATCCGCTTTCCCCCAACAAACTTCACGATAACGGAAATGAAGTGCTCGGCGGCGTTATTGTCAACATTCATCAACAAGCTGCGAGCATTGCCTGCAACACGACTTAGTGTGACCTCAGTGACTTAGTGACTCAGTGACTCAGTGTGATCTCAGTGATCTCCAGTGTGATCTCAGTGTGCAACCCTGTTCTGCACACATGAATTATTTCTATGTCCGCAAGCGTGGAATTGAACGTTTTGCAATTGAACATTTTCTTGCATTCCTGTTTTGAATACACAATTTCCAATGAAGTGAGGCCAAACGCGATCGTCCCGGCGTTAGATGGGGAATGACATGCCACGTTCATGCCCCCCCCCCTCGAGAAAATAAACATCGATGAATGAACAGCTCATGTATAGTATAGTCCGTCAGGGCCTGTGGGCAGGGCTAAGCTGCCTGTACTCCTGTGTCACTGTCAACGTCGGCCTCGTCGTCGACCTGCACGTGCAGCGGTATAGCATTTCCAGCGCTCAAAGTGTTGTGTCTTGTGACGATACCCTCCATGGGAGATAGCAGCACTGCGCCGCCTATTCAGAGACTAAAATACATGGCTGACCATGCCCGACGAAAACTGCCAGGTCAACGCCTTAACATAGATGAAATGTTTTTGCCGGTGTTCGTTCTTGACATATTTTTCTCGTAGTTAATTATTTTAGATTTGTGATTTTCACTCTAGTTATTTTGTAGCGACGGAGAAGATGTAGGCTCCGAGTCTTTCGACGCCGGCAGAAACTTTTCTGAGCCACATATCAAAAATCCAAAAACATTAAGTACTAGATATTCGTTCACTCTTTCATTCAAAAGAAACTCGGTGCAAATCGACCTGTTATTGACGGCGCTAGACGAGTTGGAAGATGTATGGGGATTCCCATAGGCGCGCGAGGGGTGATGCAAGCCTTAAAGGGTTGGAACTGCCCGCCACAATACTTAGGAAAAATATACAAGCCCTAGAACACACTCCCGAGCAAAGAGCAGACGTTACAGAGCCCAGAGTTGCATCAATACCCATTGGGAGTCGTAGGCACATGACTTCTCATGCGCTGCCTCACTGGCAACAGCCAGGACTGTGATGTCAGTCCGCTGACAGTGCCGCGTCAGTGGCGGAGTTCGCGGTTCCCACTTTCTCTGCTTCTATTACCTTCTCCACCATGAAACTTTCAATGCAGGTTCACAACGATGCCAAGAACGTTTATTTGAGATAACCTGGGATGACCTGTCGCCCAGGACTGTGATCCAGTCAGTGCCGCGTGAGTGGCGGAGTTCGCGGTTCCCATTTTCTCTGCTTCTATTACCTTCTCCACCATGAAACTTTCAATGCAGGTTCACAACGATGACAAGAACGTTTATTTGAGATAACCAGGGATGACCTGTCGCCCAGGACTGTGATCCAGTCAGTGCCGCGTGAGTGGCGGAGTTCGCGGTTCCCATTTTCTCTGCTTCTATTACCTTCTCCACCATGAAACTTTCAATGCAGGTTCACAACGATGCCAAGAACGTTTATTTGAGATAACCTGGGATGACCTGTCGCAACCCTTTTAACTACTGCAGGGGCAGACCTGGGGATAAGTCATGGGTCGGAACGAGTGCCTGCGCTCAATGCAGAACCGGCGTCTACGGAGGGGGGGGCAAGGCGGGGCGATTGCCCCACCAGACGTACGCCGAGGGGACACAAAGATGACGTCCGGATGGCTGGGAGTTAACGGTGTTTGGCGTCCCACAAACCGATGACAGTAGATCATAAAATGCACGCTGTTCTAAACCAACGTGTGTATGTAGAATTATGAAATAAAAATTTTCGTTCTCGACCCACATGCCAGCGTAGAATTCGTAGTTTTCATATTCTTCTTCATTGCGCCCTGTTGATACTAAGTCGAGAAGAGACGTGACTAGTTACGATGATGTTTATTTCCAGAATGAATAACGCTCGCGACGGATGATAGTCAGGATGTGATGTGCGAGACATGCGCTCAGTTGTTTTGTACTTATAATGATCATGATATGTCCGTTGCATTAGCAACAGACTGCGGACCGGCAGCGTCATGCTGTTGTATCTCGAGTGGGTACAGCGACCTGCTAGCGCGTCTAGTCACATGCCCAGTAGACTTTCGCACTGTATATGACCGTACCGTCCCATCTTGTCTCTTGTGTCCGGATTGAATGCGGACCAGAGGCCAGAACATCCTTGGCTTTCTTTCTTCTGAAATCACGACGTCGCCTGGCGACATAGTTTTCCCCCTATTTCGTTTCCACTGGTTGGCTGAGCGGAGCTCCATGAGGTAATGCCTCTGCCACCTTCGCCATGCTGCTTGGAGCAATGTTGCACGTTTCTGCCATGTGCGACAGATGGGTTCCGTCTCCTCTGTCGTCATCTCTGGAGGCACTATGGTAAGGCGTCTCCCTGTGATGAACTCCGCTGGTGTTAGCGGAAGAATCTCATGTGGGTCATCGTACACGTAAGAAAGCGGTCGAGAATTAATGACGGCTTCCACCTCTGCTACGATTGACACCAGGTCTTCATACGTCAATGATTTTCTGCCGATGGTTTTCTTCAATGTCTGTTTCACAGACCTTATCAATCTTTCATAGAATCCACCCCACCACGGTGCATTTGTAGGAATGAACTTCCAGCTCACGCTGTTGGTCCCAAGCCAGTCCAGCACTTGATCGTCTCGTATACGTCGCCATAATGCAGCAAGTTCCTTGTTGTATCTTTTGAAGGTGGGTGCGTTGTCGCTGTATATCACTCTACACTCTTAATTTTTTTACACCCTTTAGGGTGTAATAAGGGTGTAATCCCAAAGTACGATAACTCACTCCCTTTAGGGTGTAATATAACACCCTTTTCAACCGCCTACAACCTCAAAAAAGGGTGTAATTTGATACTTCAAAAACACCCTTTAGGGTGTAATCCAAAAGTGCTATAACTCACTCCCTTTAGGGTGTAATTTAACACCCCTGGTAATATTACACCCTTCAAAAAGGTGTTGTCAAGTAATACATGTGCTACTTGAGAGATAGATGCTATAGTTCTCACAAATGCCAGCAGCCAGAAACTGTGAATCTATGTATATGTACGCAGTCCAATAAATGAGGAGTTGAATTACTCATACATAATTCAGTATATCAAAGTGTGCCAAAGCTTAATGTGCCCTCAAGGAGCAGCGAAAGAGCGAGCAAGGAGAAGCGGCTTTTTCGCTTCACAGGTTTTCTTGAATGCTCTGAAAAAAAAAAGTCATATTCAGCTGGACATGTACTGCTGGCGACATACTGTCTGTCATTTGGGTTTCATGGTTTCGCTGCTTGCTGCGGCATGCTGCAGGCAGTGAGTAATAAACTGGCACAGCAGATTTTTTCCGACCTGCCTGCTGCTTACTACTTGCAACGACTCCTCACAGAAGCTGCAGAATGCTGTGAAAGCCCGAAACCCAAACTTCAGACAAGTACGTCCCAAATAGGTACAATGTACATTCTAAACCCATTGACGGATAGGTGCCGCCTGATCAACTGGTACATTTCACAAAAAGTGCACCAGATGACTTCAAGAGGAAGCCTGCGAAAGCTGTAGGTGCCCTGTGCCCCCTGAGACAACTGGTACGACATCGCTGCTGACGTCGGGAGCCACAGTGTACCGGCCGTAATGAAGGAATACTTGTACCAACTAATACGCGAGACACATTATGCCCTTCAAGTTCTCTAACAGAAAATGATCTCCAGGCTTCGGGGAAAAAAGAAAAAAGAAGAAGAAAATAGGGGAAAAAATCCACCAAGGACATTGAACTTGAAACACCAAATTTTATTGGCGTGCACATACCTTTAAATTTCATCCAGTACATCATCGTTGGCTGAATGGAAAGCATACACAGTTCACTAATCCCAACACACACATATGAAGCACACGTTGCATGGACACAACCCCTCCGATGCACCAGGCTGGCACTGCAAAGCTCAACCAAGGCCATCCTTAGTGACGAACACGACAGTTCCCCAAACGAAATGGCCGACGAATAATTGTCCGAGCATGTGGCACCAGACCCCTCTTGGATGTGAGAAGCAGTTGCAGTTTTGCACGCATATGCGTGACCGTTGACACAGGACACTACCTGTAAAGAAACCGAAGTGAACATCACGCTGGTATTGTTCAAACGTTAATGCTAGAATATTACAGCTTTTTGTAACTCACGTCCTTGCAGTCGATACAGTCCCACGTTCACCTGTAACGAAAGAATACAATTAGCCTCTCTTGTAATATAAATCGTCGCTTCACCGATCCACTCCTGCCGCCATTTGCAATGTGTCCATCGTCTGCAACAGAACGATTGTTAAACACAAGTAAAACGCAGGCGTCGTACGTTGCATCACAGCCAGGTTGACTTACCTTAAGCAAATATTAAACTTGTAATTAGAAAGCAAGGTTGTCGTCCTTTCAAAGGCGAGGTTGCAGCGCACATAACAGGCACGAACGCAGCGACGAATGCACTGCGGTAGAATACGCGGTGCCACGTCACTCCTCACGGGCGGAGCGCGGAACAACGTAGTACGCTCCAGCGAAGGCACACATATTCAGCCGGCACACGGATTATTCGACAAGCACACGAGTATACGGCTCAGGAGGCACACATATTATTCAGCGGGGCACACATATTTGTCGATAGGGATCGTTGAACTTGCTATTTGATAGCTGCTACGGCTGCTTCCAGACGGTTACGGCTGTGTACCGGCTGTACTTTCTGAGGGAACTTTTTTAACCGGCACATGTTCGTCACAGGATTTAGAGTATAGACTCAACATTTCTGCTGAGGTGCCCTATTGTATGCATCTGTAGGTAACATGAAGCATATCATTGTGCTTTCAAAAGAAATACAGTTCATGTAAAAGCTCTATGCCCGGTACACCCATTTTACGCCTCTTTTACACCCGAGCTCAGTGGACGTTGTAAATAAGGTGTTACGTTATTACTACACCCATTTAACACCCCTCATCCCAGCATGTTTCTTCGAGCTGGTGTAATTTGGGAGTAAAAATTAGTTTACACCCCAGTTACACCCGGATTACACCCTAAAGGGTGTTATAAATTTAAGAGTGTAGGCATCCCTCGCCGTACGAAGAATCTTCGTAGTACGTGAACGAAGCTTGCTACCGACATGTCGCGGGAAACTTCTAGGTGGACAGCCCTTACGACAGCACAAGTAAATATACAAGGCAATGTACATTTTCACGTTGCGTTGATGACTGTGCGTGTCTCTGACGTATAGAGGTCCTGTAAAATCCACTCCTACAACGGTAAATGAATGGCATTGTTGCACTCTGTCAGCAGGAAGTGGTGGCGTGTTCTCAGACGTTTTTGTCTGGTTGAATCTCCTGCAAACGGTGCACCTATGAAGAATGTTCTTCACCACCTGCCTTCCTCGAACTATCCAATTGTTTTCCCTAAGCCTTGCAAGAGTGTCTGCTACTCCTCCATGCATGACCCTTCGGTGAGCTTGCTCGACGAGTAATGAGACGTAGTGAGCATCTCGTGGCATGATTATGGGGTGCTTTTCATCGAACGTAAGATTTGCCATCTGTAACCTCCCTTCAATCCTCACTATGCCGTTCTCATCAAGAAACGGTCTGTACTTCTGCATGAAGTGTCATTTTTTTAGTGATTTCGCGGCCTTCAGGGTTTGATATTCTTCAGGGAAAGCCGTGACTTGTACATGTCGTAGCCAATAATTCGTAGCGTTTGCAATCTCTTCCATCTAAGTGGTCCATCGATAGAAGCCCCTTTACAGTTTCCACAAAATCTCTTTATCCACGCTGTTACTCTGTGGAGTCTATTTAGTGAGCTGAAGTTCGTGCAGCAAGTAACTTCTTCCGCTGGCGCCGTCGTTGTTGCAAGTGCTGTTTGCTCATGTTTCGCTTCTTCCCGGCAGCTTGGTGCTTCGAAGCACTGTTCAGGCCATGCTTGTTCATATGTGAGCCAATTAGGGCCGTTCCACCACTTGTCGTTGGTCGTCAGTGTAGTCAGTCGAATACCTCGAGTGAGCATGTCCGCGACGTTTTCGGTCCCAGGACAGTGCCTCCATTGTGCTGGCTTCGTATAGTTCTTGACTTCGTTAACTCTCCTTCGAACGTACTCCTTCCAATTCTCGCTCTTACCGTGTAGCCAATACAGTACGATTGTCGAGACAGTCCAGAAGAAAACCTGTTTGATGCCTGGGAATGCGTCAATCAACATTCTTGAAATTTTCACAGCTACAACGCGGCTTGGAGTTCCAACCTTTGTGGGAACCTCGGCCCACAAACCCGGGGTGGTTCCGTATTCGACCCCGCCGTAACCCCGAAGAACACTGACACAGCAGTTGAACAAAAGAAACAAGGTTTATTGCCTTACATCACAGCTGCTGGCCGTCTGCCCGCTTCGTCGCTCCTCGCTTCTGTGACCGTCTGCCAGCGTGCCTGCCGCACGAATATCCTCTTTTCCTGAGCGCTCGCTCTTTTATCTCTTGCGCTATCTGCGCTATCGCGCGGAAGTTGCCTGGTTATCAGCGCCCCCACACTCTCCCCCCCTTGAGGCAAATGTCCGGAAGTTCGGGGAGGTCGAGGATTATATCCTCAGGGTCCGGTGAGAAGGATGGCCGAGCGAGAACTTGGGGGGGCAGCTGCCGAAGTAGGTTCACTGCAGCGACTATGTCCCGACGTGTAGGAGCGGAGGCCACGTTGTTAGCTGCTGCCCTCGGCTGTGCGGCTTGTTGGATACGATGCAGGTGAAGGGCTCCCGCATTATGGGTCGGAGGGTGGATCAGTGGAACACCGCAGATGGGGCAGAGGGCGCTTCTTTCTTGTTCCGTGTACACCGCTGGAGGCTCGGTGGGGTGTCTGTTTGATCTGTTTGGGGATCGGGGTGACGGGGAAGGCCTCCGAGCAGGAGAGTTCCCAGGGAATCGCTGAGGTCGGTGCCGTTGTTGGGGTCGAGAACGGCTTCTCGCTGCAGGTGGTCGTGGCATCTGCAGGGAGGAAAAAAAATGAAAAAACATCACCTTGGAGGTCCACGAGGGCGGAGGTTATAACGAGGAGACCCCGGTAACCCGCCCTGAACTGTCCCATCTTCAGCGGGCTGCGACTCCGTGTCGATGGGGCCGTGGAAGGGTTGGGATTGCGACGAACTTGTGCCGGAGTCCTCTTGCCCTTCATCTTGCTCCAAGATGCGATCGATGAACTCCTTGAGGTCTGTGATGTGAACTGGGCCGGACTCCTCGCTTGTACTGCAACGTTCAAGTCTATAAGTTACGGGTGTAAGTTGCGCACTTACCCGGTAAGGCCCGTCCCATCGGTCCGCGAGAGAAGCTGCGAAGCCCTTCGCCGCGTCGCTAAGTGGATGCGTCCGCCTCAGGACTAAGTCTCCTACGCGGTATGTTACCTGGCGTCGACCCTTGTTGTACTGGGATGCTTGCTCCAGTCTTGCGACCTCAAGATTCTCACGTGCACAACGAACTGCAGTTGAGAGACGGTTGCGAATGTCTTCCGCATATCGTGCATACGGGCGACGGGGTTGTTCCCTCAGTGTTCGTAGCGTGTTTTCGAGTGGAAATACTATTTCTCGTCCAAAATTCAAATAGGCAGGGGTGAACCCAGTAGACCTATTTTCCGTCGTACTAGTGGCGAAGCCAATCTCCGTTAGACGCGCGTCCCAATCCTTATGCCTGCTGGTAAGTGTTACCATCATCATTTTGATATTCCTATTGACCCGCTCAGTTATGTTTGCCTGGGGGTGATAGGGGGACGTCTTCTTGCGTCGGATACTCAATGCCGAGCATGTGTCGACGAACACCTTACTTGTAAAGTACGAGGCGTTATCCGTGATAACCTGGTCCGGGAATCCAAACCGCGAAAAGACATCCAGCAGTCGATCCCAGATCCGAGCTGACACCAATTTCCGCAGGGGATAGAGCTCAACCCACTTCGTGAAGTGATCTGTAATGACTAACAGGTATTGGTTACCACGGGGACTTCTGGGGTATGGCCCCATTACGTCACATGCGACTATCTGCCAAGGCCCTTGACTGACAATCGGTTGCAGCAATCCTGGCGGCTGTCCGCCCCTAGGTTTCGACTTCTGACACACTGGACAGCTGCGAGTAAACCGCAAAACATCCTGTCTCATGCCTGGCCACGTCGCGATACGACATAACTTAGAATAAGTCTTGCTGCCGCTACCGTGACCTGCCAAAGCAGAGTCATGGAAATATCTGAGGAATAACTTACGTAGCTTTCGTGGTACTACGATCCTGAAAGGGTTGCCGCCGATCTCCTCGTCGTCCGCCTGGGGGATATACCTCACCAGAAGACCATCCTCGCTCAGCTGATAGGAGTCGAACCTCTCTTCAGCGTCTCCGGCGTCCGCTGAGCCCGTTGTCTCCAGCCACCTTACTACACGCTGACAGAGTCCGTCCGTCCTCTGGGCTTCCACGATGTCCTTCCGGCTCACTATGTGTCCCCACGCCTGCTCTCTGTCCGTTCCGGCTTGTCCAACCGCGGCTACGAGCTCCTGCGTGGTAACGACGTCCTCCAGGGGCAGAGGTGCTCGAGACAGCGCATCTGCCACTTTGTTAGAGGTCCCCCTCCGATATTCGATCGAGAAGTCGTACCGTTGCAACGTCAGACTCCAACGTGAAAGTCTTCCGGCGGGATTTTTCAATCTACTCAGCCAGGCGAGTGCCTAATGGTCAGTCTGGATTGCAAATTTCGCACCATCCAGGTACATGTCAAACTTATTCAGTGCGAACATGATAGCCAGGCACTCTTTCTCTGTCACGGTGTAATTTCGTTCAGGTGATGTCAGCGTGCGGCTTGCAAATGCCACCGGCCGAAGTTCACCTTCGTGCTGTTGTAACAACACTGCGCCCAGTCCATAATCGCTCGCGTCTGTCTGCATTACAAATGGGCGATTAAGATCTGGGAGATACAGACAGGTGATCTGCGCTATCGCTTCCGTCAGGGCGGAGAATGCATTCTCCTGTGCTTCTCCCCATGACCAGCACGCACCTTTCCGCAGTAGCCAGGTTAGTGGCTGCGTCATGTCCGAACACCGCGGTATGAATTGTCTATAAAATCCAATCATACCAAGGAAGCGCTGCAAGTTCTTTACGTCCTGCGGGCGAGGGTAGTCTAGGATAGCCTTCAGCTTGTCCTCGTTCGGCCTGACCGTGCCGGACTCCACTGTAAACCCTAGCAGGTCGATGCGGTTAGTCGCCAACTGCATTTTTCGAGGATTGACAGTCAACCCAGCAGCTTGCATACGTCCCAACACGACTTTCAGGTGTGAAAGGTGTTCCTGGAATGAACGTGAAAAAATTACTACGTCATCCATATAAGCCATAGCGAAGTTGTACTTCGCATCGCCGAGCACCTCGTCCATCATACGCTGAAAACTAGCCGGGGAATTGGACAGTCCGAAGGGAAGCCGGACGAACTCAAACAGTCCCCTATGACAGGTAAAGGCTGTCTTTTCGACATCATTAGGTGCTATCGGTATCTGCAGGAATCCTCGACTGCAGTCCAAGATTGTAAACACGCGGGCTGATCCCAACGTGTACATGATCGAGTCTATAGAGGGAAATGGATACGAATCTCTCACCGTCACCTCGTTCAACCGGCGGTAGTCCACGCATAACCTTGCGGTTCCATCTTTCTTCGGAGCGAGTACCACCGGAAAGGCCCACGGGCTGCGCGAGGGTCTCACAGCACCCGTCTCGATCATTTCGTTCAGCGCAGCATCGAGCAACTTGCGCTTGTGGACGCTAAGCGGCCGCGGGTTGCATCTCCAAGGCCTTGCGTCGCCGGTGTCTATGCCGTGTTCCAAGACTTCGGTCAAACCTGGTTTTTCCGTAAACATCCGCGAAAAGGGTAGCAATGCTTGCTCCAGCATTTCTCGTTGCTCTGAGGTTCCAGAAAACCCTTGCAGACCCTCATGCAAGGCAGCAGTTGCAACTACAGGCGTTTGGTATCCCGCTCCGTGATGCTCTTCAACGGGCAGTGATTGTCCAGCGCCGCGAAGTACTCGAGCGGCTTGCTGCTTAGTTTCATCGCTGTTGCCAGTCGGTTCCCGGTTTCGCTTTGAGCAGTCGTCCTGGGTTCCCTCACCAGTCCGCCGTTGGTCCGCTCCAGGGGTTGTCCACTCCAGGAATGGGTAGAAGGTACTGCTGCATGCATGCTGGTAGCCTCCGCGACGCAAGTCCAGGACAAGTCCCATCCGGATAATAAAGTCGCGTCCCAGGATCATTGCTCCTGCCAGTCCAGGAAGGTAAACAAAGCGTTGTCTGACCCGATGTCCATCGACAGTCAAGGTAAGGCGTACCGCGCCACCGGCAGGTACAACCGCATCAGAGGCGAGCCTTAGGCGAGTCCTGGTCGTCCGTACCGAGATGTTCCGCTCCCGGCACCAGTCGTGGATGGTGTCGCCGATCAGGGAAACCGCTGCTCCGGTGTCCACCAAACCTGCAACGTCTTTGCCCAAAACGCGCACCACGATGAAAGGTCCAATGTTGCAGATGTCATCTTGCAATCGGCACGCAAGCGGGACCAAGGCCACTGTATTATCAGAAAAGATAGCACGGTTAGAAGTAACTTGCCTCTGATCAATGTTCGCTCCGGCCGACGACGGGAATTCGTAATCTGCGGTTACCGCCGCCGGCGTTCCGAGTTTCCCTGGGGGGTTCTTTCGGGGGTGGCCGAAGTACGATGTGGGCAGTCCCAACGGATGTGTCCGTGTTGCCCGCAACCGTAACAACGTGGTCTCCCAACGTTTAGTCCATTAGAGCGCGGTGGGGTTGATCCCTCAATCCTGTCGTTACGCCGGTATCCTGACGTTCGGCGACGTTCGCTACCGGTCTGTCCTGCGCTCCTCGAAGTCTCCTCAACAAGCCTCGCTCGGTTCCTTTGCTCGTGCGCAAAAGGATCGAGTGAGCGGTGTGAAGGACCTGCCGACGCTCCGCTATTCGGTCCTGCAGGCCAACGGGGATGCAGCTCCGTTGCCTGTACCGATGCGCCCCATGCACAACTAGGCTCAAGAGTCTCCTCCGGTCTAGGAGGTGGGCGGTAACGCAGCTCAGCTAGCAAGTCGGCCTGAATGCTGCGCGCTTCTGTAGCTAACTCCGACAGGGAAGTAAAACTTCGACCTCGTAAATATGGCTTGAACCGAGGGTGGCACTGTCGGATAACGCGTGCCACCTTCTCTTCTTCATCTACGAGAGGGTCCGCTCTCCGATACAGTTCCTGAATCGCCCGGATGTATTCCAATAGGCTCTCATCACTATGCTGCGTTCGGGCTGCAAGCTCTTCGCGCATACGCATCGCGTAGTCTGGGGGGAGGAACTCGTCCCGAAACTGCTGCTTGAATACGCTCATCGAGAGAAATGGGGGCTGGGACCTACGCCACAAAGCAGCTGAGCTTACCAGCGCTGCGGGAAGTACTCGACGCAGAATGACGTCGTCGGTGGCTCCAACGGCAATTTGGTAAGCACTCAAGTCGGCGAGGAAATCTTCAGCCGACTTGGAATCGCTGTAGCCCGAAAATGTCGGTACTGGCAAGTTCAGGCGCAGCTGCGTGTCCGGGGACGGCTGGGCGGCGGGCGTGCTGCTACCAAGCTGCTGCGTCAGTAACGTACAGAGGGATGCCATGTGTCGAAGCAAGTCCTCAGCCACTGGCGCAGGCTCGTCCTCGTCACTGTCTGGGTCGTGTTTCTTCCTGGGAGGCATCTCCGGTCGAAGGAACTGCGCTGCAACGCAGACGGCGGCAGAACGAAAAAAAACAAACAAAAATGCACACTAACTGCAACTATGCCGTGCCCTCCGGGGAAAACGGTGCGACGGGTCGAAAACACCAACGTTGGGCGCCAATTTTGTGGGAACCTCGGAAGCGCCTGCTTCTTGACTGGTGCTACCCTGGCCTTTGCCAGCACTATGTTTGAAGAAGCGTCCGATCCGTTTGAAGAAGAGTCCGATGTTTTAATAACCAGGTACGCAACGGCGCCATACGCGTTGCAACTTGCGTCCCAGAAAACATGCAACGATACATTCTTCGTCCACATGCCGTAGTACCTGTTGATCTTGATCTCGGTAAGGTACTGTAAGTCTTCACACCACCTTTCCCAACTCTCCTGTAGGTCCACCGGAATAGGTTGATCCTAAGTGAGACTTTGTTGCCACATTTTTTGCATGTAGATCCTTGCAGCGATCGTATACGGTGACATCAAACCTAGCGGGTCGTATATGCTTTGAGCCGTCTGCAACACCTTCCTCTTCGTCCATACAGCAGGCCTTCCACCTTGAAGAAGGTTGGTAGCATTGTAAAAGAGGGAGTCCTGTTCCGTATCCCACTTCATTCCCAGAACCTATATCACGCGGGAATCTCCAGCGAAGGGTGAGACTTCCTCCGGGTCCTGCACGTACTACGCGTTCAGCCGTGCTGAGTTGGAGGCTCATTTCCGCATGTTCATGCTTCCCTTCTGCATTATATTCTTTACCTCGTTGTACATGTTGATAGCGGCTTCCCCGCAGTCAGCACCAGATATAAAATCATCGACACACGTACAATCGTTCAAGAGTCTTGTTGTTTCCGGATATTCTACTTCGGACTCTCTCAGCAGTTTCTTCAATGTCGCCGCAAACAGGAATGTGCTAGGACCAGTCCCGAACGTGACTCTCGTCATTCGCCATATTTCCAACTTATCGTCCACTCCTGTGGGCATAGCTTGATACCAGAGGAATCGCAGGGCACCTCGGTCTCTTTTGTGGATGAGTATTTGGAGGAATGCCTTTTCTATGTCGGCAGTAAAAGCAACAACATGTAGTCTAAATCTCAGTAGGAGAACGCTTACATTCGGGTTCATATTGGGTCCGATGTGAAGATTCGTTCAAGCTGATTTCTTGAGTTTCATGAGCGGAAGCGTCAAACACGATACGACATTTCGTTGTAATGCGGTCCGTGCGAATGACCGCGTGGTGAGGTAAGGAGTACAGTGGTCTATCAACTTGATCGTGATTGTATTCGTTCTCTGGCACCTTTTCTGCGACGCCGTCAATTAGATATTTGCGGATAGCATCATCATACGTCTTGAGCAGGTCGGGCGTACGAAGTAAACGGTTCGTCAAACCTTTAAGTCGTTTCCGTGCGTTTCGTTCATTTGTTCCAAGGTCTATGTCGTCTTTCCAAGGTAGCCGTACTTCGTACCTTCCGTTGACGTTCCTGACGGTACTATTAAACCTGTTCAATACCTCACCTGCGGTTGTGTCGTCGTAATCGGCTTCGTCCTCTGGACCCCAAATGTTGTTAATGAATTGACGTTGCAGGCCTTGCCGAACACAGAGGATTACAGCTTGCTCCTGGGCTTGAGAATTCATCGTGTCGTTTACGACGCCATGCACAAACCATCCTAATTCGGTGGGGGCACACACTAGATTATCATTAATTCTCCTGATGTCATCTTGCACGAGTGTCCAGTACCAATCGGTCCCAATGAGAATGGAGATAGGAAGTTCTTGATCTGCCGTGGTGACATTCGATGCTTCCTCAAGTAGGAAAGTGACCTTGAGATGCTCTTGATCGATGGCAGGAAGTACGTTGGCGCATATTTGCTGCGTTTGCAGCAGGTCAATTTCTACGGCAGTGCCCTGTGTAATTTGCAGCTTGACCGAAGTTTTGCTCAATGCCTTGGTGACTGTTGCTCCACCGAACGACCCTATGCTGATTTTTTCGACTCCGTGGGAGTGGCATCCTAATTGCTTCGCGAGCTCTTCGGTGATGAAACTGCGTTGGCTACCGCTGTCAAACAGAACGCGTACCCAGCATGTGTTTTCAGGTCCCTTCGCGCATGCCATTGTTGTGCCTAGAAATATCTTGCTTGACTGTTTAGAGGGAACTGCGGAGGCTGCTAAAACCACCTATCCCGAGGGGTCGACCGGAACGGTGTTGACTTGTACTTGCTGGGTACTCCTATTGCGTATGTAGTCTGGGTCACACAGGCTCGTAGCGTGTCTTCGGCTGCAAATGCGACACCTGATGTACGACTGACAGCGACTAGCAATGTGATTTCGTCTCGTACATTTTAAACATCATCTTGCTTCAATTAATAGCCGCTCCTTCTCCTGTAGTGGGATATCGCTGTCGCAAGTGACCGTCCGATGTTGATCTGATTTGCAAAATAAACACGATTCATCATTTGCCTTATTTGGTGTCCGTGAATTGTTTGCGTTTAAAAGAGCAGAAGCCGTTGGTATATCGGTGGTTTTGACCTTACGAATATTCGGTTTCCCTTCGTGCTTCTCCTCACCGGTATACCCTAATGCACGTTCCTTGGACACTATTTTTACTCGCAAGTAGTCCATCAGGTCCTGGAAGTCCTGGCTGTAAAGGTGTACCGCACTGCCACTGGCCACATCTGCGCCGCGACTACTGTCATTAAATTCTTGTCGTTCCTGATGTTCAACGACCATATCTTGGGGCAGCTTGCTTAAAATGATGGGTCTAAGTAGTGCGCTGTAGGCATCGGTTGATATGCCCAAAACCTGAAGGCTTCGTGCCCGGGATTGAATTTCATTATATAATTGCTGCAGTTTCGAAATATCTGCAGGATCCGTGGCTGGGACCATATTTGTCAGCTTCTTTATGTGCTCATCAGCTATGCGTGTGGATGGTCCATATTCCTTCTTGAGAAGTTCAATTGCCTCGTTATAGCAGCCCTCATTCAGATTTAATCCACGGATGAGATCAGCGGCGTTCCCAGTTAACAGAGACGTCAAGTAACAGAACTTCTCAGTGGCGGTAAGCGCGTTGTTGTGGTGTACTGCAACTTCATAACGTGTCCACAAAGGAAGTCATGCGTCTATGGCGCCATGAAACTTCGGGAGCTCCAATTTTGGCAACTTTATCTTATTGTCCCTATGGACAGAAGCAGCTGGAACGGGGCTGGGGTTCAAAGCCAAGGAAGTCGACACGCCCGTCGAAACTTCTTGGGAGCGCAGATCCATGCGAGTGATGGTCTCCAAAATCTGATGGCGGTAGTCGGTCGTGGCAGTCATCTCGCGTTCATATTCTTCGTCAGAGAATTTATCCTTGAGCTCGCTGTCAACAGCCTTCACATCTCTGGAAATATCTTGGAGCTTATCTCTTAGTATAGCAATATCTTGCGCGGTTGCACCGCCAGCTCCCAATTTCTCGTCGATATTGTTCCTCAATCTTGTTGCTTGTGAGCGTAAAAATTTCCTGCCTCTCTTCAACTTGTCCATGGCCGACTCGATTCGAATATCCACGGGAGTAAGTCAAACCGTAAAACTCAACGTGGCCAACAATGCGAGAACCAGAGCCGTAATCCTTGTATCCTTCGTTCTTTTAACCTTGAGTATCCTGGTCACGGCACCAATTTCTGTCGATACCAAGTCGAGAAGAGACGTGACTAGTTACGACGATGTTTATTTCCAGAATGCATAACGCTCGCGACGGATGATAGTCAGGATGTGATGTGCGAGACATGCGCTCAGTTGTGTTGCACTCATGATGATCATGATATGTCCGTTGCATTAGCAACACTCCCACTACCAACCTTCCCGAACCACACTCTCCGAGTCTCTTCGTTAGCTGGACTCTCGCCCCTTCTCCCTATCGAAATTGCTCTGTCCCTGGCCTAATGCAGCCCAGCAACGCTCTGCGCTCAAAGCTCTTCTGACATTTCTGGACACCATCGGACTTCGATCATTATTGTGAAGGGACTCGTTATTTTATTCCCCACTTTCCCACCAGCAATGGGGTAGAGTATCGCCTGTGGCGATGAAGCTCCCTACTCTCCAAACCCAAAATAAAGTTGTTGTTGTTGTTACGTCATACGGGGCTCGTTTCTCTCCTGCGCAACTACTTTTTCCGACTGTCTTTTGTATATTTTAGTGCACAGTGACAACACGCTGTAGAGCGAAAATATTTTGCATGGTGACTCCTTGTGGACAGCTTCACAGATGAAGCAGGGTTTCGAGTCATGTTAAATGTCACTTCCTCCATGCTCCTTTAGGAAGTAAAAGAAATCTAGTCTGTCAGTGGGCTCTCAGATATTACTGCGCCGCAGATAGGATGGCAGGGCACAGAGACATCACTCTCCCTCCTTTGCCAGATGATGTAATCTATCATACTCACTCTGCTTCCATATTGACTGTTAAAACTGGCTGCGTGACACTACGTGAGCCCTCCCTCATGGCGGAGCTGCAGTATTTCTCCTTGGCGCGCTATTGTCTCCTTATCTCCAACGGCGTATGTAGATAACAAACTTGATTTCTTTTCCTTAATTTGAACACGAGTATAGTTGAGTCACCGCACGTGATCATCCGGCAGTGAGCCTTGCACTTCCTGCATATATGCAGCTTCACAATAGTTTAGGTCTTATATGTGGGATACGGCTAACCCGGGCTATGAGCGGGTATCAAAACTTTTCGAAAACGAGATGTGTTTAAATGAGGATGCCAGCTTTCCCAGAAAAGCACTAACTAAAACGATTCGTAACTTTGATCAGCCAACCTGCACTCACAAAATATCCCTCAGATATTTTACGCAAGGCCATCTGTGGGAACAGCATCCACTCAACTTTCATAGTCTCAACATAAAAATGCTGCAGCACTTAAAGAAGCACCCAATAGCGCAGCTCTGTGTCCCCCTCTTGGCAGCGGGAAACAGTAGCCATTAGTGCACTAGAAAAGCAGTATAAAATTGCTCTTTCCACATGACTGCTATGCTTTCTTAAACTAGTTTTTATTTTCAGGTCGACACTCCTTGGTAGTCACGTGCAGGCCCAAGCTTAAAAAGGGGAGTGCAACTGCAAGGGTGAAATGGCATGGCTCACTTCTGAGCGAAAGTTTAATTCTCTTTTATTCAGCATCATCACCTTCGCTCTCCACACTAAAACCACTGAGTGCAGCCTCATTTCGGTGGCATCTGGACCTTGGCACTTGTGTGTAATGTTTGAATTCGGACTGTACTATTTTTACGTTCCTGTATATTGAGGCGAAAATCAGTTTCCTGTGCCTTACACAATGGGTGGTTTTCAAGTTGAGAAGTGGCGCTACGCATGCTGGGTCTTCGAACTTCCGGTCCGAAATTGCGCTCAATTGGAGCAAAGCAAAACTTATACCATCTGGCTTAAAAGACAACCAAGATGAGTTTTCCTGGGTATGCCTGCACCCCAAAGAAGTAAGGTACTGTAACAAATACTTCGCACGTACTTTTCTTGCGACAAACATAATATTTCGTAACACATCGTGCATGTTTCGGTTTCGTTCGGCGTGCGCTTCAAAATCGCAATCTTTTGCTGCGGGAAATGTTCTCTTACAATGCTGTCAATTTGACGCTTCAAATAACAAAGATAACAGACAACATTTCAGATATGGCACAACAAAATGTGTAGGCAGTATTTTACGCTGCAATCTTCGACACTCTGACGATAGTACCCCAGTAAACCACCGATGTCCCATGGACGTCCTGAAAAGATCCCGAAGTCCTGATCCGCGAAAAATGTCCCAATGATGTAAATAAGACGTCATTCGAAATGTCCTAGCGTTGTCTAGCCAGGATGTGTTTTAATGATATCGCTGGGACTTCGAAATGGCGTCCCGATCGGATGTTGATTTAGAAGTAGAATACAAAGATACTTTCGATGCTCATTATATTTTTGTATCCTTATGATAACGTTCAATAGCGTGCAGCAAGAAACTAAAACAGTGACACTAATTTTTATCCGTGTTACCGAAGTGGCAACACACAAAAATTATTCATCTGAATTTACAAAGAAACTCCAGACATGGTCCGAGCTTAGCAGATGTACCACAGTATCTAGCTTCTGTTTCCTTTTACTGTAGTGCTAATAAAGGTAGTTGGGAAGGCCGAGAAGGCCTCGATATCTCTTGCAATATCTCCATGTAGAACGGAACACACACAACTACATCTCCAGATGTGCTTCCCTGCCGGAACGAGAAGACATAACATCATTGAATTGTCGCCACAATTCCAACGAGATCCAAAGACAAATCAGACAGTCAATTCGTTCATTATGTAGCCGTCAGGTACAAGTTCCTCACTGACAGAATCAAGGTTTTTGAAGAGAAGCCATACCTTCGCGACATCATGTTCCACTATGTTGTGTGGCGAAGACCGTACCCACGGAATAAAGAAGCAATTCAATGAATTGGCTTAATGGATATCAATGCTAAACGCTGATTTCCACTTGATTTAGTGTAATCCAACATGTTTTGTACACACTGCACCAGTTCAAAGAATGCGAAACTAATTGAAGGAATTGGCCTAGAGTATCAATAAAACAACAACTTTATTTCTAAGGTTAATAATGAGGAGTTTCGTCGCTAGTGTGGATACCCGAGCCCACTGGCATAAAATGCGATGAAATGTGCCCCTTCACCATAAGGATCGAAGTCCTGACGTGTCTAAAAAGACTCTAAAAGACTCTGAAAAAAAGCTCTCATCACAGAGTGTTGATGGGCTGGATTTCACCAGGGGCCAAGCAATTTTCATAGAGATAGAAAGGATCAAATTCCAACTGACTAAGGATCTGAGAGAGCGCGGTTCGGGAAGGTTGGTAGCATGGACAAATAAGAAGAATGTGTCCAGGTCCCCTACGGCACCGTAGTGACATCATCGGTCAGAATAAATCAGATATGCATAGAGATTCTAACTGAGCACTGCACATGCCACTTGAGGTGGCGGTTGATACCGCGGCGTCTTTTAGCCATCCAGTGATGGTTTAACCCCATCAGAGTGACATCGCGGTGTTTCGCGATGGGTTCCCGTGTCTAATATCTTGGCCTGCAGCGGCGATATCGGGATGCTGTTTCTTGTGACGAATTTCCCTTCCATCCCCCTACCCGTGCACCTTGCGGCTTGTGAGAAATCCTGGCGGTTGTCCAGAAAATTTGTCCAAATTTGTCCATTTGAAAATTCTAGGCAACCGTCGGTGCTTCTGACACCTTAAAAGTCTTGTAAATCCCGCCCGGACTGTTGGATCGAGACCAAAATTCAGGTCCGAACGGGCCTGGATTAGCTGTGTGATCGCGCAAATCACACAGGAACTGATCTGTAGTGGTTTCGAACTCGTAGGCGGAGACGCGTTAGTAAAATTCGTTTTCCCGAACTTCAGTGCCCTTGTTGGAAAGAAGTTCGCCTCGGACAGGGTTCATACTTGGAGAACCCACTGTTCTCGACGCGGAGCACGTGATAAAATTCACCGCGTCTCTCTAAATTTAGCAGTTCTCGAGTTAGAGGATTCCGCGTTCACACTCCTCCCAATACATGGGACCAGCGGCTTCCCCCCCCCCCCAAAAGCCTTCCCGTTGCTGCCACATGGTCATGTTTGCCTTCGTTATGAAGGTCTCAATGTGCTCTTTCCAACAGCTTTTGTCCCGCAGGCGCGCGATGTTCCGTTCTCCCGATATCGGCTTAAGAGCATGACGAGCTGCGAGGCTGGCTAGAGCAACCCTGAAACACTTCCCACTTTTCGGTGTCGTAAGTCGATTACCCGATGTCCGATTTAGTAGAAATTTTGTGTGCGCGTGCTCTGTTCCCTGCTCTACAACTTTCCAATTGTGACCAGCCGTCGATTTCGAGTGGTTAAGACGTCATTCTCGAAATTCCTGACACCGACCACCGTTCACCGATTTTTGTCCCTGTCTTCAGGCTTGAAGCCCACGGCGGATCCGACTTACTTTTAATGGGCACACGCACTCGACATGGGAAACGCGTAGAAACTTGTCGCATCTTTCTATCCCTCTCGGTTCTCGAGTTAAAACACCGTGGCAACGGCGGTTCTCTGATACATGGGCCTGGGGCATTTTTTTCGATATCGGGTTCTTGCTGGCGTAGGAAGGTGATTGAGATGTGTTTTTGAAGAGGAAAACGTCCTCTTTCCGATAGCGTTGGTCCCGTCTTCGCGCGACTTTCCGTTCCCTTGCTACATTCCGAGGAGCGCCTGGGCGCTGGGGCATGGCCTGGCGGGCAGGTGGCCTTCCTGCCGTTTCTGCGCTGCGGGCGGCGTCCATTTCGCTTGCAAGCTCCGTTGCGTTCGCGCGCCTTTTTCTGGCTCCCGTTGTCTCGCGTTCCATCGTTGCTCTGGTGCCCTGGACTGCTGTGAATGTGTTTTTATGCCCTACTAGTGTTGCCTGGGGGTGCTTTTATGTGTGCACCCTGGAAGATAGGTCCAGAAGCCTTGCGATTTCCTAGATTAAAGGTTAGTTCTATGTTTGCAATTCGTGCAACTTTTGTTTGGTATCATTCCTAGCGTGTGGGTTCTATTACTTTATGCTAGCAGTGTGATTATTACCCTTTTGATTCCTATTACATGCTTTATCTTTCAGCTAAGTGTACTCGTGACCCTACCAGCACTTTTCAAGGTGAAGATGCAACATCGTCAGTGGCCCCGTTACTAATGTCTAATCTATGAATTTCAGATACTTTCGACGTATTCATTGCGGTGAACAACGCGGTTGGGAAGGTCACAGAAATGTTGAAAGACATCAGGTAAGTTACGCTAAAGTGCGTTTCAGAGCTCTTCAGTGACTTGTGTTTACTGCGAAACAGATTGGGAATACGCTTCACCCGTGCAACTTCGTCATGTGCTCCACGGCTTTACGGCTGTGCCACTGTATGTAAAAAATGCTGAGTGATTTTCATAAAGAATTTGCAGGGAAGTACAATGTGTCGCACCTTGTTGACGCTTTTACAGATGTGTGGAAACGTCGTAGCGGATGAATGTGAATTATGGATCTCCAAGTGGCGTCGCCCGCGTCATTTTCAAGATTTTACCCGTTTTGAAGGTACGTAGTGAATGTGCAAGGCATTCACGTTCCTACTACGTGGTTATCCATGCGTTTCCCGTTTTCGCAGGCAATAGGGCTGTTGATACGGAGAATGCTAGGCTACTGCAGACTGCAACCATAGGCGCTGTGTCTAAAGGTATGCGTATACGTCGATGAGTACTTCACAGTGACATTTTGCTGTAGCAGTGTTTTTGAAATTACATTTCTTGCAGGTTAAGCTCACATGACGCGGCAGGGAAGGGAGTCCGTGGCGAAAAGTGAATATAGCCGAAGTTGGATAGCGTTAATTTTTGCGCACGAAAGGCAAGCTGGACACATCGCAAATCTCCAGTTGTACGAAGCACAGTGCAGCATGGTCGTCGGTTATGCCAGTGCTTCAAGATATGTTTCAGCGTCGCACTTCGGACATTGCGGGCATATACCTTTAAGTTTTTCCCCTTGTGGACCGATGCTGTGTGTGTTCATGGACATCATGTTTTCAGAGACATGTAAGTTCTCAATAATAATGCGAAAAAAATGCTGGTCATGTTACGCTGTGATATAATACCTGGTGAGGTAATACGATGCTATGACGCTCAGTTTCATACGAAATAAAGTGTTTGATCTAATGTTGCTTGTTTGTGCCACTGATACGCACTGCTGTACGGTGTTGATGTAATGTTCAGAGAACGCCAGTAAGCCTGGCTAAGGCACGGGAAAAAGGTCCACTAGAGGTCCGTAAAAGGTCGTCATTGACGTACTATGGACTTCCTTGGGACGTGCGCGGATGTTATTTTGGCAGTTCTGAGTACGTCCCAAGTATGTCAAAATTATGTTTCAGGATGTCCTCAGGATGTCTTCATAGTCCTGAGGGTAACATCATGTAGACGTCCTTGGGACATCGGTGGTTTACTGGGACGCATGTAATCGTTTTCTTTAAGTCTGGAAGAAGCTGTGGCTTTAGTAATATTCTATTCATATTATGAGTTGATAATCTTATCACAGCCACGCACAATTCAACATGATAAGTACACAGCACGGCATTTGGTGACAAGTGCCTACACCCTTTAGTTCAATTTTCGTTTACGTTGACAACATTTTTCCAAAGGCGCGGGATCCAGGGGTACGCGATACATCATATGTCCCTTTTCCGCAGAATTAGTGCATTTACGCCCGGAACATTAGCTTATTTTTAGGTTGAAAATCGCACTTACTCTATAAGACTCCAGCAGAACTTCGGACCGGAAGCGTAAATCCACGTGACATTGCAACTTCCCTTACGTCATTTTGACAGGAAGTTGCAAACCACCCATTTGCTTCCTCTTAGCCCCTTGAAACTTGTTATGACGTTCTTCTACGCTTCGGGAATGTACATTCTAATGTGCGTGTCATTGCCCATTTGCATTCATATGTATGTGGTTTGCGGTTTGTCTTCGTGGTCAACAGTAATGGTTCACTTGGTTATTTCGTTAACATTTTCTGGTTCACTTGTTCACTGTAACTATAACCCTGTAACCTTTATGTTGCATAATTGTGTTATACTCTACAGTCGCCACCTTGTGCTCAGGCTAGTCTTCATTTTCTATTTGTATTCCGCCTTGTGCAATTTGTGTTTTACATTGCCTATTGTCGTGCGCAAGGCACACTGAGCGTGTCCCAGCTAACATAAGCCAAGCCTAAAAAAATATGGAGAGCTCTACATGGATCGAACAGTTGGTGGGCTAGAGTTGGTGGGAACAGTTCAGGTCACAACCTCTAAATTTTATTTTATGTTCCCAGCCGCTTAGTTATGCACAGTTAATTTGCTAACTTTCTAATTACTCATTTAGGGCGGACTGCAAAGGTGTAGAGAGTGTTGAAAAACATGATTACTAATAGTGAATACTAATACTTAATAATACTGATTAATTATAAATAATTACTGGCATATATATTTTTTACTGCTAGAATAAAGCGCTCAAGATACAAAATCATACCACATGACGACCTCCAGGCACAGCTCTGCTGTGTTTCGGTTGTACAGCCATCAAGTGCATGATAAAGAAACAATGTTCCAGTTCCTTAAATGAGTTGTCAGCAGCTGTCTCTTCACGCCAAGCCCCCAGATAAGCTGAAGATAGTTCATTTCTCAGCACATGATTGAGGGCTGCACGACTGAAGTGCACTTGAGCTGTGTGTGCAGGTGGTTGTATGGCACATTTTCCAATTTCGTAAGCTGTCAAAAAGTCTGAGCAAGACATACGTTGGCGGAATCAACTCTGTTGGATGTTTCTCCACAAGCTCCACAACTTTACTCCTAGGCTCTAAAATTGAACTAAGTTACCAAATGAGTTATCCGTAACTAATTAGCTTGGCACATTTAATAAAGTATGGCAGTGTACGGCAGTCTGTGGACAGCCTACAAAAAGTTTGGTCCGTGCAGATGCGTTCCATCTTTTTTAAGGTTTGGTCCATGTGAGCTGGGACGCCCTGTACATTGGCATCGTTGATGTAGTCAGAATCACATTTTTGTTGTGGACTTTGCAATATACCTTGTGTCTCTGCTCCACATTGCTTTCCCTCAGGAATTCCGGCAGCAATTATGTGCTTAGGCCAAGCATTCTTTTACATTTCTTTTATTCCAGTTTTAAAGTTGATGTGTTACTGTGGGGTCTCGAGCAAGGCTGCTTGTTGCCGAATCCAAACCCTGCTCGCCAACATGTGTGTCTTTCATTTTTATCATAGATCTTTGTCATATCCTAGTCAATTGCTTTAATTTATATATCACCTATACCTACTTTGCAGTGTATTCATATGCTTTATTTTTTGAGCATATATATACAGGGTGCGTCATCTACGTGTCATTTGAGCCGTGTAAGAAAACGGCTCAACAGAAAAATATGGGTTAAGCGGATACCTTCCAGTCATTCAATTTGCCACCTACTAAAATTACTTTTAACGACTTTTAATTGAAATACATGAATTTTTCTTAATTGAACTAAGAAATTTGCCTTGTCAATGTAACGTTTTTCTTGCTAAATCAGATAGAGCTTGGTTGAAATAGCCAAACCAACCGCAAAATATGTTATGTAGTACGGTGGTTATGTCCTGAAAAGTCGTCGGAAAATTTTGGTTTTTATTTGCACATTTGTCAGCAGCGTACTAAGTCGGCCGCAAAACAGCGGCATGAGGAAGGCATATCTATCCACCTGACAGAGCAGCTGCAGATAAGGAGGAGAAGGAACAAGAGACGCCGCGCGTATATGCAGATAAGCGTGTTTCTGATTGCTGGATGCGAAAGTTACCCTTGCCTTATTTTTCAGTTGCTCTGTCGATCAGGAGAGAGAGTGGTATACCCTCTCATGGCGCTGTTTTGCGGCTGACTTAATACGTTGCTGAAATATGCGCAACTAAACCTCAATCTTCGGGCAATTTTTCTGGACATAACCACTGTACTACGAATGGTATTTTGGGTTGGGCTTGGCTAATTCAACCACGGTCTATCTGATTTAGAAAGAAAAACGTTGCATGCACTAGGCAAATTTCAGAGTTCATTTTAAAAAAAGTAATTTATATCAATTACAAGACAAATTGTTTTTAGTAGGTGACAAATTTAATGGCCGGAATGCAGCAGCTTATCTCATATTTTTCTGTTAAGACTTTTGCTTACAAAGGTCAAATGCCACGTTGCATGACCCACCCTATATATATATATATATATATATATATAGGACAAATAGGTTAATATATCAGACGGCTACGAAGTTGAATAAAAGTGAAATAATAAGACGTGGACTACAGATTACAGGAACGTTAAAAAAACTAATTTATTTAATGGGCAATTTAACACATAGATTAAAAAAAGAATGGTCGACGTTTCGACAGTCTTTTTTTAATCTATGTGTTAAATTGCCCATTAAATAACTTAATTTTTTGAACGTTCCTGTAATCTGTAGTCCACGTCTTATTATTTCACTTATATATATACAGGGTGTCCCAGAAAACGTGTCATTGAATTATAATAAAGAAACTGCACCACCTAGGGTCATGCGGCCAATGGCATTTGTTCTTACTGGGTTTTTGCCACCTCCTCATTTGAATGTCGTGTAACGTAAGTTTAATTATTAATTAATTATGTAAATTTTTGAGAACTTAAGTCGGAAATTTGCCTAGTAAATGTAGCTTTTTTACACAACTTTTGTGAAGAGCGTGTCTAATTTAGTCAAATTAATGATAATTGGCAGAGATATTCAGGAGCTATCCCATCGGAAAAAATAGCCGAACATCATGATCTACGGAGGACGCACAGACTAGCGCACGATGAATTTTTCAGCGCAATCTTTGTCAGTCCGACGAAAGGAGGTTGGAAACCCAGCCCTCACCGACATCGCAGAAAGAGATAAAACAGGCACGGCTTATCACGTCCGACTTTCGCTGGGATAATGCTTTCCCTCTCCCAATTTTAGGAACTGTTACTTTATCTACTATCACTCTGTGGGCTGGCTTCGGAACCTCCTTTCGTCGCACTGCGAGCGATTGCGCTCAAAAAGTCATCGTGCGTTATGGTCCGGTGCCCCGAAAAGCATGATATTCGGCTATTTTTTTCGATGGGATAGCTCCTGAATATCCCTGTCAATTGTCATTAATTTGAGTGAATTCGGCACGCTCTTCATATTGGTGCGGCAAAAAAGTGACCTTTATTTGGCAAATTACCGAGTTCAGTTCGCAAATATTTACATAATTGAACTTGGAGTACATGACATTCACATTAGGAGGTGGCAAAAACCGAATAAGAACAAATGCTGTTGACCGCATGATTCTAGGTGGCGTAGTTTTTTTATTATAATTCAATGACACGTTTTCTGGGACACCGTGTATATGGGACTCCTAGTCATTCTTTATATATACGTACCTACTTCAGATCTCCTTTTTTGCCCTTTTATTCTAGGAGAGCCTGGCAGGAGTCAGTGTCACTACAAAAAAGTACAAATAAACAAATCTGAACCAGTACATTGGCTTAGGAGACTGCTTTCAACATAGAAAAACTAGAGATCCACCGGAGGAACAATGGATGTCCTATTCTGACCCAAAAATCGAAAATAGATATTTTTGGGACTTCCTTTAGGATCGGAAAATGAGGGAGAAACCCTGATCCCCTGGACATCTCACGTATGTAAACGGGACGTTTCCAGATATGCCTGAGACATTGGAACGTCAGATACCGTATATCAGCAGGATAACCTTTGGACATATCTGGTTTACTGGGCAGGTAGGGTCCTCGGTTTCCTGGAGAATTCGAGGGGAATATAATCATGAAGAGAAAGATTCAACTCTAAAAGCTTGCGTCGGTCAGCTGGCCCAAGCGCACACTTAGGTCCATGAACCCACAGGTTCAAACGTTTCCGCATGACCCCCAGGCAGGTTAAATGCATGTACTCCAGTGGAGCTACAGCAACACAGTCAATATCGAGGTCTGTCAAGACTGATGTTTACCTGTGATGGTCTTCGTCATGCTGTTCCCGAAAGCTGGCATCTGTTCGTAAAGGCACAAGCTTCGTTCCTGTAGACCGCGGAGTGCGCAACAGCGCTCGAGCATCTGAAGGAAGGCCAGAGTGACAGGTGTGGGATCGGAGAACCTTCAAAAGGGCGCTCACTGCAGTCTTCGACACATTGTGTGTGACGGCCCAGAGTCCTGCTCCTAGAAGAATGTAAGTGTCATCTGTGACGCCAGGTGCGACGCTCGATGTGCCGGTGTCGTTAAACTGCATACTACTGGGCAAATGTTCCAGTGCGGCTGTCCTAGTGTGTCCGCTGTGTTCTGCTATCACCCGCGGAGGAGATGGAGCACGAGTATCACTGACACTCGATGACAACGAATTGTCTTCAGAAACGTGTAAAACGGTCCCGTCAGCGGTTTCCACAGACGTGTCGAACACGGCATGCGAACTACTCGTCGACGCTGTTGGGTTAGCATAGTCACCGAAAACGGCGATGAAACGCTCACTCTGTCGGTGTACTGCGTTATAACCGTAACGTTTGTCCTTCACTTTCGGCATTTTAGTCCCACTTGCAACCGCCAAGGCACTAAAACACACTACGAAAGCTTTAGGATAGCACCAAAACTGCAGCGAAAGGCGGAGCAGCGAGACGCGACAAGCGAACTCAGCAGAACTTCATCCTTCGTTCAATCCTACATCACGAAGGAAACAGAAAGGAAAACATGGAAATGCATGACAATTACCTTCTACAGTGCTCCCCACCGTACGTCGTACAAAAGAAGCGACCACTGGAAGCGACGCGGCAAAACGTGCAAAATCCAACGACGCGGCGAATGATGATGGTGGGGATGATGATGACAGTCGTGTCGATGGCGGTGCCGCTACCTTGATAGCACAAGCACTAGTTTCGCTGGAACTTGGAGATCTGCGGAGGACCCAGCGGGATCGCAAAGAGACCGGCTTCCGAGATGGGTAACGTTGGGGAAACGAGTTTTGACTGCATAAAAATGTTTTGTTAATAAGATACTCGTGTCAAGATGTTCCGGATACTCATTTAAAACTCGCTTTCGAACACTAAATCCTGAACGAACACTGAATCGAAAACATGTTTACTGTCTCTTTGTGTGTTAGATAAGAAAAAAAACAGAGTATACGAGGCATCGATCACGGCACCCATCGTATGCGAGGTAAGCGCTCTATCCACTAGACCGGCCGCCCACCTCCATCCTGCATGTAGAAAAAACATGTCTACTGTCTCTATGTGTGTTACATAAGAAAAAACATTGAGTATACGAAGCATCGATCACAGCACCCATCGTATGTGAAGTAAGCCCTGTATCCACTAGACCGGCCGCCCACCTCCATCCTGCATGTAGAAAAACATGTCTACTGTCTCTTTGTGTGTTACATAAGAAAAAACATTGAGTATACGAAGCATCGATCACATCACCCATCGTATGCGAAGTAAGCGCAGTATCCACTAGGCCAGCCGCCCTTCTCCATCCTGCATGTAGAAAAAACATGTCTACTGTCTCTTTGTGTGTTAGATAAGAAAAAATATTCAGTATACGAGGCATCGATCACGGCACCCATCGTATGCGAAGTAAGCGCTGTATCCACTAGACCGGCCGCCCACCTCCATCCTGCATGTAGAATAAACATGTCTACTGTCTCTTTGTGTGTTAGATAAGAAAAAAATATTCAGTATACGAGGCATCGATCACGGCACCCATCGTATGCGAAGTAAGCGCTGTATCCACTAGACCGGCCGCCCACCTCCATCCTGCATGTAGAATAAACATGTCTACTGTCTCTTTGTGTGTTAGATAAGAAAAAAATATTCAGTATACGAGGCATCGATCACGGCACCCATCGTATGCGAAGTAAGCGCTGTATCCACTGGGCCGGCCGCCCACCTCCGTCCTGCATGTAGAAAAAACATGTCTACTGTCTCGTTGTGTGTTAGATAAGAAAAAAAAATATTGGGTATACGAGGCATCGATCACGGCACCCATCGTATGCGAAGTAAGCGCTGTATCCACTAGGCCGGCCGGCCGCCCACCTCCATCCTTCATGTAGAAAAACATGTCTACTGTCTCTTTGTGTGTTAGATAACAAAAAAAATATTGAGTATACGAGGCAACGATCACGGCACCCATCGTATGCGAAGTAAGCGCTGTATCCACTAGGCCGGCCGGCCGCCCACCTCCATCCTTCATGTAGAAAAACATGTCTACTGTCTCTTTGTGTGTTAGATAACAAAAAAAATATTGAGTATACGAGGCAACGATCACGGCACCCATCGTATGCGAAGTAAGCGCTGTATCCACTAGGCCGGCCGGCCGCCCACCTCCATCCTTCATGTAGAAAAACATGTCTACTGTCTCTTTGTGTGTTAGATAACAAAAAAATATTGAGTATACGAGGCAACGATCACGGCACCCATCGTATGCGAAGTAAGCGCTGTATCCACTAGGCCGGCCGGCCGCCCACCTCCATCCTTCATGTAGAAAAACATGTCTACTGTCTCTTTGTGTGTTAGATAACAAAAAAAATATTGAGTATACGAGGCATCGATCACGGCACCCATCGTATGCGAAGTAAGCGCTGTATCCACTAGGCCGGCCGCCAACCTCCGTCCTGCATGTAGAAAAAACATGTCTACTGTCTCTTTGCGTGTTACATAAGGAAAAAACATTGAGTATACGAGGCATCGATCACAGCACCCATCGTATGCGAAGTAAGCGCTGTATCCACTAGGCCGGCCGCCATCCTCCATCCTGCTTGTAGAAAAAACATGTCTACTGTCTCGTTGTGTGTTAGATAAGAAAAAAAAATATTGAGTATACGAAGCATCGATCACGGCACCCATCGTATGCGAAGCAAGCGCTGTATCCACTAGGCCGGCTGCCAACCTCCTTCCTGCATGTAGAAAAAACATGTCTACTGTCTCTTTGTGTGTTAGATAACAAAAAAAATATTGAGTATACGAGGCATAGATCACGGCACCCATCGTATGCGAAGTAAGCGCTGTATCCACTAGGCCGGCCGCCAACCTCCGTCCTGCATGTAGAAAAAACATGTCTACTGTCTCTTTGTGTGTTAGATAAAAAAAAAGATATTGACTATACGAGGCATCGATCACGGCACCCATCGTATGCGGAGTAAGCGCTGTATCCACTAGGCCCGCCGGCCGCCCACCTCCATCCTGCATGTAGAAAAGACATGTCTACTGTCTCGTTGTGTGTTAGATAAGAAAAAAAATATTGAGTATACGAGGCATCGATCACGGCACCCAACGTATGCGAAGTAAGCGCTGTATCCACTAGGCCGGCCGCCCACCTCCGTCCTGCATGTAGAAAAAACATGTCTACTGTCTCTTTGTGTGTTAGATAACAAAAAAATATTGAGTATACGAGGCATCGATCACGACACCCATCGTATGCGAAGTAAGCGCTGTATCCACTAGGCCGGCCGCCCACCACGATCCTGCATGTAGAAAAAACATGTCTACTGTCTCGTTGTGTGTTAGATAAGAAAAAAAAATATTGAGTATACGAGGCATCGATCACGGAACCCATCGTACGCGGAGTAAGCGCTGTATCCACTAGGCCGGCCGCCCACCTCCGTCCTGCATGTAGAAAAAACATGTCTACTGTCTCGTTGTGTGTTAGATAAGAAAAAAAATAAGCGCTGTATCCACTAGACCAGCCGCCAACCTCCGTCCTCCATGTAGAAAAAACATGTCTACTGTCTCTTTGTGTGTTAGATAACAAAAAAATATTGAGTATACGAGGCATCGATCACGGCACCCATCGTATGCGAAGTAAGCGCTGTATCCACTGGGCCGGCCGCCCACCTCCGTCCTGCATGTAGAAAAAACATGTCTACTGTCTCGTTGTGTGTTAGATAAGAAAAAAAAAATATTGGGTATACGAGGCATCGATCACGGCACCCATCGTATGCGAAGTAAGCGCTGTATCCACTAGGCCGGCCGGCCGCCCACCTCCATCCTTCATGTAGAAAAACATGTCTACTGTCTCTTTGTGTGTTAGATAACAAAAAAAATATTGAGTATACGAGGCAACGATCACGGCACCCATCGTATGCGAAGTAAGCGCTGTATCCACTAGGCCGGCCGCCAACCTCCGTCCTGCATGTAGAAAAAACATGTCTACTGTCTCGTTGTGTGTTAGATAAGAAAAAAAAATATTGAGTATACGAAGCATCGATCACGGCACCCATCGTATGCGAAGTAAGCGCTGTATCCACTAGGCCGGCTGCCAACCTCCTTCCTGCATGTAGAAAAAACATGTCTACTGTCTCTTTGTGTGTTAGATAACAAAAAACATTGAGTATACGAAGCATCGATCACAGCACCCATCGTATGCGAAGTAAGCCCTGTATCCACTAGACCGGCCGCCCACCTCCATCCTGCATGTAGAAAAACATGTCTACTGTCTCTTTGTGTGTTACATAAGAAAAAACATTGAGTATACGAAGCATCGATCACAGCACCCATCGTATGCGAAGTAAGCGCAGTATCCACTAGGCCAGCCGCCCTTCTCCATCCTGCATGTAGAAAAAACATGTCTACTGTCTCTTTGTGTGTTAGATAACAAAAAATATTCAGTATACGAGGCATCGATCACGGCACCCATCGTATGCGAAGTAAGCGCTGTATCCAGTAGGCCGACGGCCCACCTTCATCCTGCATGTAGAAAAAACATGTCTACTGTCTCTTTGTGTGTTAGATAAGAAAAAAAAATATTGAGTATACGAGGCATCGATCACGGCACCCATCGTATGCGAAGTAAGCGCTGTATCCACTAAGCGAGCTGCCCACCTCCATCCTGCATGTAGAAAAAACATGTCTACTGTCTCTTTGTGTGTTAGATAAGAAAAAATATTCAGTATACGAGGCATCGATCACGGCACCCATCGTATGCGAAGTAAGCGCTGTATCCAGTAGGCCGACGGCCCACCTCCATCCTGCATGTAGAAAAAACATGTCTACTGTCTCTTTGTGTGTTAGATAAGAAAAAAAAATATTGAGTATACGAGGCATCGATCACGGCATCCATCGGATGCGAAGTAAGCGAAGTAAGCGCTGTATCCACTAGGCGAGCCGCCAACCTCCATCCTGCATGTAGAAAAACATGTCTACTGTCTGTTTGTGTGTTAGATAAGAAAAAAAAATATTGAGTATACGAGGCATCGATCACGGCACCCATCGTATGCGAAGTAAGCGCTGTATCCACTAGGCCGGCAGCCCACCTCCGTCCTGCATGTAGAAAAACATGTCTACTGTCTCTTTGTGTGTTAGATAAGAAAAAACATTGAGTATACGAGGCACCGATCACGGCACCCATCGTATGCGAAGTAAGCGCTGTATCCACTAGACCGGCCGCCCACCTCCTTCCAGCATGTAGGAAGGACATGTCTACTGTCTCTTTGTGTGTTACATAAGAAAAACATTGAGTATACGAAGCATCGATCACAGCACCCATCGTATGCGAAGTAAGCGCTGTATCCACTACGCCGGCCGCCCTACTCCATCCTGCATGTAGAAAAAACATGTCTACTGTCTCTTTGTGTGTTACATAAGGAAAAAACATTGAGTATACGAGGCATCGATCACAGCACCCATCGTATGCGAAGTAAGCGCTGTATCCAGTAGGCCGGCCGGCCGCCCTCCTCCATCCTGCATGTAGAAAAAACATGTCTACTGTCTCTTTGTGTGTTAGATAAGAAAAAAATGTTCAGTATACGAGGCATCGATTACGGCACCCATCGTATGCGAAGTAAGCGCTGTATCCAGTAGGCCGACGGCCCACCTCCATCCTGCATGTAGAAAAAACATGTCTACTGTCTCTTTGTGTGTTAGATAAGAAAAAAAAAATATTGAGTATACGAGGCATCGATCACGGCACCCATCGTATGCGAAGTAAGCGAAGTAAGCGCTGTATCCACTAGGCGAGCCGCCCACCTCCATCTTGCATGTAGAAAAAACATGTCTACTGTCTGTTTGTGTGTTAGATAAGAAAAAAAAATATTGAGTATACGAGGCATCGATCACGGCACCCATCGTATGCGAAGTAAGCGAAGTAAGCGCTGTATCCACTAGGCGAGCCGCCCACCTCCATCTTGCATGTAGAAAAAACATGTCTACTGTCTGTTTGTGTGTTAGATAAGAAAAAAAATATTGAGTATACGAGGCATCGATCACGGCACCCATCGTATGCGAACTAAGCGCTGTATCCACTAGGCCGGCCGCCCTCTTCCATCCTGCATGTAGAAAAAACATGTCTACTGTCTCTTTGTGTGTTACATAAGGAAAAAATCATTGAGTATATGAGGCATCGATCACAGCACCCATCGTATGCGAAGTAAACGCTGCATTAACTAGGCCGGCCGGCCGCCCTCCTCCATCCTGCATGTAGAAAAAACATGTCTACTGTCTCTTTGTGTGTTAGATAAGAAAAAAATATTCAGTATACGACGCATCGATCACGGCACCCATCGCATGCGAAGTAAGCGCTGTATCCACTAGACCGGCCGCCCACCTCCTTCCTGCATGTAGGAAGGACATGTCTACTGTCTCTTTGTGTGTTACATAAGAAAAAACATTGAGTATACGAAGCATCGATCACAGCACCCATCGTATGCGAAGTAAGCGCTGTATCCACTAGGCCGGCCGCCCTCCTCCATCCTGCATGTAGAAAAAACATGTCTACTGTCTTTTTGTGTGTTACATAAGGAAAAAACATTGAGTATACGAGGCATCGATCACAGCACCCATCGTATGCGAAGTAAGCGCTGTATCCACTAGGCTTTTTCTTACTTTTTTTTCTTTATTGCACAATATAAAACAAGTAATGTACATACAGCACACCCTCGTGTGCCTTCGTATTAAAACACGGGCTTACATAGACCCTTCTCAAGACATTCCTCTAACTTTGAGGATGCGGCCGAATGTCGCACAATCTAACCAGTTTACTATCGGAGATAGTTTTTCCCATTGTTTTTCTCCACGGAGCTTCTTGCTTCCGATTAACGATAATGTCCACAAAAGCTTCGCCTTCAGGTAGCTGACGACAGACCTTGCTCTGACGTCTCGTTCCACACGGGCCGTTCGTGCGTTCCACAAAGCATGAAGTCCCGCCATCGTTATAACACTGAGCACGTCACGATGCTTGGAAGCTGCGAAATTTAGAAACTTCAGGGTTTCATAGGTTAGCTCCTCGTTTACATGCAGTGTAGCACGCAAGTCACTCCAGAAAAGCACCGCATTCCTGCATTCATAGAACACATGGCGAATGTTCTCAGCTTGACCACACACTTCACACTTGTCATCCAGGGGAACAAAGAAACCTTTGCCCTTCAGCCATTGCTTCGTCGGGAGTACCTCTAAGTGGAAGCGTACAAAAAAGTCCTTTGTTCCTGTTGGCACTGGCAGTTTGCGGATCCTTTGAAGTACGTCCTTCCGTTGGATCCCGAGGTACATCTGACGGTAGAGTGGCGGTGGTAAGGTGCTGGTGACTGTGTCCCAATAGAGAGTCTTGCTCTTTACGGGTGCTAGATATTCCCAGGAAAATCTGTCAAGGAAGAACCTAATGCTCTGTGCAATTTCCTGGTAGAATTTCAGAGCAGAGGAATTCTTTACGCCAGGTTGAGTCGTTACGATCCACTGCAAGAGGTGACAGGTTCCCAACGATTGCAATGCTGCCCTTAGTTCTGGCGCCCGTTGTTCCCGAAAATAAATTAAACGCTGTACCTTGATCTTGATTTCGAGATTCACTACATTCAGACCACCAGCGTTCAGGGGCCAAAAAAGGTTTGATCTGCGCATACGCTCAAATGGAGACTGCCACAAAAACGTAGCGCAAAGTCTGTGGTAGCGTTGCACAGTGGTGGCATCGATGGGAATCGCTTGGGCGGTATACAACAATGCTGGGTACAGCACCGCGTTGCAAACGACAATTCGGTGCAAAATCGATAGCTCCCTGCCCTTGTAAGGCTGAAGTTTTCCATGAAACATATTCAGCTTCCGTTGCCACACATCTGCGTTTACTGCTTCCGGGTCCAACTTGGCTCCCAAATATTTACCGAGTTCTTCCGAACATTCAATACCCTTGAAGTTACAAGGCTTGTTTTGCCATTCACCCAACCAGCATCCTTTCGACTTCTTCGTGTTTATCTCTGCTCCCGACGCCGCGCAGAAAGTTTGGAAGGACGCGATAGCTGTCCCCACCTGTTTTTCACTACTGCAGATAACAGCCAGATCGTCTGCAAAAGCCAAAATCTTAATCTCTTCTTGACCGAGCTCTAGCCCGCTGATGTTGTCATCCATATCAATTAGTCGGCACAGCGGCTCCACGAAGATAGAGAACAATGTGGGGGACATAGGGCAACCCTGCCGGACAGATCTTGTAATGCCGTACCTCGGACCCAAAGACCCATTCACGACCAGCTGCGACGAGATGCCCCTGTAGCAGGTCTGAATCCAGTTTTCTAAGTCTTTTCCGATGTTAATCCACCTTAACAGTTCCAGCAAAAACTTATGAGATACCCTGTCGAACGCCTGTCGCAAGTCCACTTGGAAGACAGCCAGTTGGCGGCCCGCTACTCTGGCCATTTCACATGCAGTACGCATAACATGAAGATTGGTCGAGATAGATCTTCCTTTAATGCCGTATCGTTGATGCTTCCCGATCACCTTCCACAACAAGCTGTCCAGACGTCTCGTGATCACTTTCGCTAATATTTTATAGTCCGAACACAGCAAGCTGATGGGGCGAAGATCTGACACAGCTGGAGCTTCTTCTTGCACCAATTTTTTTGGAATTAATACCGTATGGCTTCTCCTCATGGATGGCGGCATCAGCCCTCTTTTCTGGATGTCGTCGAAGACACGCTCCAAGACGGGGCACAGCTGATCTTGAAAAGTCTTGTAGAAGGCGGAACCTAGTCCGTCTGGACCCGGAGCCTTGTTTCGTGGGAGCTTTCTAACCACCCGCATGATCTCACTTGCTGTTATTTTTCCTTCTGCCTTCTCCCTCTCCGCATCTGTCACTTTTGGTACATGCTTGAAGATGCTGGCGTCAAAGAAGGTTGGATTATCCGAACACTTGAACAGATTCTTGTAGTAGTTGTGGAGCGTGCTCTCAACTTCATCAGTTCCTTCTACAATACCGTTATCAGTTTTCAATTTATTGATTTCGTTGCTTCTGACTCTGTTTCTTTCCAAAACACGAAATACTTTCGTTGGTGCTTCGTCCCTTTGTATGGCTTGCACACGGCTTCGAACTTGAGCTCCCGCATATCTTTCTCGCATTCGCTGCAGTATCTCTTCTTGATTTCTCTTATGTCTTCAATAAAACGGCCAGGGGTTGCTTCCTCTTCCTTTACTATTCTCAATAGGCTTTTGGTCAAGGCTTTCATTTCTTCTTTTCTTTCTAATGCCTTTGATTCGGAGTATTCAACTGCCTTCAGATGGACATCATGCTTGAATATCTCCCAGGACACTGCATTTGCTTCTCCTTCCCTTAGATCGGCTATCATGCTTTTAATCTCGTCCTTGAACTTTTCGTCTTCTAGGAGACTATTGTTCATTTTCCATGGCAAGCTGCGAATCCGATTGATCTTATGATCGCCTTTTTGCAAATCCGCCATGACTAAACCGTGATCTGTGAAGGCCAGTGGAACGACTTTGTAAGTGATAGAGGGCAAATTGATATCGCCAGAGGTATAAATACGGTCCAGCCTAGCGTGCGAAGTTCCCTGCCAGTGCGTGTATTTTATTGTTTTGTTGTCATTCCCGATAGCTATATCTTGAAGGTCATGGTCGTGCAGCAGTCCCTTTAACACTTTCACGCTGCTATCTGTTCGCGCCTTCTTGTAAGTGCAGTCTTCCTTCCGACACACACAGTTGAAATCGCCGGCGATTATCACTTTGCTATCTGTATCCGTAAAATGGGCTACACTGGTCTCGAAAAACTGTTTACGCTCTGCATCTTCATTCGGCGCGTAGATGCTAAGCACTCGTATTATTTCCCCGTTCCACATGCAATCCGCACTCACCAGACGACCGTTTTGTTCAAGTTCAAAATCGATTACGGTAATCTTGCTGGCCTTCCTAATCATGATGGCGGTTCCCGCGCTCCCGGGCGTGCCAGAAGCATGAAGCATCGTAAACTCGTGTTGAAAAAAACTGACCAATTCGATCTCTTGTTCCCTCGATGACACTTTTGTTTCTTGTAGGCAGACTATGTCAACGTCTTCTCCATACAGAGCATTCCTTAGCCACACTTTTCTCTCATGTCGTACTAAGCTATTTACATTTAGCGTAGCTATTTTTAACTTTACTTTCATAATTGCAGAAATCGAAACTTTGACGCTCACTTTTTGTCCTTAAGTAGCCGTTGTCTTCTTTCTTCCGGTGTTATGATCGGTGCCGGTGAAAATCTGGACTTCTTTAGGTTAGATCCACTGTCCTTCCACTTTAAATCGTTTTTTCCACCCTCCGTGACTTTCACGCTTTCTTCATTGCTTGCTAAGGAATGTGGCCCCTGTGGTACCTGTGCATCTTCTATTCTGTCTATGGTCAAAGTTTTCGCGAACGTCTTCGCAGGCGTGGAGCCCTCCGCGACCTCCGTGTCATCGTTTGTAGAGCCCTCCGCGGCGTCGCCCCTTCCAGATCCTGGTGCTTCGCACGACGCCGTCATTCCTTGTCGCTGCTCTCCTTGCATGTCTTGTAATCTCCTACCTTCCTCTATGTCTAAGACTTCATGGGATGCTGCCTGCTGCTCGAAAGCTGTTTGGTTGCTCCTCATGACGGGTGCTGCTGCTGGCCCATATTCGGGTTGTGGCCGGACAAGACTGTTGTCATCTATTACGTTCTTTAACGTTCGTTGTGCAAGTCCAGGTGGGTAGTGTGACAGCTCCTTTTTGTTGTCCACATGGGCAATGTTAGCAGACTGCACGGTTTCCTCCACGTCCATCAGTTCCGCCGTCGAGTTGTCCTCCACCGCCGCCCTCGTTTTGGATGCATAGGTGCTTACACAATCTTCGACTTCGTGCCCGAAGCTTCTGCATACTTTGCACCACGGAGATTTGCACGCCTTTCTCAAGTGCCCCACTCTCTTGCACCTTAGGCATAATGGCGGACGACCGGGAATATCTACAAGCACTTGGCCACCCAGAATCCTGGTGATGTGAGGAAGGCTTTCCACCGTCACTCCTTCTCGCAGGACCATGACAATCTTCCTCGTCGTTGTTTCCGCCCCAGCAAACGCCGTGGAACGCCAACGCTCGCGTTCAATCTTTTCCACCGTCCCGTAGGGGCTAAGCGCATTGATAACCGCATTGTCTGCAACATGCATAGGAAGCCAGTGCAGCGAAAGATTAATTTCCTTCTGGTTAGGGTCTATAATTATGCACTTTTTGTTTTTCACTTTTATCTCTTTTTTCTCAGCCAGCTTTAACCTTTGGCAGCCTCGAATGGAGTGTTAGCGCCCAGACGTGATTGTAGAGGTATGCGCCAAACTGGGCCACGTCGTCTTTGTTGATAACAGAGAGCACACTTTCAGCGAAGTCGTCAGCTCGGTAAGGCCTACCTGATGGGTCCGCGTGTAGAAAAATGGTGTTCAGCGACACGTTTCCTGTAGGCAGGGTCGGCAGAAGGAGCCTGTAGTTTTCCGTCATTGCAGTATTTGCACAATCGCCCGTGGTATCCCGGCTAGTCCTAGCCGTAATTCTCGCCGCTCCTTCGGAGCTCATGTTCCACACATCCGCACGCTACAGCGGCCGGAAGTAGAATCGCTGTATCCACTAGGCCGGCCGCCATCCTCCATCCTGCATGTAGAAAAACATGTCTACTGTCTCTTTGTGTGTTAGATAAGAAAAAATATTGAGTATACGAGGCATCGATCACGGCACCCATCGTATGCGAAGTAAGCGCTGTATCCACTAGGCCGGCCGCCCACCTCCATCCTGCATGTAGAAAAAACATGTCTACTGTATCTTTGTGTGTTACATAAGGAAAAAATATTCAGTATACGAGGCATCGATCACGGCACCCATCGTATGCGAAGTAAGCGCTGTATCCACTAGGCCGGCCACCCTCCTCCATCATGCATGTAGAAAAAACATGTCTACTGTCTCTTTGTGTGTTACATAAGGAAAAAATATTCAGTATACGAGGCATCGATCACGGCACCCATCGTATGCGAAGTAAGCGCTGTATCGAGTAGGCCGACGGCCCACCTCCATCCTGCATGTAGAAAAAACATGTCTACTGTCTCTTTGTGTGTTAGATAAGAAAAAATATTGAGCATACGAGGCATCGATCACGGCACCCATCGTATGCGAAGTAAGCGCTGTATCCACTAGGCCGGCCACCCTCCTCCATCCTGCATGTAGAAAAAACATGTCTACTGTCTCTTTGTGTGTTACATAAGGAAAAAATATTCAGTATACGAGGCATCGATCACGGCACCCATCGTATGCGAAGTAAGCGCTGTATCGAGTAGGCCGACGGCCCACCTCCATCCTGCATGTAGAAAAAACATGTCTACTGTCTCTTTGTGTGTTACATAAGGAAAAAATATTCAGTATACGAGGCATCGATCACGGCACCCATCGTATGCGAAGTAAGCGCTGTATCGAGTAGGCCGACGGCCCACCTCCATCCTGCATGTAGAAAAAACATGTCTACTGTCTCTTTGTGTGTTAGATAAGAAAAAAAAATATTGAGTATACGAGGCATCGATCACGGCACCCATCGTATGCGAAGTAAGCGCTGTATCCACTAGGCCGGCCGCCCTCCCCCATCCTGCATGTAGAAAAAACATGTCTACTGTCTCTTTGTGTGTTACATAAGGAAAAACATTGAGTATACGAGGCATCGATCACAGCACCCACCGTATGCGAAGTAAGCGCTGTATCCACTAGGCCGGCCGCCATCCTCCATCCTGCATGTAGAAAAAACATGTCTACTGTCTCTTTGTGTGTTACATAAGGAAAAATTATTGAGTATACGAGGCATCGATCACGGCACCCATCGTATGCGAAGTAAGCGCTGTATCGAGTAGGCCGACGGCCCACCTCCATCCTGCATGTAGAAAAAACATGTCTACTGTCTCTTTGTGTGCTACATAAGGAAAAATATTCAGTATACGAGGCATCGATCACGGCACCCATCGTATGCGAAGTAAGCGCTGTATCGAGTAGGCCGACGGCCCACCTCCATCCTGCATGTAGAAAAAACATGTCTACTGTCTCTTTGTGTGTTACATAAGGAAAAAATATTGAGTATACGAGGCATCGATCACGGCACCCATCGTATGCGAAGTAAGCGCTGTATCCACTAGGCGAGCCGCCCCCCTCCATCTTGCATGTAGAACAAACATGTCTACTGTCTCTTTGTGTGTTAGATAAGAAAAAAAATATTGAGTATACGAGGCATCGATCACGGCACCCATCGTATCCGAAGTAAGCGCTGTATCCACTAGGCCGGCCGCCCTCCTCCATCCTGCATGTAGAAAAAACATGTCTACTGTCTCTTTGTGTGTTACATAAGGAAAAAACATTGAGTATACGAGGCATCGATCACAGCACCCATCGTATGCGAAGTAAGCGCTGTATCCACTAGGCCGGCCGCCATTCTCCATCCAGCATGTAGAAAAAACATGTCTACTGTCTCTTTGTGTGTTACATAAGGAAAAATTATTGAGTATACGAGGCATCGATCACGGCACCCATCGTATGCGAAGTAAGCGCTGTATCCACTAGGCCGGCCGGCCGCCCTCCTCCATCCTGCATGTAGAAAAAACATGTCTACTGTCTCTTTGTGTGTTACATAAGGAAAAATATTCAGCATACGAGGCATCGATCACGGCACCCATCGTATGCGAAGTAAGCGCTGTATCGAGTAGGCCGACGGCCCACCTCCATCCTGCATGTAGAAAAAACATGTCTACTGTCTCTTTGTGTGTTAGATAAGAAAAAAAATAAGCGCTGCATCCACTAGGCCGGCCGCCCACCTCCGTCCTGCATGTAGAAAAAACATGTCTACTGTCTCTTTGTGTGTTAGATAAGAAAAAAAATATTGAGTATACGAGGCATCGATCACGGCACCCATCGAATGCGAAGTAAGCGCTGTATCCACTAGGCCAGCCGCCCGCCTCTGTCCTGCATGCAGAAAAAACATGTCTACTGTCTCTTTGTGTGTTAGATAAAAAAAAATATTGAGTATACGAGGCATCGATCACGGCACCCACCGTATGCGGAGTAAGCGCTGTATCCACTAGGCCCGCCGGCCGCCCACCTCCATCCTGCATGTAGAAAAAACATGTCTACTGTCTCGTTGTGTGTTAGATAAGAAAAAAAATATTGAGTATACGAGGCATCGATCACGGCACCCATCGAATGCGAAGTAAGCGCTGTATCCACTAGGCCGGCCGCCCACCTCCGTCCTGCATGTAGAAAAAACATGTCTACTGTCTCTCTGTGTGTTAGATAAGAAAAAAAAATATTGAGTATACGAGGCATCGATCACGGCACCCATCGAATGCGAAGTAAGCGCTGTATCCACTAGGCCAGCCGCCCGCCTCTGTCCTGCATGTAGAAAAAACATGTCTACTGTCTCGGTGTGTGTTAGATAAGAAAAAGTATTGAGTATACGAGGCATCGATCACGGCACCCATCGTATGCGAAGTAAGCGCTGTATCCACTAGGCCAGCCGCCCACCTCCGTCCTGCATGTAGAAAAAACATGTCTACTGTCTCTCTGTGTGTTAGATAAGAAAAAGTATTGAGTATACGAGGCATCGATCACGGCACCCATCGTATGCGAAGTAAGCGTTGTATCCACTAGGCCGGCCGCCCACCTCCGTCCTGCATGTAGAAAAAACATGTCTACTGTCTCTTTGTGTGTTAGATAACAAAAAAAATATTGAGTATACGAGGCATCGATCACGACACCCATCGTATGCGAACTAAGCGCCGTATCCACTAGGCCGGCCGCCCACCTCCGTCCTGCATGTAGAAAAAACATGTCTACTGTCTCTTTGTGTGTTAGATAACAAAAAAAATATTGAGTATACGAGGCATCGATCACGGCACCCATCGTATGCGAAGTAAGCGCTGTATCCACTAGGCCGGCCGCCCACCTCCGTCCTGCATGTAGAAAAAACATGTCTACTGTCTCTTTGTGTGTTAGATAACAAAAAAAATATTGAGTATACGAGGCATCGATCACGACACCCATCGTATGCGAACTAAGCGCCGTATCCACTAGGCCGGCCGCCCACCACGATCCTGCATGTAGAAAAAACATGTCTACTGTCTCTTTGTGTGTTAGATAAGAAAAAAAATATTGTGTATACGAGGCATCGATCACGGCACCCATCGTATGCGAAGTAAGCGGTGTATCCACTAGGCCGGCCGCCCACCTTTTTTTTTACATTTTTATTTGCCTAAAAACCGTAAGGGTCACATCGTACACTGCTTATGTACCTGACAATTAAAAACAAACAAACTTTTGCAAGATTCGCAGCAATCTACGCGTCTCACGCTACCACACTACGATAGTTCTGGTTCATGGCGTTCACAGTTCGCTGTTACACACGCGCCCGAAGGTGTTGATATCCAGCCATTGCACTGTCGAGGCCAACTTCCCCCACATATCTTCGTCTTTCAATTTGTTAGAAGCCAACAGCGATAGCGTCCACATCAACTTCTGTTTGAGGTATGTCACAACTGATAGGGCTCTGACGTCACATTCCACACGCGCAGTGCAGGCCTTCCAAATAGCGTGGAGTCCTACTATGACAATGGTACTGAGAAATTCGGTTCTGGAAATGCAGGAACTTCAGTGACTCGTAGGTAAGCTCTACCTTTAAACGCAGAGACGTCTTTAGATCGCTCCAGAATAACACTGCATTCTTGCAATCATAGAAGATGTGCCGCAATGTCTCTGGTTGTCCACATACCTCACACCTTCCTTGCCATGGTACGAAGAAGCCTTTCCCCAGGAGCCACTGTTTCGTGGGAAGAACTTCTGTGTGGAAGCGCACGAAGAAATCCTTCGTTCCAGTTGGCACAGGTAGGTGTCTTACACGTTTCAACACATCCTGTGGCTTTACTCCTGTGAAGGACTGTCGGTAGAGTGGGGGTGGGAAGACACTTGTTACGGTGTTCCAATAGAGCTGCTTCCTCTTGACCGATGCCAGGTACTCCCACGAGTACCTTTCAAGAAAGAAAGCGACGCTCTGTTTGATGTTCCTGTAAAACTTCAGCGCAGTCGTGCTGGTGATGACGGGCTCAGTCGTCACCATCCATGGCAGCAGATGTCCTGATCCCAGCTTCTGCATAGCAGCGCGAAGTTCGGGCTTGTTTTGCTCACGAAAATACATGAACAGTTGCACCTTCACTTTCAGCTCAAGGTTGATGACGCTTAGCCCGCCAGCTTCGAGCGGCCAATAGATGTTTGATCTTCGCATGCGCTCAAACTTGGACCCCCAAAGGTAGGTGGCACATATTCTGTGGAACCGCTGTGCTATAATGGTATCCACCGGTATTGCTTGAGCGGAGTAGAAGACAGATGGGTAAAGGACCGTATTGCAGATGAAGCTACGGTGTAGGAGTGATAGCTCTCTTCCCCTATACGGCTGCAGTTTTCCGTGTAGTGAATCCAGTTTCCTCTGCCATCTTTCGTCGTTCTCTGTGTAAGGGTCGAGTCTTACGCCCAAGTAACTTCCCAATTCCGAGGAGCATTCCAGATTGAAAAGGTTATCGGGTATTTTTTCCCACTCTCCTAGCAAAGAACATCTGGATTTCGTCATGTTGACTAGGGCTCCCGATGTCTGACAGAAAGTATCGCAGATTTGCAGAGCTGCCTTTACTTGATCTGGGTCGCGGCAGATAACCGCCACATCATCTGCGAAGGCCAAGACCTTGATTTCTTCCTGGCCTAGCTTCAATCCGCTAACGCTGGTGCTCCTTAGAATGAGTCGGCACAGTGGCTCCAGGTACAAACAGAAAAGGATTGGCGATAAAGGGCATCCTTGTCGCACTGATTTGGTTATCTCGAACTTCGGCCCTATATTTCCATTGATGACTAGTTGGGCTGAGATGTCATTGTAGCAAATTCGAAGCCAGCTTTCCATATCTTGTCCGACGCCTACCCAACTTACGAGGTCAAATAGGAATTCCAAGCACACGCTGTCAAAAGCCTGCTTTAGGTCAACTTGCAGCACGGCCATGCAAGCTCCCGTTACCCTTGCGAATTCGCAGATCGTTCTCATGATGTGAAGATTCGTTGAAATAGACCTTCCTTTGATGCCGTAGGTCTGGTGCCAGCCTACGCTTTTCCACAGCATGCTGTCGAGCCGTCGTGCTAAAATCTTCGCTAGGATTTTGTAGCCCGTGCACAATAAGCTTATGGGGCGCAGGTCAGACACGGACGATTCACCACCTTGAGTAGGCTTCTTGTGAATGAGGACCATATGACTCTTCCTCAATGACGGTGGCATAAGGCCTCGTTTTTTAATGTCTTGAAAAACCACTTCCAGGATGGGGGAGAGCTCTTCTACATAAGTTTTATAAAACGCTGAGCCCAGCCCGTCCGGCCCCGGCGCCTTGTTCCGTGATGATTTCTTGATTGCGTCTTTGATTTCTCTTTGCGTGATGTCCCCTTGAGCCTTCTCTGCATCTTAGGTATGTTCTTGAATAGCTCTGAATTTCTGTTGACAAGACAGCTGTCCTTCTTGAAAAGACTTCGGTAGTGATCATATTGAGTATACGAGGCATCGATCACGGCACCCAACGTATGCGAAGTAAGCCCTGTATCCACTAGGCCGGCCGCCCACCACGATCCTGCATGTAGAAAAAACATGTCTACTGTCTCGTTGTGTGTTAGATAAGAAAAAAAAATATTGTGTATACGAGGCATCGATCACGGCACCCATCGTATGCGAAGTAACCGCTGTATCCACTAGGCCGGCCGCCCACCTCCGTCCTGCATGTAGAAAAAACATGTCTACTGTCTCGTTGTGTGTTAGATAAGAAAAAAAATAAGCGCTGTATCCACTAGACCAGCCGCCAACCTCCGTCCTCCATGTAGAAAAAACATGTCTACTGTCTCTTTGTGTGTTAGATAACAAAAAAATATTGAGTATACGAGGCATCGATCACGGCACCCATCGTATGCGAAGTAAGCGCTGTATCCACTGGGCCGGCCGCCCACCTCCGTCCTGCATGTAGAAAAAACATGTCTACTGTCTCGTTGTGTGTTAGATAAGAAAAAAAAATTGGGTATACGAGGCATCGATCACGGCACCCATCGTATGCGAAGTAAGCGCTGTATCCACTAGGCCGGCCGGCCGCCAATCTCCATCCTTCATGTAGAAAAAACATGTCTACTGTCTCTTTGTGTGTTAGATAACAAAAAAAATATTGAGTATACGAGGCAACGATCACGGCACCCATCGTATGCGAAGTAAGCGCTGTATCCACTAGGCCGGCCGCAACCTCCGTCCTGTATGTAGAAAAAACATGTCTACTGTCTCTTTGCGTGTTACATAAGGAAAAAACATTGAGTATACGAGGCATCGATCACAGCACCCATCGTATGCGAAGTAAGCGCTGTATCCACTAGGCCGGCCGCCATCCTCCATCCTGCATGTAGAAAAAACATGTCTACTGTCTCGTTGTGTGTTAGATAAGAAAAAAAATATTGAGTATACGAAGCATCGATCACGGCACCCATCGTATGCGAAGTAAGCGCTGTATCCACTAGGTCGGCTGCCAACCTCCTTCCTGCATGTAGAAAAAACATGTCTACTGTCTCTTTGTGTGTTAGATAACAAAAAAAATATTGAGTATTCGGGGCATCGATCACGGCACCCATCGTATGCGAAGTAAGCGCTGTATCCACTAGGCCGGCCGCCAACCTCCGTCCTGCATGTAGAAAAAACATGTCTACTGTCTCTTTGTGTGTTAGATAACAAAAAAAATATTGAGTATACGAGGCATCGATCACGGCACCCATCGTATGCGAAGTAAGCGCTGTATCCACTAGGCCGGCCGCCAACCTCCGTCCTGCATGTAGAAAAAACATGTCTACTGTCTCTTTGTGTGTTAGATAAAAAAAAAGATATTGACTATACGAGGCATCGATCACGGCACCCATCGTATGCGGAGTAAGCGCTGTATCCACTAGGCCCGCCGGCCGCCCACCTCCATCCTGCATGTAGAAAAGACAAGTCTACTGTCTCTTTGTGTGTTAGATAACAAAAAAATATTGAGTATACGAGGCATCGATCACGACACCCATCGTATGCGAAGTAAGCGCTGTATCCACTAGGCCGGCCGCCCACCACGATCCTGCATGTAGAAAAAACATGTCTACTGTCTCGTTGTGTGTTAGATAAGAAAAAAAAAACATTGAGTATACGAGGCATCAATCACGGAACCCATCGTATGCGGAGTAAGCGCTGTATCCACTAGGCCGGCCGCCCACTTCCGTCCTGCATGTAGAAAAAACATGTCTACTGTCTCGTTGTGCGTTAGATAAGAAAAAAAATAAGCGCTGTATCCACTAGACCAGCCGCCAACCTCCGTCCTCCATGTAGAAAAAACATGTCTACTGTCTCTTTGTGTGTTAGATAAGAAAAAAATATTGAGTATACGAGGCATCGATCACGGCACCCATCGTATGCGAAGTAAGCGCTGTATCCACTAGGCCGGCCGCCAACCTCCGTCCTGCATGTAGAAAAAACATGTCTACTGTCTCTTTGTGTGTTAGATAAAAAAAAAGATATTGACTATACGAGGCATCGATCACGGCACCCATCGTATGCGGAGTAAGCGCTGTATCCACTAGGCCCGCCGGCCGCCTACCTTCATCCTGCATGTAGAAAAGACATGTCTACTGTCTCCTTGTGTGTTAGATAAGAAAAAAAATATTGAGTATACGAGGCATCGATCACGGAACCCATCGTATGCGGAGTAAGCGCTGTATCCACTAGGCCGGCCGCCTTTTTTCGACATTTTTATTTGCCTAAAAACCGTAAGGGTCACATCGTACACTGCTTATGTACATGACAATTAAAAACAAACAAACTTTTGCAAGATTCGCATCAATCTACGCGTCTCACGCTACCACACTACGATAGTTCTGGTTCATGGCGTTCACAGTTCGCGTTTACACACGCGTCCACTAGGCCGGCCGCCCACCTCCGTCCTGCATGTAGAAAAAACATGTCTACTGTCTCGTTGTGTGTTAGATAAGAAAAAAAATCAGCGCTGTATCCACTAGACCAGCCGCCAACCTCCGTCCTCCATGTAGAAAAAACATGTCTACTGTCTCTTTGTGTGTTAGATAACAAAAAAATATTGAGTATACGAGGCATCGATCACGGCACCCATCGTATGCGAAGTAAGCGCTGTATCCACTAGGCCGGCCGCCCACCACGATCCTGCATGTAGAAAAAACATGTCTACTGTCTCGTTGTGTGTTAGATAAGAAAAAAAATATTGAGTATACGAGGCATCGATCACGGAACCCATCGTATGCGGAGTAAGCGCTGTATCCACTAGGCCGGCCGCCCACCTCCGTCCTGCATGTAGAAAAAACATGTCTACTGTCTCGTTGTGTGTTAGATAAGAAAAAAAATAAGCGCTGTATCCACTAGACTAGCCGCCAACCTCCGTCCTCCATGTAGAAAAAACATGTCTACTGTCTCTTTGTGTGTTAGATAACAAAAAAATATTGAGTATACGAGGCATCGACCACGGCACCCATCGTATGCGAAGTAAGCGCTGTATCCACTGGGCCGGCCGCCCACCTCCGTCCTGCATGTAGAAAAAACATGTCTACTGTCTCGTTGTGTGTTAGATAAGAAAAAAAAAATATTGGGTATACGAGGCATCGATCACGGCACCCATCGTATGCGAAGTAAGCGCTGTATCCACTAGGCCGGCCGCCAACCTCCGTCCTGCATGTAGAAAAAACATGTCTACTGTCTCTTTGCGTGTTACATAAGGAAAAAACTTTGAGTATACGAGGCATCGATCACAGCACCCATCGTATGCGAAGTAAGCGCTGTATCCACTAGGCCGGCCGCCATCCTCCATCCTGCATGTAGAAAAAACATGTCTACTGTCTCGTTGTGTGTTAGATAAGAAAAAAAAAATATTGAGTATACGAAGCATCAATCACGGCACCCATCGTATGCGAAGTAAGCGCTGTATCCACTAGGCCGGCTGCCAACCTCCATCCTGCATGTAGAAAAAACATGTCTACTGTCTCTTTGTGTGTTAGATAACAAAAAAAATATTGAGTATACGAGGCATCGATCACGGCACCCATCGTATGCGAAGTAAGCGCTGTATCCACTAGGCCGGCCGCCAACCTCCGTCCTGCATGTAGAAAAAACATGTCTACTGTCTCTTTGTGTGTTAGATAACAAAAAAAATATTGAGTATACGAGGCATCGATCACGGCACCCATCGTATGCGAAGTAAGCGCTGTATCCACTAGGCCGGCCGCCAACCTCCGTCCTGCATGTAGAAAAACATGTCTACTGTCTCTTTGTGTGTTAGATAAAAAAAAAGATATTGACTATACGAGGCATCGATCACGGCACCCATCGTATGCGGAGTAAGCGCTGTATCCACTAGGCCCGCCGGCCGCCCACCTCCATCCTGCATGTAGAAAAGACATGTCTACTGTCTCGTTGTGTGTTAGATAAGAAAAAAAAATATTGAGTATACGAGGCATCGATCACGGAACCCATCGTATGCGGAGTAAGCGCTGTATCCACTAGGCCGGCCGCCCACCTCCGTCCTGCATGTAGAAAAAACATGTCTACTGTCTCGTTGTGTGTTAGATAAGCAAAAAATAAGCGCTGTATCCACTAGGCCGGCCGCCCACCTCCGTCCTGCATGTAGAAAAAACACGTCTACTGTCTCGTTGTGTGTTAGATAAGAAAAAAAATAAACGCTGTATCCACTAGGCCGGCCGCCCACCCTCCGTCCTGCATGTAGAAAAAACATGTCTACTGTCTCGGTGTGTGTTAGATAAGAAAAAAATTATTGAGTATACGAGGCATCGATCACGGCACCCAACGTATGCGAAGTAAGCGCTGTATCCACTAGGCCGGCCGCCCACCTCCGTCCTGCATGTAGAAAAAACATGTCTACTGTCTCTTTGTGTGTTACATAAGGAAAAAATATTCAGTATACGAGGCATCGATCACGGCACCCATCGTATGCGAAGTAAGCGCTGTATCGAGTAGGCCGACGGCCCACCTCCATCCTGCATGTAGAAAAAACATGTCTACTGTCTCTTTGTGTGTTAGATAAGAAAAAAAAATATTGAGTATACGAGGCATCGATCACGGCACCCATCGTATGCGAAGTAAGCGCTGTATCCACTAGGCCGGCCGCCCTCCCCCATCCTGCATGTAGAAAAAACATGTCTACTGTCTCTTTGTGTGTTACATAAGGAAAAAACATTGAGTATACGAGGCATCGATCACAGCACCCATCGTATGCGAAGTAAGCGCTGTATCCACTAAGCCGGCCGCCATCCTCCATCCTGCATGTAGAAAAAACATGTCTACTGTCTCTTTGTGTGTTACATAAGGAAAAATTATTGAGTATACGAGGCATCGATCACGGCACCCATCGTATGCGAAGTAAGCGCTGTATCGAGTAGGCCGACGGCCCACCTCCATCCTGCATGTAGAAAAAACATGTCTACTGTCTCTTTGTGTGCTACATAAGGAAAAATATTCAGTATACGAGGCATCGATCACGGCACCCATCGTATGCGAAGTAAGCGCTGTATCCACTAGGCCGGCCGCCCACCACGATCCTGCATGCAGAAAAAACATGTCTACTGTCTCGTTGTGTGTTAGATAAGAAAAAAAATATTGAGTATACGAGGCATCGATCACGGAACCCATCGTATGCGGAGTAAGCGCTGTATCCACTAGGCCGGCCGCCCACCTCCGTCCTGCATGTAGAAAAAACATGTCTACTGTCTCGTTGTGTGTTAGATAAGAAAAAAAATAAGCGCTGTATCCACTAGACTAGCCGCCAACCTCCGTCCTCCATGTAGAAAAAACATGTCTACTGTCTCTTTGTGTGTTAGATAACAAAAAAATATTGAGTATACGAGGCATCGACCACGGCACCCATCGTATGCGAAGTAACCGCTGTATCCACTGGGCCGGCCGCCCACCTCCGTCCTTCATGTAGAAAAAACATGTCTACTGTCTCTTTGTGTGTTAGATAACAAAAAAAATATTGAGTATACGAGGCAACGATCACGGCACCCATCGTATGCGAAGTAAGCGCTGTATCCACTAGGCCGGCCGCCAACCTCCGTCCTGCATGTAGAAAAAACATGTCTACTGTTTCTTTGCGTGTTACATAAGGAAAAAACTTTGAGTATACGAGGCATCGATCACAGCACCCATCGTATGCGAAGTAAGCGCTGTATCCACTAGGCCGGCCGCCATCCTCCATTCCTGCATGTAGAAAAAACATGTCTACTGTCTCGTTGTGTGTTAGATATGAAAAAAAAATATTGAGTATACGAAGCATCAATCACGGCACCCATCGTATGCGAAGTAAGCGCTGTATCCACTAGGCCGGCTGCCAACCTCCATCCTGCATGTAGAAAAAACATGTCTACTGTCTCTTTGTGTGTTAGATAAAAAAAAAGATATTGACTATACGAGGCATCGATCACGGCACCCATCGTATGCGGAGTAAGCGCTGTATCCACTAGGCCCGCCGGCCGCCCACCTCCATCCTGCATGTAGAAAAGACATGTCTACTGTCTCGTTGTGTGTTAGATAAGAAAAAAAAATATTGAGTATACGAGGCATCGATCACGGAACCCATCGTATGCGGAGTAAGCGCTGTATCCACTAGGCCGGCCGCCCACCTCCGTCCTGCATGTAGAAAAAACATGTCTACTGTCTCGTTGTGTGTTAGATAAGCAAAAAAATAAGCGCTGTATCCACTAGGCCGGCCGCCCACCTCCGTCCTGCATGTAGAAAAAACACGTCTACTGTCTCGTTGTGTGTTAGATAAGAAAAAAAATAAACGCTGTATCCACTAGGCCGGCCGCCCACCCTCCGTCCTGCATGTAGAAAAACATGTCTACTGTCTCTTTGTGTGTTACATAAGGAAAAAATATTCAGTATACGAGGCATCGATCACGGCACCCATCGTATGCGAAGTAAGCGCTGTATCGAGTAGGCCGACGGCCCACCTCCATCCTGCATGTAGAAAAAACATGTCTACTGTCTCTTTGTGTGTTAGATAAGAAAAAAAAATATTGAGTATACGAGGCATCGATCACGGCACCCATCGTATGCGAAGTAAGCGCTGTATCCACTAGGCCGGCCGCCCACCACGATCCTGCATGTAGAAAAAACATGTCTACTGTCTCGTTGTGTGTTAGATAAGAAAAAAAATATTGAGTATACGAGGCATCGATCACGGAACCCATCGTATGCGGAGTAAGCGCTGTATCCACTAGGCCGGCCGCCCACCTCCGTCCTGCATGTAGAAAAAACATGTCTACTGTCTCGTTGTGTGTTAGATAAGAAAAAATAAGCGCTGTATCCACTAGACTAGCCGCCAACCTCCGTCCTCCATGTAGAAAAAACATGTCTACTGTCTCTTTGTGTGTTAGATAACAAAAAAATATTGAGTATACGAGGCATCGACCACGGCACCCATCGTATGCGAAGTAAGCGCTGTATCGAGTAGGCCGGCCGCCCACCTCCGTCCTGCATGTAGAAAAAACATGTCTACTGTCTCGTTGTGTGTTAGATAAGAAAAAAAAAATATTGGGTATACGAGGCATCGATCACGGCACCCATCGTATGCGAAGTAAGCGCTGTATCCACTAGGCCGGCCGGCCGCCCACCTCCATCCTTCATGTAGAAAAAACATGTCTACTGTCTCTTTGTGTGTTAGATAACAAAAAAAATATTGAGTATACGAGGCAACGATCACGGCACCCATCGTATGCGAAGTAAGCGCTGTATCCACTAGGCGGGCCGCCAACCTCCGTCCTGCATGTAGAAAAAACATGTCTACTGTCTCTTTGCGTGTTACATAAGGAAAAAACTTTGAGTATACGAGGCATCGATCACAGCACCCATCGTATGCGAAGTAAGCGCTGTATCCACTAGGCCGGCCGCCATCCTCCATCCTGCATGTAGAAAAAACATGTCTACTGTCTCGTTGTGTGTTAGATAACAAAAAAAATATTGAGTATACGAAGCATCAATCACGGCACCCATCGTATGCGAAGTAAGCGCTGTATCCACTAGGCCGGCTGCCAACCTCCATCCTGCATGTAGAAAAAACATGTCTACTGTCTCTTTGTGTGTTAGATAACAAAAAAATATTGAGTATACGAGGCATCGATCACGGCACCCATCGTATGCGAAGTAAGCGCTGTATCCACTAGGCCGGCCGCCAACCTCCGTCCTGCATGTAGAAAAAACATGTCTACTGTCTCTTTGTGTGTTAGATAACAAAAAAAATATTGAGTATACGAGGCATCGATCACGGCACCCATCGTATGCGAAGTAAGCGCTGTATCCACTAGGCCGGCCGCCAACCTCCGTCCTGCATGTAGAAAAAACATGTCTACTGTCTCTTTGTGTGTTAGATAAAAAAAAAGATATTGACTATACGAGGCATCGATCACGGCACCCATCGTATGCGGAGTAAGCGCTGTATCCACTAGGCCCGCCGGCCGCCCACCTCCATCCTGCATGTAGAAAAGACATGTCTACTGTCTCGTTGTGTGTTAGATAAGAAAAAAAAATATTGAGTATACGAGGCATCGATCACGGAACCCATCGTATGCGGAGTAAGCGCTGTATCCACTAGGCCGGCCGCCCACCTCCGTCCTGCATGTAGAAAAAACATGTCTACTGTCTCGTTGTGTGTTAGATAAGCAAAAAAATAAGCGCTGTATCCACTAGGCCGGCCGCCCACCTCCGTCCTGCATGTAGAAAAAACACGTCTACTGTCTCGTTGTGTGTTAGATAAGAAAAAAAATAAACGCTGTATCCACTAGGCCGGCCGCCCACCCTCCGTCCTGCATGTAGAAAAAACATGTCTACTGTCTCGGTGTGTGTTAGATAAGAAAAAAATTATTGAGTATACGAGGCATCGATCACGGCACCCAACGTATGCGAAGTAAGCGCTGTATCCACTAGGCCGGCCGCCCACCTCCGTCCTGCATGTAGAAAAAACATGTCTACTGTCTCTTTGTGTGTTACATAAGGAAAAAATATTCAGTATACGAGGCATCGATCACGGCACCCATCGTATGCGAAGTAAGCGCTGTATCGAGTAGGCCGACGGCCCACCTCCATCCTGCATGTAGAAAAAACATGTCTACTGTCTCTTTGTGTGTTAGATAAGAAAAAAAAATATTGAGTATACGAGGCATCGATCACGGCACCCATCGTATGCGAAGTAAGCGCTGTATCCACTAGGCCGGCCGCCCTCCCCCGTCCTGCATGTAGAAAAAACATGTCTACTGTCTCTTTGTGTGTTACATAAGGAAAAAACATTGAGTATACGAGGCATCGATCACAGCACCCATCGTATGCGAAGTAAGCGCTGTATCCACTAGGCCGGCCGCCATCCTCCATCCTGCATGTAGAAAAAACATGTCTACTGTCTCTTTGTGTGTTACATAAGGAAAAATTATTGAGTATACGAGGCATCGATCACGGCACCCATCGTATGCGAAGTAAGCGCTGTATCGAGTAGGCCGACGGCCCACCTCCATCCTGCATGTAGAAAAAACATGTCTACTGTCTCTTTGTGTGCTACATAAGGAAAAATATTCAGTATACGAGGCATCGATCACGGCACCCATCGTATGCGAAGTAAGCGCTGTATCGAGTAGGCCGACGGCCCACCTCCATCCTGCATGTAGAAAAAACATGTCTACTGTCTCTTTGTGTGTTACATAAGGAAAAAATATTGAGTATACGAGGCATCGATCACGGCACCCATCGTATGCGAAGTAAGCGCTGTATCCACTAGGCGAGCCGCCCACCTCCATCTTGCATGTAGAAAAAACATGTCTACTGTCTCTTTGTGTGTTAGATAAGAAAAAAAAATATTGAGTATACGAGGCATCGATCACGGCACCCATCGTATCCGAAGTAAGCGCTGTATCCACTAGGCCGGCCGCCCCCCTCCATCCTGCATGTAGAAAAAACATGTCTACTGTCTCTTTGTGTGTTACATAAGGAAAAAACATTGAGTATACGAGGCATCGATCACAGCACCCATCGTATGCGAAGTAAGCGCTGTATCCACTAGGCCGGCCGCCTTTTTTTTTTTTTTTTTTTTTGCGTTTCTATAAAACCACTATTTCGTACATCCCTTTTGTACTAGATCACTAAAATCACTGCCTCGTACATGCTTGCCCACATTCCGTCCTGTCTGTTCCACTGTCGGCCTTACAGTTTTATTTTGCACCCGAATGTCCTTGGTTCAAGTCGCTTTATCGTAGGGGCTAGCTCAGTCCACCTTTCCTCGTCTCGCAAGTTATTTGTCCCAATTAGGGATATCGTCCACATGAGCGTATGTTTGAGGTATTCCACAGATGACTTCCGGCGAACATCACATTGAACGCGTGCTGTTCTTGCTTTCCAAAGAGCTTGTAGCCCCGCCATTGCTATCACACTTAGCGTTTCAATGTAGTTGGTGTTTGCAAAGACAAGGAACTTCAGGCTTTGGTACGTAAAACCTTCATTCAGACGCAGAGTTGCCCTCAAGTCGCTCCAAAAAATTATGGCGTTCCTGCATTCATAAACTATGTGGCGAATGGTCTCCTCTTGGCCACATACATCGCATCTTGCGTTCTGAGGCACAAAGAAGCCTTTGTCCCTAAGCCACTGGTTTGCTGGGAGCACTTCAATGTGGAACCGGATATAAAAATCCTTGGTTCCGGTGGGAACAGGCAATTTCGGGACCCTCTTTAGCACATCTTGCTGACTGAGCGCTGTATACTGCTGCCTGTAGAGAGGTGGCGGGAAGGAACTGGTAACAGTGTCCCAATAGAGCGTCTTCTTTTTAACCGTTGCAAGGTATTCCCACGAAAATTTCTCCAGGAAGAAGTCTATGCTGTGCTCGATGTCCTTGTAGAACGTCAGACCGCCTGCTACTCCTACAGAAGCTTCGGTGGTTGCAATCCACTTTATCAGGTTCCGCGTGCCCAGCTTTTGTAGCCCAGCTCGCAGCTCCGGTGCGCGCTGATCGCGGAAGTATATAAAGCGCTGAACTTTCAGTTTTATCTCCAAGTTCACCAAATTAAGTCCTCCAGCCTGCAGGGGCAGAAACAGATTCGTCCTACGCATGCGCTCGAAAGTAGATTTCCATAGATATGTGGCGCAGATTCTGTGGTAGCGCTGCAGAGTCTTCGTATCGACATGAACAACCTGGGCCGTGTACAGCACAGTAGGATAAAGGACTGTGTTGCATATATGGCTTCGGTGTAGCAGGGATAACTCTCTTCCATTGTAAGACTGCAATTTCCCGTGTAGCGCGTTGAGCTTTACTGGCCATGTTCCAGAATCCTCATTTGTCGTGTCCATGTTCACTCCCAGGTACTTTCCCAGCTCCGGCGAGCACTCGATGCCCATGATGTTTGTGGGCTTGCTTTGCCATTCTCCCAGCAGGGAGACTTTCGACTTCGCAGTGTTGATTTTAGCTCCTGATGCTTCACAGAAGGATAGCAACGTTTGCAGCGCAGACTTCACATGTTGTTCATCCATGCAGATGATAGCCACGTCGTCTGCGTACGCCAGGATCTTGATCTCCTGTTGGGCTAGATTGAGTCCGCTGATTTCTTTGTTGTTCATAATCAAGCGACAGAGTGGCTCGAGGTAAAGTGAAAACAAGGCCGGTGACATTGGACAACCTTGCCGAACGGAACTCTTGACGGCGAACCTTCGCCCTATGTTCCCGTTTACAATCAGCTGTGCTGAGATCTCTGTGTAGCAGATTCGAATCCACTGCTCCAGGTTTCCTCCTACGCCGATCCACTGTAAGAGGTGGAACAAAAACTCGTGGCACACTCGGTCGAATGCCTGACTTAAGTCTACTTGGAAGGCAGCCAACGGGCAACCCGTCACTCTTGCTATTTCGCATGCCGTTCTCATGATATGGAGGTTGACCGCGATTGTTCGACCCTTGACTCCGTAGCTCTGATGTCCACCGATGATCTTGTCGAGCAGACTGTCAAGTCGTCGAGCGAGCACCCTAGTGAGGATTTTATAATCTGTGCACAGTAAGCTTATAGGGCGCAGATCTGACGCTGAGAAGGCGCCGTCCGGAGTCGACTTCTTCGGTATTAGCACGGTATGGCTCTTCCGCATGGACGGTGGCATTAACTGCCGGCATTTAATGTCCTCGAAGACTGTTTCGAGGATCGGCGTTAGATCTTCCTGGAAAGCCTTGTAGAACGCTGAGCCTAGGCCGTCAGGACCCGGAGCTTTGTTTCTTGGAAGCTTTTTGATCACACGGCTGATCTCACTTTGCGTTATTCCCCCGTCCACTTTTTCTCTGTCACCATCGGTGAGCTTTGGCATGTGCTTGAAGAGTTCTGCATTCAATCCTGGTGCGTTATCCTGCTTCTCGAACAGGTCTTTGTAGTGGTTGTACAGTGCTACCTCCACCGCCTCATTGCCCTTCAATAGTCCACCTTCTGTCTTTAAGCTTTTTATCTCATTCTTCATAACTCTTTCCCGTTCACGTGCGTGAAATACTTTACTTGGTGCTTCATCGCGTTGAATGACTTCCACACGGCTTCGTATCTGTGCTCCGACGTAGCGCTCCCGCATCCGCTCCAGTATGCGCTTCTTTATTTCTTTAATATCTGCTGTAAATCTTCCAGGACATGCCTCCTCTTCTTTTAATATCGTCATCAGGCTTCCATATAATGTTTTCATTTCGCTTCTGCTTTCAAAAGCTCTTGCTTCTGAGCGCTCAATGGCCTTCAGCCGCACTTGCTCCTTGAAGATATCCCAGGAAGCGGCGTTCACTCCATCCCCCTTCATACTGTTAATCAGGTCCCTTATCTCCTTCTTGAACTTTTCATCTTCGAGAATTTTTTCGTTTAGCTTCCAGGGTAAGTTGCGGTGCAGATTGCCCTTGTTGTCCCATTTAAGATCAGCGATTACTAATCCGTGATCTGTGAAAGCCATTGGTACGACTCTGTACATGATTGTGCGCAGCTTAATTTCACCGGAGAGGTAGATACGGTCCAGCCTGGCATGTGAGCTGCCTTGCCAGTGCGTAAATTTTGCCGCGGCATCTTCATTTCCAATTGCTACATCTTGAAGGTCATGTTCCTGCAGCAACCTTTTTAGCTCTTTCACGCTGCTCTGCTTCTTCAGATTTTTGTAGGTGCAATCTTGAGGTCGGCAGACACAGTTGAAGTCTCCGGCTATTATCAGTTCACTTGTTGTGTCTAGAAAATGAGACACGCTGGTTTCGAAGAAAAGTTTTCGTTCGTTATCTTCATTCGGGGCATAGATGCTTATCAAGCGTATGATCTCTTCATTCCAGACGCAGTCCACACACACCACACGCCCGTTCTGCTGCAATTCATAATCGATGACGGTGACACCGCTTCTCTTTTTGATCATGATCCCTGTCCCTGCGCTTCCATTTACAGCCGATGCATGCAACACGACGAATTGCTGTTTAAAATGTTCTACGAACTCGATCTCTTGCTCCTTCGACGATATCTTCGTTTCTTGTATGCAAATTATGTCGAGGCTGCTTTCAAAAATTGCAGTCTTCAGCCACGCTTTCCTTTCTTTCCGTATCAGACTGTTTACGTTCAACGTTGCTATCTTTAACTTGGCTTTCATGGTGTATGGTCTTAAATAAGATGCTTACTTTTGGCCTTTGAGAAGCTGAAGTCGTTGCCTTCGTTCTTCTGGGGTTATTAGCGGGGCAGGTGTGTACCTCGATTTCCTTAAGTTTGAGATGGCGTCCTTCCATTTCAGATCATTTCGGCCACTATCTGCACATCGTCCGCTCTCCTCATTGCAGATCAGCGGTAGTTGATTTGTAGATCCAGCACCATCGTCCCCTTTTCCCTCTCTTTCCGAAGTCTTCCAAGTTGAAGGTTGTGTATTTTCCACAACTTCTTCCACGGGCTCTGCAGGATTTTGTGCCGAGTCAGTTTTGTCCGACGCTGTTTCTGCCGATATGTCAATAGCTGCCTGCTGTTCATGTGGATCATCTGTTGGTTGCTGATCCCCGCCGTCCATTTCCTTTCGGGTTGAAGTTCCCTCCTGAATGGGCTCCGTATCGTTCCCTGCATTATGGACTGTTTCTGGACTGTGCACCTCCTCTGTGCGTCGAATATTGCCATCGATTATACCTTCGCTCTTTCGCTCCTGTGTCTCCGATGGATCATTCTCCTGTTCTTCCCTGCTTCCCACTGCTGCGCTTTCTTCTACGTCCATCATATCCACTGCAGCGCTATCATCGACAGATGCCCTTGTCTTTGACGCGTAAGTGCTCACACAGTCCTCGGCCTCATGGCCGAAGCTTCGGCACACCCTGCAAAATGGCGACTTGCACACTTTCCTGAGGTGTCCAACTTTTTTGCAACGTAGGCACAGGGGTGGTCTTCCGGGAATGTCAATCAAAACTTGCCCTCCAAGAATCCTCAAAATATGGGGAATACTTTCGACACTCACACCATCTCGTAGAACAAGAGCTATCCTACGCGTCGTGGTTTCCGCTCCGGCGAACGCTGTTGATCGCCAACGCTCTCTTTCAATCTTGTCAACCTTGCCGTAGGCGCTGAGCGCATTTATAACCGCGTTATCCGAGACGTGCATGGGCAGCCAGTGCACGGAGATGTTCAATTCTTTCTGGTTTGGGTCGATGATAAGGCATTTTCTATTCTTTACGGTGATATGCTTCTTTGCAGCCAGCTTTTCTTTCGGCAATGCGGAATGAAGCGTCAACGCCCAAACGTGGTTGTACAGGTACGCGCCGAATTGGGCCACATCCTCTCTGCTGATCACAGAAAACACGCCCTCTGCGAAGTCGTCTGCACGATAAGGCCTACCTGAAGGGTCAGCATGTAGAAAAATGGTGTTGAGCGAAATATTGCCTGTAGGCAGGGTGGGCAGAAGTAGTCTGTAGTTTTCGGGTGCTGCAGCAGAACCATTCGAAGAATCCCGGCTAGGCCTAGCCGTATTAGTCGCAGCTCCTACGGAGCCCATGTTTCGTACGTCCGTATCCACTAGGCCGGCCGCCATTCTCCATCCAGCATGTAGAAAAAACATGTCTACTGTCTCTTTGTGTGTTACATAAGGAAAAATTATTGAGTATACGAGGCATCGATCACGGCACCCATCGTATGCGAAGTAAGCGCTGTATCCACTAGGCCGGCCGGCCGCCCTCCTCCATCCTGCATGTAGAAAAAACATGTCTACTGTCTCTTTGTGTGTTACATAAGGAAAAATATCCAGTATACGAGGCATCGATCACGGCACCCATCGTATGCGAAGTAAGCGCTGTATCGAGTAGGCCGACGGCCCACCTCCATCCTGCATGTAGAAAAAACATGTCTACTGTCTCTTTGTGTGTTAGATAAGAAAAAAAATAAGCGCTGCATCCACTAGGCCGGCCGCCCACCTCCGTCCTGCATGTAGAAAAACATGTCTACTGTCTCTTTGTGTGTTAGATAAGAAAAAAATATTGAGTATACGAGGCATCGATCACGGCACCCATCGAATGCGAAGTAAGCGCTGTATCCACTAGGCCAGCCGCCCGCCTCTGTCCTGCATGTAGAAAAAACATGTCTACTGTCTCTTTGTGTGTTAGATAAAAAAAATATTGAGTATACGAGGCATCGATCACGGCACCCACCGTATGCGGAGTAAGCGCTGTATCCACTAGGCCCGCCGGCCGCCCACCTCCATCCTGCATGTAGAAAAAACATGTCTACTGTCTCGTTGTGTGTTAGATAAGAAAAAAAATATTGAGTATACGAGGCATCGATCACGGCACCCATCGAATGCGAAGTAAGCGCTGTATCCACTAGGCCGGCCGCCCACCTCCGTCCTGCATGTAGAAAAACATGTCTACTGTCTCTCTGTGTGTTAGATAAGAAAAAAAAATATTGAGTATACGAGGCATCGATCACGGCACCCATCGAATGCGAAGTAAGCGCTGTATCCACTAGGCCAGCCGCCCGCCTCTGTCCTGCATGTAGAAAAAACATGTCTACTGTCTCGGTGTGTGTTAGATAAGAAAAAGTATTGAGTATACGAGGCATCGATCACGGCACCCATCGTATGCGAAGTAAGCGCTGTATCCACTAGGCCGGCCGCCGACCTCCGTCCTGCATGTAGAAAAAACATGTCTACTGTCTCTTTGTGTGTTAGATAAAAAAAGATATTGACTATACGAGGCATCGATCACGGCACCCATCGTATGCGGAGTAAGCGCTGTATCCACTAGGCCCGCCGGCCGCCCACCTCCATCCTGCATGTAGAAAAGACATGTCTACTGTCTCGTTGTGTGTTAGATAAGAAAAAAAATATTTAGTATACGAGGCATCGATCACGGAACCCATCGTATGCGGAGTAAGCGCTGTATCCACTAGGCCGGCCGCCCACCTCCGTCCTGCATGTAGAAAAAACATGTCTACTGTCTCGTTGTGTGTTAGATAAGAAAAAAAATAAGCGCTGTATCCACTAGACCAGCCACCAACCTCCGTCCTCCATGTAGAAAAAACATGTCTACTGTCTCTTTGTGTGTTAGATAACAAAAAAATATTGAGTATACGAGGCATCGATCACGGCACCCATCGTATGCGAAGTAAGCGCTGTATCCACTGGGCCGGCCGCCCACCTCCGTCCTGCATGTAGAAAAAACATGTCTACTGTCTCGTTGTGTGTTAGATAAGAAAAAAAATATTGGGTATACGAGGCATCGATCACGGCACCCATCGTATGCGAAGTAAGCGCTGTATCCACTAGGCCGGCCGGCCGGCCGCCCACCTCCATCCTTCATGTAGAAAAAACATGTCTACTGTCTCTTTGTGTGTTAGATAACAAAAAAAGTATTGAGTATACGAGGCAACGATCACGGCACCCATCGTATGCGAAGTAAGCGCTGTATCCACTAGGCCGGCCGCCAACCTCCGTCCTGCATGTAGAAAAAACATGTCTACTGTCTCTTTGCGTGTTACATAAGGAAAAAACATTGAGTATACGAGGCATCGCTCACAGCACCCATCGTATGCGAAGTAAGCGCTGTATCCACTAGGCCGGCCGCCATCCTCCATCCTGCATGTAGAAAAAACATGTCTACTGTCTCGTTGTGTGTTAGATAAGAAAAAAAAATATTGAGTATACGAAGCATCGATCACGGCACCCATCGTATGCGAAGTAGGCGTTGTATCCACTAGGCCGGCTGCCAACCTCCTTCCTGCATGTAGAAAAAACATGTCTACTGTCTCTTTGTGTGTTAGATAACAAAAAAATATTGAGTATACGAGGCATCGATCACGGCACCCATCGTATGCGAAGTAAGCGCTGTATCCACTAGGCCGGCCGCCAACCTCCGAATGCATGTAGAAAAAACATGTCTACTGTCTCTTTGTGTGTTAGATAACAAAAAAAATATTGAGTATACGAGGCATCGATCACGGCACCCATCGTATGCGAAGTAAGCGCTGTATCCACTAGGCCGGCCGCCAACCTCCGTCCTGCATGTAGAAAAAACATGTCTGCTGTCTCTTTGTGTGTTAGATAAAAAAAAGATATTGACTATACGAGGCCTCGATCACGGCACCCATCGTATGCGGAGTAAGCGCTGTATCCACTAGGCCCGCCGGCCGCCCACCTCCATCCTGCATGTAGAAAAGACATGTCTACTGTCTCGTTGTGTGTTAGATAAGAAAAAAAAATATTGAGTATACGAGGCATCGATCACGGAACCCATCGTATGCGGAGTAAGCGCTGTATCCACTAGGCCGGCCGCCCACATCCGTCCTGCATGTAGAAAATACATGTCTACTGTCTCGTTGTGTGTTAGATAAGAAAAAAAATAAGCGCTGTATCCACTAGGCCGGCCGCCCACCTCCGTCCTGCATGTAGAAAAAACACGTCTACTGTCTCGTTGTGTGTTAGATAAGAAAAAAAATAAACGCTGTATCCACTAGGCCGGCCGCCCACCCTCCGTCCTGCATGTAGAAAAAACATGTCTACTGTCTCGGTGTGTGTTAGATAAGAAAAAAATTATTGAGTACACGAGGCATCGATCACGGCACCCAACGTATGCGAAGAAAGCGCTGTATCCACTAGGCCGGCCGCCCACCTCCGTCCTGCATGTAGAAAAAACATGTCTACTGTCTCTTTGTGTGTTAGATAACAAAAAAATATTGAGTATACGAGGCATCGATCACGACACCCATCGTATGCGAAGTAAGCGCTGTATCCACTAGGCCGGCCGCCCACCACGATCCTGCATGTAGAAAAAACATGTCTACTGTCTCGTTGTGTGATAGATAAGAAAAAAAAACATTGAGTATACGAGGCATCGATCACGGAACCCACCGTATGCGGAGTAAGCGCTGTATCCACTAGGCCGGCCGCCCACCTCCGTCCTGCATGTAGAAAAAACATGTCTACTGTCTCGTTGTGTGTTAGATAAGAAAAAAATAAGCGCTGTATCCACTAGACCAGCCGCCAACCTCCGTCCTCCATGTAGAAAAAACATGTCTACTGTCTCTTTGTGTGTTAGATAACAAAAAAATATTGAGTATACGAGGCATCGATCACGGCACCCATCGTATGCGAAGTAAGCGCTGTATCCACTGGGCCGACCGCCCACCTCCGTCCTGCATGTAGAAAAAACATGTCTACTGTCTCGTTGTGTGTTAGATAAGAAAAAAAAATATTGGGTATACGAGGCATCGATCACGGCACCCATCGTATGCGAAGTAAGCGCTGTATCCACTAGGCCGGCCGGCCGCCCACCTCCATCCTTCATGTAGAAAAAACATGTCTACTGTCTCTTTGTGTGTTAGATAACAAAAAAAATATTGAGTATACGAGGCATCGATCACGGCACCCATCGAATGCGAAGTAAGCGCTGTATCCACTAGGCCAGCCGCCCGCCTCTGTCCTGCATGTAGAAAAAACATGTCTACTGTCTCTTTGTGTGTTAGATAAAAAAAATATTGAGTATACGAGGCATCGATCACGGCACCCACCGTATGCGGAGTAAGCGCTGTATCCACTAGGCCCGCCGGCCGCCCACCTCCATCCTGCATGTAGAAAAAACATGTCTACTGTCTCGTTGTGTGTTAGATAAGAAAAAAAATATTGAGTATACGAGGCATCGATCACGGCACCCATCGAATGCGAAGTAAGCGCTGTATCCACTAGGCCGGCCGCCCACCTCCGTCCCGCATGTAGAAAAAACATGTCTACTGTCTCGTTGTGTGTTAGATAAGAAAAAAAAATATTGAGTATACGAGGCATCGATCACGGCACCCATCGTATGCGAAGTAAGCGCTGTATCCACTAGGCCGGCCGCCAACCTCCGTCCTGCATGTAGAAAAAACATGTCTACTGTCTCTTTGTGTGTTAGATAAAAAAAAGATATTGACTATACGAGGCCTCGATCACGGCACCCATCGTATGCGGAGTAAGCGCTGTATCCACTAGGCCCGCCGGCCGCCCACCTCCATCCTGCATGTAGAAAAGACATGTCTACTGTCTCGTTGTGTGTTAGATAAGAAAAAAAAATATTGAGTATACGAGGCATCGATCACGGAACCCATCGTATGCGGAGTAAGCGCTGTATCCACTAGGCCGGCCGCCCACCTCCGTCCTGCATGTAGAAAAAACATGTCTACTGTCTCGTTGTGTGTTAGATAAGAAAAAAAATAAGCGCTGTATCCACTAGGCCGGCCGCCCACCTCCGTCCTGCATGTAGAAAAAACACGTCTACTGTCTCGTTGTGTGTTAGATAAGAAAAAAAATAAACGCTGTATCCACTAGGCCGGCCGCCCACCCTCCGTCCTGCATGTAGAAAAAACATGTCTACTGTCTCGGTGTGTGTTAGATAAGAAAAAAATTATTGAGTACACGAGGCATCGATCACGGCACCCAACGTATGCGAAGTAAGCGCTGTATCCACTAGGCCGGCCGCCCACCTCCGTCCTGCATGTAGAAAAAACATGTCTACTGTCTCTTTGTGTGTTAGATAACAAAAAAATATTGAGTATACGAGGCATCGATCACGACACCCATCGTATGCGAAGTAAGCGCTGTATCCACTAGGCCGGCCGCCCACCACGATCCTGCATGTAGAAAAAACATGTCTACTGTCTCGTTGTGTGTTAGATAAGAAAAAAAAACATTGAGTATACGAGGCATCGATCACGGAACCCACCGTATGCGGAGTAAGCGCTGTATCCACTAGGCCGGCCGCCCACCTCCGTCCTGCATGTAGAAAAAACATGTCTACTGTCTCGTTGTGTGTTAGATAAGAAAAAAAATAAGCGCTGTATCCACTAGACCAGCCGCCAACCTCCGTCCTCCATGTAGAAAAAACATGTCTACTGTCTCTTTGTGTGTTAGATAACAAAAAAATATTGAGTATACGAGGCATCGATCACGGCACCCATCGTATGCGAAGTAAGCGCTGTATCCACTGGGCCGGCCGCCCACCTCCGTCCTGCATGTAGAAAAAACATGTCTACTGTCTCGTTGTGTGTTAGATAAGAAAAAAAAATATTGGGTATACGAGGCATCGATCACGGCACCCATCGTATGCGAAGTAAGCGCTGTATCCACTAGGCCGGCCGGCCGGCCGGCCGCCCACCTCCATCCTTCATGTAGAAAAAACATGTCTACTGTCTCTTTGTGTGTTAGATAACAAAAAAAATATTGAGTATACGAGGCATCGATCACGGCACCCATCGAATGCGAAGTAAGCGCTGTATCCACTAGGCCAGCCGCCCACCTCCATCCTGCATGTAGAAAAAACATGTCTACTGTCTCTTTGTGTGTTAGATCGGGAAAAAAAATACTGAGTATACGAGGCATCGATCACGTCACCCACGGAACCCATCGCATGAGAAGCAAGCGCTGTATCCTCTGAGCCAGCCGCCCACCTCCATCCTGCATGTAGAAAAAACATGTCTACTGTCTCTTTGTGTGTTAGATCGGAAAAAAAAATACTGAGTATACGAGGCATCGATCACGTCACCCACGGCACCCATCGCATGAGAAGCAAGCGCTGCATCCTCTGAGCCAGTCGCCCACCTCCATCCTGCATGTAGAAAAAACATGTCTACTGTCTCTTTGCGTGTTAGATCAGAAAAAAAATACTGAGTATACGAGGCATCGATCACGTCACCCACGGCACCCATCGCATCAGAAGCAAGCGCTGCATCCTCTGAGCCAGCCGCCCACCTCCATCCTGCATGTAGAAAAAACATGTCTACTGTCTCTTTGTGTGTTAGATCAGAAAAAAAAATACTGAGTATACGATGCATCGATCACGTCACCCACGGCACCCATCGCATGAGAAGCAAGCGCTGTATCCTCTGAGCCAGTCGCCCACCTCCATCCTGCATGTAGAAAAAACATGTCTACTGTCTCTTTGTGTGTTAGATCAGAAAAAAAATACTGAGTATACGAGGCATCGATCACGTCACCCACGGCACCCATCGCATGAGAAGCAAGCGCTGTATCCTCTGAGCCAGTCGCCCACCTCCATCCTGCATGTAGAAAAAACATGTCTACTGTCTCTTTGTGTGTTAGATCAGAAAAAAAAAATACTGAGTATACGAGGCATCGATCACGTCACCCACGGCACCCATCGCATGAGAAGCAAGCGCTGTGTGCTCTGAGCCAGTCGCCCACCTCCATCCTGCATGTAGAAAAAACATGTCTACTGTCTCTTTGTGTGTTAGATCAGAAAAAAAATACTGAGTATACGAGGCATCGATCACGTCACCCACGGCACCCATCGCATGAGAAGCAAGCGCTGTATCCTCTGAGCCAGTCGCCCACCTCCATCCTGCATGTAGAAAAAACATGTCTACTGTCTCTTTGTGTGTTAGATAAGAAAAAAATACTGAGTATACGAGGCATCGATCACGTCACCCACGGAACCCATCGCATGAGAAGCAAGCGCTGTATCCTCTGAGCCAGCCGCCCTTTTTTTTGCTTTTTTTTTATTGCACAATATAAAACAAGTAAAGTACATACAGCACACCCTCGTGTGCCTTCGTATTAAAACACGGGCTTACATAGACCCTTCTCAAGACATTCCTCTAACTTTGAGGATGCGGCCGAATGTCGCACAATCTAACCAGTTTACTATCGGAGATAGTTTTTCCCATTGTTTTTCTCCACGGAGCTTCTTGCTTCCGATTAACGATAATGTCCACAAAAGCTTCGCCTTCAGGTAGCTGACGACAGACCTTGCTCTGACGTCTCGTTCAACACGGGCCGTTCGTGCGTTCCACAAAGCATGAAGTCCCGCCATCGTTATAACACTGAGCACGTCACGATGCTTGGAAGCTGCGAAATTCAGAAACTTCAGGGTTTCATAGGTTAGCTCCTCGTTTACATGCAGTGTAGCACGCAAGTCACTCCAGAAAAGCACCGCATTCCTGCATTCATAGAACACATGGCGAATGTTCTCAGCTTGACCACACACTTCACACTTGTCATCCAGGGGAACAAAGAAACCTTTGCCCTTCAGCCATTGCTTCGTCGGGAGTACCTCTAAGTGGAAGCGTACAAAGAAGTCCTTTGTTCCTGTTGGCACTGGCAGTTTGCGGATCCTTTGAAGTACGTCCTTCCGTTGGATCCCGAGGTACATCTGACGGTAGAGTGGCGGTGGTAAGGTGCTGGTGACTGTGTCCCAATAGAGAGTCTTGCTCTTTACGGTTGCTAGATATTCCCAGGAAAATCTGTCAAGGAAGAACCTAATGCTCTGTGCAATTTCCTGGTAGAATTTCAGAGCAGAGGAATTCTTTAAGCCAGGCTGAGTCGTTACGATCCACTGCAAAAGGTGACAGGTTCCCAACGATTGCAATGCTGCCCTTAGTTCTGGCGCCCGTTGCTCCCGAAAATAAATGAAACGCTGTACCTTGATCTTGATTTCGAGATTCACTACATTCAGACCACCAGCGTTCAGGGGCCAAAAAAGGTTTGATCTGCGCATACGCTCAAATGGAGACTGCCACAAAAACGTAGCGCAAAGTCTGTGGTAGCGTTGCACAGTGGTGGCATCGATGGGAATCGCTTGGGCGGTATACAACAATGCTGGGTACAGCACCGCGTTGCAAACGACACTTCGGTGCAAAATCGATAGCTCCCTGCCCTTGTAAGGCTGAAGTTTTCCATGAAACATATTCAGCTTCCGTTGCCACACATCTGCGTTTACTGCTTCCGGGTCCAACTTGGCTCCCAAATATTTACCGAGTTCTTCCGAACATTCAATACCCTTGAAGTTACAAGGCTTGTTTTGCCATTCACCCAACCAGCATCCTTTCGACTTCTTCGTGTTTATCTCTGCTCCCGACGCCGCGCAGAAAGTTTGGAAGGACGCGATAGCTGTCCCCACCTGTTTTTCACTACTGCAGATAACAGCCAGATCGTCTGCAAAAGCCAAAATCTTAATCTCTTCTTGACCGAGCTCTAGCCCGCTGATGTTGTCATCCATATCAATTAGTCGGCACAGCGGCTCCACGAAGATAGAGAACAATGTGGGGGACATAGGGCAACCCTGCCGGACAGATCTTGTAATGCCGTACCTCGGACCCAAAGACCCATTTACGACCAGCTGCGACGAGATGCCCCTGTAGCAGGTCTGAATCCAGTTTTCTAAGTCTTTTCCGATGTTAATCCACCTTAACAGTTCCAGCAAAAACTTATGAGATACCCTGTCGAACGCCTGTCGCAAGTCCACTTGGAAGACAGCCAGTTGGCGGCCCGCTGCTCTGGCCATTTCACATGCAGTACGCATAACATGAAGATTGGTCGAGATAGATCTTCCTTTAATGCCGTATCGTTGATGCTTCCCGATCACCTTCCACAACAAGCTGTCCAGACGTCTCATGATCACTTTCGCTAATATTTTATAGTCCGAACACAGCAAGCTGATGGGGCGAAGATCTGACACAGCTGGAGCTTCTTCTTGCACCAATTTTTTTGGAATTAATACCGTATGGCTTCTCCTCATGGATGGCGGCATCAGCCCTCTTTTCTGGATGTCGTCGAAGACACGCTCCAGGACGGGGCACAGCTGATCTTGAAAAGTCTTGTAGAAGGCGGAACCTAGTCCGTCTGGTCCCGGAGCCTTATTTCGTGGGAGCTTTCTAACCACCCGCATGATCTCACTTGCTGTTATTTTTCCTTCTGCCTTCTCCCTCTCCGCATCTGTCACTTTTGGTACATGCTTGAAGATGCTGGCGTCAAAGAAGGTTGGATTATCCGAACACTTGAACAGATTTTTGTAGTAGTTGTGGAGCGTGCTCTCAACTTCATCAGTTTCTTCTACAATACCGTTATCAGTTTTCAATTTATTGACTTCGTTGCTTCTGACTCTGTTTCTTTCCAAAACACGAAATACTTTCGTTGGTGCTTCGTCCCTTTGTATGGCTTGCACACGGCTCCGAACTTGAGCTCCCGCATATCTTTCTCGCATTCGCTGCAGTATCTGCTTCTTGATTTCTCTTATGTCTTCAATAAAACGGCCAGGGGTTGCTTCCTCTTCTTTTACTATTCTCAATAGGCTTTTGGTCAAGGCTTTCATTTCTTCTTTTCTTTCTAATGCCTTTGATTCGGAGTATTCAACTGCCTTCAGATGGACATCATGCTTGAATATCTCCCAGGACACTGCATTTGCTTCTCCTTCCCTTAGATCGGCTATCATGCTTTTAATCTCGTCCTTGAACTTTTCATCTTCTAGGAGACTATTGTTCATTTTCCATGGCAAGCTGCGAATCCGATTGATCTTATGATCGCCTTTTTGCAAATCCGCCATGACTAAACCGTGATCTGTGAAGGCCAGTGGAACGACTTTGTAAGTGATAGAGGGCAAATTGATATCGCCAGAGGTATAAATACGGTCCAGCCTTGCGTGCGAAGTTCCCTGCCAGTGCGTGTATTTTATTGTCTTGTTGTCATTCCCGATAGCTATATCTTGAAGGTCATGGTCGTGCAGCAGTCCCTTTAACACTTTCACGCTGCTATCTGTTCGCGCCTTCTTGTAAGTGCAGTCTTCCTTCCGACACACACAGTTGAAATCGCCGGCGATTATCACTTTGCTATCTGTATCCGTAAAATGGGCTACACTGGTCTCGAAAAACTGTTTACGCTCTGCATCTTCATTCGGCGCGTAGATGCTAAGCACTCGTATTATTTCCCCGTTCCACATGCAATCCACACTCACCAGACGACCGTTTTGTTCAAGTTCAAAATCGATTACGGTAATCTTGCTGGCCTTCCTAATCATGATGGCGGTTCCCGCGCTCCCGGGCGTGCCAGAAGCATGAAGCATCGTAAACTCGTGTTGAAAAAAACTGACCAATTCGATCTCTTGTTCCCTCGATGACACTTTTGTTTCTTGTAGGCAGACTATGTCAACGTTTTCTCCATACAGAGCATTCCTTAGCCACACTTTTCTCTCATGTCGTACTAAGCTATTTACATTTAGCGTAGCTATTTTTAACTTTACTTTCATAATTGCAGAAATCGAAACTTTGACGCTCACTTTTTGTCCTTAAGTAGCCGTTGTCTTCTTTCTTCCGGTGTTATGATCGGTGCCGGTGAAAATCTGGACTTCTTTAGGTTAGATCCACTGTCCTTCCACTTTAAATCGTTTTTTCCACCCTCCGTGACTTTCACGCTTTCTTCATTGCTTGCTAAGGAATGTGGCCCCTGTGGTACCTGCGCATCTTCTATTCTGTCTATGGTCAAAGTTTTCGCGAACGTCTTCGCAGGCGTGGAGCCCTCCGCGACCTCCGTGTCATCGTTTGTAGAGCCCTCCGCGGCGTCGCCCGTTCCAGATCCTGGTGCTTCGCACGACGCCGTCATTCCTTGTCGCTGCTCTCCTTGCATGTCTTGTAATCTCCTACCTTCCTCTATGTCTAAGACTTCATGTGATGCTGCCTGCTGCTCGAAAGCTGTTTGGTTGCTCCTCATGACGGGTGCTGCTGCTGGCCCATATTCGGGTTGTGGCCGGACAAGACTGTTGTCATCTATTACGTTCTTTAACGTTCGTTGTGCAAGTCCAGGTGGGTAGTGTGACAGCTCCTTTTTGTTGTCCACATGATCAATGTTAGCAGACTGCACGGTTTCCTCCACGTCCATCAGTTCAGCCGTCGAGTTGTCCTCCACCGCCGCCCTCATTTTGGATGCATAGGTGCTTACACAATCTTCAACTTCGTGCCCGAAGCTTCTGCATACTTTGCACCACGGAGATTTGCACGCCTTTCTCAAGTGCCCCACTCTCTTGCACCTTAGGCATAATGGCGGACGACCGGGAATATCTACAAGCACTTGGCCACCCAGAATCCTGGTGATGTGAGGGAGGCTTTCCACCGTCACTCCTTCTCGCAGGACCATGACAATCTTCCTCGTCGTTGTTTCGGCCCCAGCAAACGCCGTGGAACGCCAACGCTCGCGTTCAATCTTTTCCACCGTCCCGTAGGGCTAAGCGCATTGATAACCGCATTGTCTGCAACATGCATAGGAAGCCAGTGCAGCGAAAGATTAATTTCCTTCTGGTTAGGGTCGATAATTATGCACTTTTTGTTTTTCACTTTTATCTCTTTTTTCTCAGCCAGCTTTTCCTTTGGCAGCCTCGAATGGAGTGTTAGCGCCCAGACGTGATTGTAGAGGTATGCGCCAAACTGGGCCACGTCGTCTTTGTTGATAACAGAGAGCACACTTTCAGCGAAGTCGTCAGCTCGGTAAGGCCTACCTGATGGGTCCGCGTGCAGAAAAATGGTGTTCAGCGACACGTTTCCTGTAGGCAGGGTCGGCAGAAGGAGCCTGTAGTTTTCCGTCATTGCAGTATTTGCACAATCGCCCGTGGTATCCCGGCTAGTCCTAGCCGTAATTCTCGCCGCTCCTTCGGAGCTCATGTTTCACACATCCGCACGCTACAGCGGCCGGAAGTAGAAAAATCTGAGCCAGCCGGCACCTCCAACCTGCATGTAGAAAAAACACGTCTACTGTCTCTTTGTGTATTAGATCAGAAAAAAATACTGAGTATACGAGGCATCGATCACGTCACCCACGGCACCCATCGCATGAGAAGCAAGCGCTGCATCCTCTGAGCCAGCCGGCACCTCCAACCTGCATGTAGAAAAAACACGTCTACTGTCTCTTTGTGTATTAGATCAGAAAAAAATACTGAGTATACGAGGCATCGATCACGTCACCCACGGCACCCATCGCATGAGAAGCAAGCGCTGCATCCTCTGAGCCAGCCGGCACCTCCAACCTGCATGTAGAAAAAACACGTCTACTGTCTCTTTGTGTGTTAGATCAGAAAAAAATACTGAGTATACGATGCATCGATCACGTCACCCACGGCACCCATCGCATGAGAAGCAAGCGCTGTATCCTCTGAGCCAGCCGGCACCTCCAACCTGCATGTAGAAAAAACACGTCTACTGTCTCTTTGTGTATTAGATCAGAAAAAAATACTGAGTATACGAGGCATCGATCACGTCACCCACGGCACCCATCGCATGAGAAGCAAGCGCTGCATCCTCTGAGCCAGCCGGCACCTCCAACCTGCATGTAGAAAAAACACGTCTACTGTCTCTTTGTGTGTTAGATCAGAAAAAAAATACTGAGTATACGAGGCATCGATCACGTCACCCACGGCACCCATCGCATGAGAAGCAAGCGCTGTATCCTCTGAGCCAGCCGGCACCTCGAACCTGCATGTAGAAAAAACACGTCTACTGTCTCTTTGTGTATTAGATCAGAAAAAAATACTGAGTATACGAGGCATCGATCACGTCACCCACGGCACCCACCGCATGAGAAGCAAGCGCTGTATCCTCTGAGTCAGCCGCCCACCTAAATCCTGCATGTAGAAAAAACATGTCTACTGTCTCTTTGTGTGTTAGACCAGAAAAAAAATACTGAGTATACGAGGCATCGATCACGTCACCCACGGTACCCATCGCATGAGAAGCAAGCGCTGTATCCTCTGAGGAAGCCGCCTTTTTTTTTTTATTGGCAACAAATGTTCGAAAACATATTGTTTCTCGTCACAGTTCGATAAAAACGCAGTCAAAACTAGGCCTACTTTGGCCCTTCTTTTCCACCTAAATTCATCGCAACACTCCCCATTGTGGCGGGGTAGGGAGCTTCACTCCAAAATGCCAAAGCCCACGATCAGCACTGCGATATCATTGGGTACGTCAGTGAGTGGGTGAGGGCCCTCATTCCCTAAGATGTGCTACATATATTGTATGCATCAAAGTTACATCACTAGACATATTCCGTGTTGCGCGCTGTAGAATTTTCCAATCACTCTCGAGACGCTTTGTTTATCATCAGTAGCTTGCACACGGTTCCAAATGTCTCTGGTTTGAGGTTTCTGACGATGTTGGCGAGCCTGATCCAGCGATGCTCGTCCTTTAGCTTGTTGTGCCCAGCTAGTGATGCCGTCCACAGTAACTTCTCTTTCAGGTACGTAACCGGTGGCGCCGCTCTTACGTCGCACTCGACTCGTGCTGTGCGTGCCTTCCACAACGCGTGTAGTCCTGTCATTGCGATCACACTGAGAAGTTCGGCGCTTGGGTCATTGGTGAACATAAGAAATTTGAGGTTTTCGTACGTGAAGTCCGCCGTAATCTCCAGCGACACACGGAGGTCACTCCAGAAGAGCAGCGCCGTTCTGCAATCGGAGAAAACATGCCTTAGTGTTTCGTCGTGGCCACAGACATCGCATTTCCCATTGTTCGGCACAAAGAAGCCTTTCCCCATCATCCACTTTCTCACTGGGAGGACTTCACAATGGAAACGGACAAAGAAGTCCTTTGTCCCCGTAGCTACTGGCAGCTGGCGAATTCGCTTCAATGTATCCATCCCTACCGTGTTCCCGCCTAATTGGCGATATAGTGGAGGAGCAAATGTACTGGATATCGTGTCCCAGTAAAGCGTTTTCCTTTTCACGCTTGAGAGGCATTCCCACGAAAACCTTTCCGTGAAGAACTGGACACTTTGATTAACCTCCTTATAGAAGCCCAAGACTCGATGATTATTCACCCCGTCTTCTGTGGTGACGATCCATGGCAGGAGATGGTGCGCTCCCAGCGTCTGCATGGCGACCCTGAGTTCTGACCTTGCCTCATCTCTAAAGAACATGAACCTTTGAACCTTGATCTTGATTGCCTTGTTGACCAGGCTCAAACCTCCTGCTTCGAGAGGCCAGAACAGGTTTGACCGACGCATCCTCTCGAACTTGGATTGCCACAAGAAGACGGCGCATATCCTTTCAAATCGACGCATTGACAGTGTGTCGATGGTGGTTGCCTGTGCAGAGTACAAAACCGCTGGGAACAGCACGGTGTTGCATATATAGCTTCGGTTAATTAGTGATGTACCTCTTCCCATGTAGGGCTTTTGCTTTGCGTGAAGGGAGTTAATCTTCCGCTGCCACTTCGTGGCGTCCGGAGTGCACCAGTCCAGATTGACTCCTAGATAAGTTCCAACTTCTGACGTGCATTTCATCTGCATGAACACTGTTGACCTGTCGTCCCAGTCTCCCAAACACGTGCCTTGAGACTTCTTCACATTTAGTTTGGCTCCCGAGCAGACGCAAAACAATTGCAAGACAGCAAAAGCCTCCTCCAGTCCCTCCCTGCTAGTGCAGATAAATGCCACATCGTCAGCGTAAGCCAGCAGCTTCACTTCTGTCTGCGCCAACTGCAGGCCCTCGATTTTTTCATTGTTGATAATTGCACGACATAGCGGCTCAATATATACGGCAAAGAGAACCGGTGACATAGGGCAGCCCTGCCGGACAGACTTTTCAACTGGGAACCTAGCTCCAATTTTTCCGTTGATAATGAGTTGCGAAGATATGCCTTTATAGCAGATCTTCACCCACTCGAGCAGGTCCTTTCCGACATCAATCCAGCACAGGAGGTCATCAAGAAATGCATGACTTACGCGGTCAAAAGCCTGACTGAGATCAGCCTGGAAGACGGCTAGAGGTGTCCCAGTAGTTTTCGCTACCTCGCACGCAGTCCTCATGATGTGGAGATTGTCAGAGATCTTCCTTCCTTTGATTCCGTAGGCCTGGTGGTTTCCTACGACCCTCCATAACACAGAGTCCAACCGTCTTGCTAGCACCTTGGCGAGAATCTTGTAGTCCACACATAAAAGGCTTATTGGGCGATAGTCTGATGTACTGGGTATTCCCGCCTCCTTGGTCTTCTTTGGGATGAGTACCGTGTGGCATCTTCTCATAGATGGGGTCATCATTTCTCTTGTTCTGATATTATCAAACACGTCTTCCAGGATATAAGAGAGATCTTCTTCAAAGGTTTTGTAAAAAGCAGCGCCAAGCCCATCTGGACCAGGTGCCTTATTTCGAGACAACTTTCTTATGGCGGCTCTAATTTCCTTCTGTTTGATTTTTCCTGTCCCTTTCTCCCTATCTTCAGGGCCCACCTTTGGAACGTTCTTGAATATGTCTCCGGTTTCAGCGTGTGGCGTCTCTCCTTTACCAAACAGCTCACGATAGTGCTGATAGAAAGCATCAGCTACTGCCCCAGTCCCCTTCTGATCCGTGCTTTCAGTGCGAACTCTCTCTATTTTGTTTTGACACCTTCTTTCTCGTTCTCGCAAAGAAAAGACCTTTGTGGGAATTTCATCCCTTTCGATGACTTGCAGACGACTGCGAACCTGTGCCCCTCGCCACTTCGCACGCATTTGTTCATGTATTTTCTTCTTAATTTCTTTCACGTCTTCTGCAAACACCCCGGGCGTCTTTTCTTCTTCTCTTACGATGGTTACAAGACTCCCCAGTAGAGCTTTCATTTCATTCTTTCTTTCCTTGGCCTTTTTCTGCCCGTACTCAATCGCTTTTTCCCGAACTGCTTCTTTAAACGTTTCCCAAGCCGGAGCATTCATGTGCGTCTTGCGTAGATCACCAATCCTAAGCTTCAATTCGGACACGAAGTTTTCATCTCTTAATATACTTTCATTCATCTTCCAAATGAGGAAGCCGCCCACCTCAATCCTGCATGTAGAAAAAACATGTCTACTGTCTCTTTCTGTGTTAGATCAGAAAAAAAAATACTGAGTATACGAGGCATCGATCACGTCACCCACGGCACCCATCGCATGAGAAGGAAGCGCTGTATCCTCTGAGCCAGCCGCCCACCTCAATCCTGCATGTAGAAAAAACATGTCTACTGTCTCTTTGTGTGTTACATCAGAAAAAAAATACTGAGTATACGAGGCATCGATCACGTCACCCACGGCACCCATCGCATGAGAAGGAAGCGCTGTATCCTCTGAGCAGCCGCCCACCTCAATCCAGCATGTAGAAAAAACACGTCTACTGTCTCTTTGTGTGTTAGATAAGAAGAAAGTACTGAGTATACGAGGCATCGATCACGTCACCCACGGCACCCACCGCACCCATCGCATGAGAAGCAAGCGCTGTATCCTCCGAGCCAGCCGCCCACCTCCATCCTTCATGTAGAAAAAACATGTCTACTGTCTCTTTCTGTGTTAGATCAGAAAAAAAAAATACTGAGTATACGAGGCATCGATCACGTCACCCACGGCACCCATCGCATGAGAAGGAAGCGCTAATCCTCTGAGCCAGCCGCCCACCTCAATCCTGCATGTAGAAAAAACATGTCTACTGTCTCTTTGTGTGTTACATCAGAAAAAAAATACTGAGTATACGAGGCATCGATCACGTCACCCACGGCACCCATCGCATGAGAAGGAAGCGCTGTATCCTCTGAGCCAGCCGCCCACCTCAATCCAGCATGTAGAAAAAACACGTCTACTGTCTCTTTGTGTGTTAGATAAGAAGAAAGTACTGAGTATACGAGGCATCGATCACGTCACCCACGGCACCCATCGCATGAGAAGCAAGCGCTGTATCCTCCGAGCCAGCCGCCCACCTCCATCCTTCATGTAGAAAAAACATGTCTACTGTCTCTTTGTGTGTTAGATAAGAAAAAAAATACTGAGTATACGAGGCATCGATCACGTCACCCACGGCACCCATCGCATGAGAAGCAGGCGCTGTATCCTCTGAGCCAGCCGCCCACTTTTTTTTTCGCCATTTTATTGTTTATAAAAACGTCTCATACACAACTTGTGTGTTGGATATTCAAAACCCTACAGTGGCGTTCTGTCGCCCACTTTCTTTCCTACCACTTGCTGTTTCTGCTTATCCCATGGTTTCTACGACACCTAAAGCGTTGTCCAAAGGATTCGGGTTGCAGCGCCATGATCACAGGGGCTAGGTCTTTCCACTTTTCTTCATCCCTAAGCCTTCCGGTGCCTATCAGGGACAGTGTCCACCCGAGCTTGTTCTTCATGTAAACTACTGGCGACTTGGCATTAACATCACACTCAACTCTTGCCGTATGTGCTCTCCAAAGGGCATGCAGTCCCACTGCGACGATGACGCTCCTCATTTCTTCGTGAACTTGTCCTCTGAAGTCTAACAACTTGAGAGTCTCAAACGAAAAATCGTCAGTTAGTTCCAGCGAGGCTCGAAGGTCACCCCAAAACAGTACAGCGTTTCTGCAGTCCCAGAATACATGTCGAAGGGTCTCCGTTTCTCCACAAATATGGCATCTTGGTTCCTGTGGCATAAAGAATCCTTTTCCTTGGAGCCAGACCTTAACAGCGAGTACTTCAATATGGAACCGCACGAAGAAATCCCTTGTTCCCACGGGTACCGGTAGGCTTCTCACGCGCTTCAGCACGTCATTTGCAGCTGAAGCAGCAAAGTCCTGTCTGTACAGCGGTGGAGGGAACAGACTGGTCACTGTGTCGCAGTACAGCGTTTTTTTCTTCACCTTTGCCAGATATTCCCACGAAAACTTCGTAAGGAAAAAGGTTATGCTCTGCTCGATTTCTTTGTAGAAACGTAGCGTTTTTGTCTCCGCCGCTGGTGTCGCAGTGGTCACAATCCACTGTATCAGGTGTTTGGCTCCTAGGCTTTGCATTGCCGCGCGTAACTCAGGCCGTGCCTCATCTCTAAAGAAGATGAAACGATGTACTTTGATCTTTATCTCCAGGTTGACGACGTTCAGTCCTCCTGCCTGCAGAGGCCAGTAGGTGTTCGTCCTTCGCATTCTTTCGAACTTCGACTCCCACACGAAGGTAGCACATGTTCTCTGAAAAAGCTGCGCAACATCAGAGCTCAGTGGTATCACTTGCGCCCAGTAATATAGCGATGGGTACAGTACTGTATTGCATATATAGCTCCTGTTGAGCAGAGAGAGCTGACGTCCTCTATAGGGCTGCAACTTGTCGTGCATAGCATTCAGCTTAGGTTTCCATCTACCAGTGTCCCCTGCCTTCTCATCCATGTTGACGCCGAGATATTTCCCTATTGCTTCCGTACATCCAATGCCGAGAAAGCTGTTGCTCTTCACTTCCCAGTCACCGAGCCAGGTTCCTTTTGACTTGCTGAGGTTGATCTTGGCCCCCGACGCCTCGCAGAAGGTCTTGATTATTCTGAAGGCAGCTTCCACTTGTCCTGCACTTGCGCAAATGAGCGCCACGTCGTCCGCAAAAGCCAGTAACTTGACTTCTCGCTGCCCTACATTTAGGCCGCTGATAGATTGGCTCTTCACGACTGCACGGCATAGAGGCTCCAGGTATAGCGAGAAGAGTGTGGGGGACATTGGGCATCCCTGCCGTACAGAGTTAGTGATGGGAAATCTCTCTCCTGTATTTCCATTAACCACAAGCTGTGCCGAGATATCTCGATAGCAGATTTGGATCCATCGGCGGAGGTCTTGTCCTACTTCGACGTAACGTAGTAGATCAAATAAAAAAGCATGAGACACTCGATCGAATGCCTGACTGAGATCTGCCGGAAAAACCGCGAACTTGAAGCTGGTTGCAGCTGCAGTTTCTATTACCACTCGCATCACGTGCAGATTTGTTGCTATAGACCTTTTCCTTATGCCATACGACTGGTGCTCCCCTATGATTTTGTCCAGGATACTTTCCAACCGTCGTGATAACACCTTTGCGAGTATTTTATAGTCTGTGCATAACAAGCTTATTGGACGAAAATCGGACACTGTCTGTATTCTCTCCTGCAGGTACTTTCTTTTTGGCACTAAAACCGTAAGGCTCTTCCTCATCGATGGCGTCATTAGACCTCTTATTCTCATGTCCTCGAAGACGGTTTCTAAGATGGGACCTATTTCCGCAGCAAACTTCTTATAAAACGCCGAGCCAATACCATCCGGCCCCGGTGCTTTGTTTCTTGGGAGCTTTTTCACTACAGCTTGAATTTCTTTCTCTGTTATCTTCCCTTCTCCTTTTTCTTTTCCCTCTTCTGTCACTTTGGGCACCTGCCTGAAAAGATCCTCTTCCGCTGCATACGCCGCCACCTTCTTACTGAATATGTTCTTGTAGTGCTCCAGAAAAGTAGCTTGCACCACGTCTGCGCCTTCCTGAACTGTGCCGTCCACCATGAGTCTAGTGATTTCATTTCTTTTTACTTTCTCCCTTTCTCGGACAAGAAAGACCTTGCTCGGCGTTTCATCCCTTTCAATGGTTTGCAGCCGACTTCTTATTTGTGCTCCTATGAACCTTTGTTTCATCTGTTCTAGGATTTGCTGCTTTATTTCTTTTACATCTTCCATGAAACTTCCGGGATTCATTTCTTCTTCCTTTAAAGCAGTGCGTAAGCTTTCTGTAAGCACACTCATTTTCATCTTCCTTTCTGCCGCTCTCATAACTGTGTATTCGATGGCCTTGACCCGAACCTGTTCCTTGAATCTCTCCCAGGAAGGGGCATCCACTCCCTTTTCCTTTAAGTTGGCGATCATTCTTTGAATTTCCTCTACAAACCTGATGTCTTCAAGAACTTCCTCGTTCATCTTCCATGTTGTATTCCGCGAACGGTTCGGTCCACTTTTATCCTCTGAGCCAGCCGCCCACCTCCATCCTGCATGTAGAAAAAACATGTCTACTGTCTCTTTGTGTGTTAGATGAGAAAAAAAATACTGAGTATACGAGGCATCGATCACGGCACCCACGGCACCCATCGCATGGGAAGGAAGCGCTGCATCCTCTGAGGCAGCCGCCCACCTCCATCCTGCATGTAGAAAAAACATGTCTACTGTCTCTTTCTGTGTTAGATGAGAAAAAAAATACTGAGTATACGAGGCATCGATCACGGCACCCACGGCACCCATCGCATGAGAAGGAAGCGCTGTATCCTCTGAGCCAGCCGCCCACCTCCATCCTGCATGTAGAAAAAACATGTCTACTGTCTCTTTCTGTGTTAGATCAGAAAAAAATACTGAGTATACGAGGCATCGATCACGTCACCCACGGCACCCATCGCATGAGAAGCAAGCGCTGTATCCTCTGAGTCAGCCGCCCACCTCCATCCTGCATGAAGAAAAACATGTCTACTGTCTCTTTCTGTGTTAGATCAGAAAAAAAAAACTGAGTATACGAGGCATCGATCACGTCACCCACGGCACCCATCGCATGAGAAGCATGCGCTGTATCCTCTGAGGCAGCCGCCCACCTCCACCCTGCATGCAGAAAAAACATGTCTACTGTTTCTTTCTGTGTTAGATCACAAAAAAATACTGAGTATACGAGGCATCGATCACGTCACCCACGGCACCCATCGCATGAGAAGCAAGCGCTGTATCCTCTGAGCCAGCCGCCCACCTCAATCCTGCATGTAGAAAAAACACGTCTACTGTCTCTTTGTGTGTTAGATAAGAAAAAAAATACTGAGTATACGAGGCATCGATCACGTCACCCACGGCACCCACCGCATGAGAAGCAAGCGCTGTATCCTCCGAGCCAGCCGCCCACCTCCATCCTTCATGTAGAAAAACATGTCTACTGTCTCTTTCTGTGTTAGATCAGAAAAAAATACTGAGTATACGAGGCATCGATCACGTCACCCACGGCACCCATCGCATGAGAAGCAAGCGCTGTATCCTCTGAGCCAGCCGCCCACCTCAATCCTGCATGTAGAAAAAACACGTCTACTGTCTCTTTGTGTGTTAGATAAGAAAAAAAATACTGAGTATACGAGGCATCGATCACGTCACCCACGGCACCCACCGCATGAGAAGCAAGCGCTGTATCCTCCGAGCCAGCCGCCCACCTCCATCCTTCATGTAGAAAAACATGTCTACTGTCTCTTTCTGTGTTAGATCAGAAAAAAATACTGAGTATACGAGGCATCGATCACGTCACCCACGGCACCCATCGCATGAGAAGCAAGCGCTGTATCCTCTGAGCCAGTCGCCCCTTTTTTTCCGCCATTTTATTGTTGATAAAAACGTCTCATACACAACTTGTGTACTGGATATCTAAAACCGCACAGTGTCGTTCTGTCGCCCACTTTCTTTCCTACCACTTGCTGTTTCTGCTTATCCCACGGTTTCTACGACACCTAAAGCGTTGTCCAAAGGATTCGGGTTGCAGCGCCATGATCACAGGGGCTAGGTACACACATCCACATAACCTCTCAGGTCCACGTACTTTCCATAATGACGTGTAGGAGGTTGATATTTTGCGTGCGTCAACTGATATGCACTGAAATAGTGAGTGACCATAATGCACTTTGTACGATACGATTGCTTGGCAAGAGCCAAATAATGCCATAGCGTTTTTAAAGCGATTGGCGACGTGTAGAATACGAATATTCAAAATGTGTCGGACATGTGCGAGGACATGGCATTTGAAGCACTTTCTTGCGCGACCTCATGGCCAATACATCGGGATCGTTAAAAGAATTGGAGTACATTTATGTGCAGCATCCAACTAGCGTTGTGTACCTTACACGTTACCAAAAACCGTCTGAAGCTGCAACAATCTACTTCAATTAAAATGCGACACCGTCGCCGACTCCCAGTGGCAACTTTCTATTATGGTTCCCTCTGCTTCTTCTTACCCTGGTCACTTTTCGTCCCGGTAGCTTTTTTTTCTATCGATCATTGCTTTGCGATGAATCCAACAAACATGGTTCAACTCCCAGTGGCAACTTTCTATTATGGTTCCAGGTCTTTCCACTTTTCTTCATCCCTGAGCCTTCCGGTGCCTATCAGGGACAGTGTCCACCCGAGCTTGTTCTTCATGTAAACTACTGGCGACTTGGCATTAACATCACACTCAACTCTTGCCGTACGTGCTCTCCACAGGGCATGCAGTCCCACTGCGACGATGACGCTCCTCATTTCTTCGTGAACTTGTCCTCTGAAGTCTAACAGCTTGAGAGTCTCAAATGAAAAATCGTCAGTTAGTTCCAGCGAGGCTCGAAGGTCACCCCAAAACAGCGTTTCTGCAATCCCAGAATACATGTCGAAGGGTCTCCGTTTCTCCACAAATATGACATCTTGGTTCCTGTGGCATAAAGAATCCCTTTCCTTGGAGCCAGACCTTAACAGCGAGTACTTCAATATGGAACCGTACGAAGAAGTCCCTTGTTCCCACGGGTACCGGTAGGCTTCTCACGCGCTTAAGCACGTCATTTGCAGCTGAAGCAGCAAAGTCCTGTCTGTACAGCGGCGGAGGGAACAGACTGGTCACTGTGTCCCAGTACAGCGTTTTTTTCTTCACCTTTGCCAGATATTCCCACGAAAACTTCGTAAGGAAAAAGGTTATGCTCTGCTCGATTTCTTTGTAGAAACGTAGCGTTTTTGTCTCCGCCGCTGGTGTCGCAGTGGTCACAATCCACTGTATCAGGTGTTTGGCTTCTAGGCTTTGCATTGCCGCGCGTAACTCAGGCCGTGCCTCATCTCTAAAGAAGATGAAACGATGTACTTTGATCTTTATCTCCAGGTTGACGACGTTCAGTCCTCCTGCCTGCAGAGGCCAGTACGTGTTCGTCCTTCGCATTCTTTCGAACTTCGACTCCCACACGAAGGTAGCACATGTTCTCTGAAAAAGCTGCGCAACATCAGAGTTCAGTGGTATCACTTGCGCCCAGTAATATAGCGATGGATATAGTACTGCATTGCATATACAGCTCCTGTTGAGCAGAGAGAGCTGACGTCCGCTATAGGGCTGCAACTTGTCGTGCAGAGCATTCAGCTTAGGTTTCCATCTACCAATGTCCCCTGCCTCCTCATCAATGTTGACGCCGAGATATTTCCCTATTGCTTTCGTACATTCAATGCCGAGAAAGCTGTTGCTCTTCACTTCCGAATCACCGAGCCAGGTTCCTTTTGACTTGCTGAGGTTGATCTTGGCCCCCGACGCCTCGCAGAAGGTCTTGATTATTCCGAAGGCAGCTTCCACTTGTCCTGCACTAGCGCAAATGAGCGCCACGTCGTCTGCAAAAGCCAGTAACTTGACTTCTCGCTGCCCTACATTTAGGCCGCTGACTGATTGGCTCTTCACGACTGCACGGCATAGAGGCTCCAGGTATAGCGAGAAGAGTGCGGGGGACATTGGGCATCCCTGCCGTACAGAGTTAGTGATGGGAAATCTCTCTCCTGTATTTCCATTAACCACAAGCTGTGCCGAGATATCTCGATAGCAGATTTGGATCCATCGGCGGAGGTCTTGTCCTACTTCGACGTAACGTAGTAGATCAAATAAAAAAGCATGAGACACTCGATCGAATGCCTGACTGAGATCTGCCTGAAAAACGTCGAACTTGGAGCTGGTTGCCGCTGCAGTTTCTATTACCACTCGCATCATGTGCAGATTTGTTGCTATAGACCTTTTCCTTATGCCATACGACTGATGCTCCCCTATGATTTTGTCCAGGATACTTTCCAACCGTCGTGACAACACCTTTGCGAGTATTTTATAGTCTGTGCACAACAAGCTTATTGGACGAAAATCGGACACTGTCTGTATTCTCTCCTGCAGGCACTTTCTTTTTGGCACTAAAACCGTAAGGCTCTTCCTCATTGATGGCGTCATTAGACCTCTTATTCTCATGTCCTCGAAGACGGTTTCTAAGATGGGATCTATTTCCGCAGCGAACTTCTTATAAAACGCAGAGCCAATACCATCCGGCCCCGGTGCTTTGTTTCTTGGGAGCTTTTTCACTACAGCTTGAATTTCTTTCTCTGTTATCTTCCCTTCTCCTTTTTCTTTTCCCTCTTCTGTCACTTTGGGCACGTGCCTGAAAAGATCCTCTTCCGCTGCATACGCCGCCACCTTCTTACTGAATATGTTCTTGTAGTGCTCCAGAAAAGTAGCTTGCACCATGTCTGCGCCTTCCTGAACTGTGCCGTCCACCATGAGTCTAGTGATTTCATTTCTTTTTACTTTCTCCCTTTCTCAGACAAGAAAGACCTTGCTTGGCGTTTCATAACTTTCAATGGTTTGCAGCCGACTTCTTATTTGTGCTCCTATGAACCTTTGTTTCATCTCCTCTAGGATTTGCCTCTTTATTTCTTTTACATCTTCCATGAAACTTCCGGGATTCATTTCTTCTTCCTTTAAAGCAGTGCATAAGCTTTCTGTGAGCACACTCATTTTCATCTTCCTTTCTGCCGCTCTCATAACTGTGTATTCGATGGCCTTGACCCGAACCTGTTCCTTGAATCTCTCCCAGGAAGGTGCATCCACTCCCTTTTCCTTTAAGTTGGCGATCATTCGTTGAATTTCCTCTACAAACCAGATGTCTTCAAGAACTTCCTCGTTTCTGAGCCAGTCGCCCACATCCATCCTGCATGTAGAAAAACATGTCTACTGTCTCTTTGTGTGTTAGATCAGAAAAAAATAAAATACTGAGTATACGAGGCATGCGATCACGTCACCCACGGCACCCATCGCATGAGAAGCAAGCGCTGTATCCTCTGAGCCAGCCGCCCACCTCCATCATGCATGTAGAAAAACATGTCTACTGTCACTTTGTGTGTTAGATAAGAAAAAAATATTGAGTATACAAGGCATCGATCACGGCACCCATCGTGTGCGAAATATGCGCTGTATCCGCTAGGCCAGCCGCCCACCTCCGTCCTGCATGTAGAAAAAACACGTCTACTGTCTGTTTGTGTGTTAGATAAGAAAAAAAATATTGAGCATACGAGGCATCGATCATGGCACCCATCACGGCACCCATCGTATGCGAAGTAAGCGCTGTATCCACTAGGCCAGCCGCCCACCTCCGTCCTGCATGTAGAAAAAACACGTCTACTGTCTCTTTGTGTGTTAGAGAAGAAAAAAAAATATTGAGCATACAAGGTCTAGCACGGCACCCATCGCATGCGAAGTAGGCACTGTATCCACCAGGCAAGCCTCCCACCTCCATCCTGCATGTAGAAAAAAACATGTCTACTGTCTCTTTGTGTGTTAGATAAGAAAAAAAATATTGAGCATACGAGGCATCGATCACGGCACCCACGGCACCCATCGGATGAGAAGCAAGCGCTGTATCCTCTGAGCCAGCCGCCCACCTCCATCGTGCATGTAAAGAAAACATGTCTACTGTCTCTGTGTGTGTTAGATCACCAAAAAAATATTGAGTATACGAGGCATCGACCACGGCACCCATCGTATGCGAAGTAAGCGCTGTATCCACTAGGCCAGCTTCACACCTCCATCCTGCATGTAGAAAAAAACATGTCTACTGTCTCTTTGTGTGTTAGATAAGAAAAAAATATTGAGCATACGAGGCATCGATCACGGCACCCATCCCGGCACCCATCGTATGCGAAGTAAGTGCTGTATCCACTAGGCCAGCTTCCCACCTCCATCCTGCATGTAGAAAAAAACATGTCTACTGTCTCTTTGTGTGTTAGATAAGAAAAAAATGTTGAGCATACGAGGCATCGATCACGGCACCCACGGCACCCATCGGATGAGAAGCAAGCGCTGTATCCTCTGAGCCAGCCGCCCACCTCCATCGTGCATGTAGAGAAAACATGTCTACTGTCTCTGTGTGTGTTAGATCAGAAAAAAATATTGAGTATACGAGGCATCGATCACGGCACCCATCGTATGCGCAGCAAGCGCTGTATCCACTAGGCCAGCCTCCCACATCCATCGTGCATGTAGAAAAAACATGTCTACTGTCTATTTGTGCGTTAGATAAGAAAAAAAATATTGAGCATACCAGGCATCGATCACGGCACCCACGGCACCCATCGGAAGAGAAGCAAGCGCTGTATCCTCTGAGCCAGCCGCCCACCTCCATCGTGCATGTAGAGAAAACATGTCTACTGTCTTCGTGTGTGTTAGATCAGAAAAAAAATATTGAGTATACGAGGCATCGATCACGGCACCCATCGTGTGCGAAATAAGCGCTGTATCCACTGGTCCAGCCGCCCACCTCCGTCCTGCATGTAGAAAAAACACGTCTACTGTCTGTTTGTGTGTTAGATAAGAAAAAAAATATTGAGCATACGAGGCATCGATCACGGCACCCATCGTATGCGAAGTAAGCGCTGTATCCACTAGGCCAGCCGCCCACGTCCATCCTGCATGTAGAAAAAACACGTCTACTGTCTCTTTGGGTGTTAGAGAAGAAAAAAATATTGAGCATACGAGGTCTAGCACGGCACCCATCGCATGCGAAGTAAGCGCTGTATCCACTAGACCAGCCGCCCACCTCCATCCTGCATGTAGAAAAAAACATGTCTACTGTCTCTTTCTTTGTTAGATCAGAAAAAAATATTGAATATACGAGGCATCGATCACGGCACCCATCGTATGCTAAGTAAGCGCTGTATCCACTAGACCAGCCGCCCTTTTCTTTTTTTTTTTGCTTTTTTTTATTGCACAATATAAAACAAGTAAAGTACATACAGCACACCCTCGTGTGCCTTCGTATTAAAACACGGGCTTACATAGACCCTTCTCAAGACATTCCTCTAACTTTGAGGATGCGGCCGAATGTCGCACAATCTAACCAGTTTACTATCGGAGATAGTTTTTCCCATTGTTTTTCTCCACGGAGCTTCTTGCTTCCGATTAACGATAATGTCCACAAAAGCTTCGCCTTCAGGTAGCTGACGACAGACCTTGCTCTGACGTCTCGTTCAACACGGGCCGTTCGTGCGTTCCACAAAGCATGAAGTCCCGCCATCGTTATAACACTGAGCACGTCACGATGCTTGGAAGCTGCGAAATTCAGAAACTTCAGGGTTTCATAGGTTAGCTCCTCGTTTACATGCAGTGTATCACGCAAGTCACTCCAGAAAAGCACCGCATTCCTACATTCATAGAACACATGGCGAATGTTCTCAGCTTGACCACACACTTCACACTTGTCATCCAGGGGAACAAAGAAACCTTTGCCCTTGAGCCATTGCTTCGTCGGGAGTACCTCTAAGTGGAAGCGTACAAAGAAGTCCTTTGTTCCTGTTGGCACTGGCAGTTTGCGGATCCTTTGAAGTACGTCCTTTCGTTGGATCCCGAGGTACATCTGACGGTAGAGTGGCGGTGGTAAGGTGCTGGTGACTGTGTCCCAATAGAGAGTCTTGCTCTTTACGGTTGCTAGATATTCCCAGGAAAATCTGTCAAGGAAGAACCTAATGCTCTGTGCAATTTCCTGGTAGAATTTCAGAGCCGAGGAATTCTTTACGCCAGGTTGAGTCGTTACGATCCACTGCAAAAGGTGACAGGTTCCCAACGATTGCAATGCTGCCCTTAGTTCTGGCGCCCGTTGCTCCCGAAAATAAATGAAACGCTGTACCTTGATCTTGATTTCGAGATTCATTACATTCAGACCACCAGCGTTCAGGGGCCAAAAAAGGTTTGATCTGCGCATACGCTCAAATGGAGACTGCCACAAAAACGTAGCGCAAAGTCTGTGGTAGCGTTGCACAGTGGTGGCATCGATGGGAATCGCTTGGGCGGTATACAACAATGCTGGGTACAGCACCGCGTTGCAAACGACACTTCGGTGCAAAATCGATAGCTCCCTGCCCTTGTAAGGCTGAAGTTTTCCATGAAACATATTCAGCTTCCGTTGCCACACATCTGCGTTTACTGCTTCCGGGTCCAACTTGGCTCCCAAATATTTACCGAGTTCTTCCGAACATTCAATACCCTTGAAGTTACAAGGCTTGTTTTGCCATTCACCCAACCAGCATCCTTTCGACTTCTTCGTGTTTATCTCTGCTCCCGACTAGACCAGCCGCCCACCTCCATCGCGCATGTAGAAAAAAACATGTCTACTGTCTCTTTGTGTGTTAGATAAGAAAAAAAATATTAAACATACGAGGCATCGATCACGGCACCCATCGCATAAGAAGAAAGCGCTGTATCCTCTGAGCCAGCCGCCCACCTCCATCCTGCATGTAGAAAAAACACGTCTACTGTCTCTGTGTGTTAGATAAGAAAAAAAAAACATCGAGCATACGAGGCAACGATCACGGCACCCACGGCACCCATCGGATAAGAAGCAAGCGCTGTATCCTCTGAGCCAGCCGCCCACCTCCATCGTGCATGTAGAGAAAGCATGTCTACTGTCTCCGTGTGTGTTAGATCAGAAAAAAAATATTGAGTATACAAGGCATCGATCACGGCACCCATCGTGTGCGAAATAAGCGCTGTATCCGCTAGGCCAGCCGCCCACCTCCGTCCTGCATGTAGAAAAAACACGTCTACTGTCTGTTTGTGTGTTAGATAAGAAAAAAAAATATTGAGCATACGAGGTCCAGCACGGCACCCATCGCATCCGAAGTAAGCGCTGTATCCACTAGGCCAGCTTCCCACCTCCATCCTGCATGTAGAAAAAAACATGTCTACTGTCTCTTTGTGTGTTAGATAAGAAAAAAGATATTGAGCATACGAGGCATCGATCACGGCACCCACGGCACCCATCGGATGAGAAGCAAGCGCTGTATCCTCTGAGCCAGCCGCCCACCTCCATCGTGCATGTAAAGAAAACATGTCTACTGTCTCTGTGTGTGTGAGATCACAAAAAAATATTGCGATACGAGGCATCGATCACGGCACCCATCGTATGCGAAGTAAGCGCTGTATCCACTAGGCCAGCTTCCCACCTCCATCCTGCATGTAGAAAAAAAACATGTCTACTGTCTCTTTGTGTGTTAGATAAGAAAAAAATATTGAGCATACGAGGCATCGATCACGGCACCCATCGTACGCGAAGTAAGCGCTGCATCCACTAGGCCAGCTTCCCACGTCCATCCTGCATGTAGAAAAAACCATGTCTACTGTCTCTTTGTGTGTTAGATAAGAAAAAAATATTGAGCATACGAGGCATCGATCACGGCACCCATCGCACAGGAAGTAAGCGCTGTATCCTCTGAGCCAGCCGCCCACCTCCGTCCTGCATGTAGAAAAAACACGTCTACTGTCTCTTTGTGTGTTAGATAAGAAAAAAAAACATTGAGCATACGAGGCAACGATCACGGCACCCATCGGATGAGAAGCAAGCGCTGTATCCACTAGGGCAGCCGCCCACCTCCATCCTGCATGTAGAAAAAACACGTCTACTGTCTCTTTGTGTGTTAGATAGGAAAAAAAATGAGCATACGAGGCATCGATCACGGCACCCACGGCACCCATCGGATGAGAAGCAAGCGCTGTATCCTCTGAGCCTGCCGCCCACCTCCATCCTGCATGTAGAAAAACATGTCTACTGTCTCTTTGTGTGTTAGATAAGAAACAAAAATACTGAGTATACGAGGCATCGATCACGTACCCCACGGCACCCACGGAACCCATCGCATGAGAAGCAAGCGCTGTATCCTCTGAGCCAGCCGCCCACCTCCATCCTGCATGTACAAAAAACATGTCTACTGTCACTTTCTGTGTTAGATAAGAAAAAAACATTGGACATACGGGGCAACAATCACGGCACCCAGCGCATGAGAAGTAAGCGCTGTATCCTCTGAGCCAGCCGCCCACCTCCATCCTGCATGTAGAAAAAAACATGCATACTGTCTCTTTGTGTGTTAGATAAGAAAAAAAAATGCTGAGCATACGAGGCATCGATCACGTCACCCATCATATGCGAAGTAAGCGCTGTATCCACTAGGCCAGCCGCCCACCTCCGTCCTGCATGTAGAAAAAACACGTCTACTGTCTCTTTGTGTGTTAGATAAGAAAAAATACTGAGTATACGAGGCATCGATCACGTCACCCACGGCACCCATCGCATGAGAAGCAAGCGCTGTATCCTCTGAGCCAGCCGCCCTTTTTTTCCCTTTTCGTTCTTTATTTGTCTAAAACCACATTGATCACATCATACACCGCTTGTGTATATCGTATAAAATGCCCTGTTTTCCTTTCTTGGATGCAGCGTCCTTTCAAGATGCGTATGCAGTTTGATGTCGTCCTTCCTGTATATTACACCTTTTTTTCTCCTTGAGCAGTCTTTGTCTCCTCTCTTCTGGAGTTATAAGGGGCGCCGGTGAGTATCTGGTTTTCTTGAAGTTTGTGCCGGTGTCCTTCCACTTGAATTCTTTTCCTCCAGCGTCTGAGGCTCTTATGCTTACTTTGCTGTTCGTTGATGGCACCGATTCCGTCACTCCCCCCATATCATGTCCTTCATCGATTTCTAAAACTTTGCCGCTGTTTGGACTTGCGTCCTGCTGCTCGGTGCTTGCGCTTGATTCTGTGCTGGGCACCACGAAGAATGTTTCGGAGCTCCCTGCTTCGGGAAGACTGTTTTCATGTTGCACAACCTTCGTGTCTTCTGGAGGATGATCTGCTGCTTCGAGAGTCGTTGCCTTCTGCTGAAGAAGCTTCTTATCTGTATCGGCGCCGCTCGTTGTGTCCTCATTGATCCTTCTTTCCGACAGGATGGCTGTTTCGACATCGACTCCTTGTGCTCGCGTCTGCCGCTGTGGCTCAGGCTGGTGCTCTCTTTTCTCTTGCGACGTTGCCCCCGCTTGTGCATTTTCGTCCACGTCCATTAGTTCCGCTGCCGTCATATTTTCGGCAGGTGCCCTCGTCTTGGCAGCGTAGGTACTAATACAGTCATCTTCAACATGGCCGAAATTTCTGCATGTTTTGCACCAGGATGCTTTACATATCTTCCTTAGGTGCCCCACCTTCTTGCACCTGAGACACAGCGGCGGTCTTCCCGGTATATCTATCAAGACCTGGCCTCCCATTATCTTCATAACATGAGGAATGTCCTCCACGGACACCCCGTCACGCAGAATTATCCCAACCTTGCGCGTCGTCGTCTCAACACCTGCGAAGGCTGTTGATCTCCATCGTTCTCGTTCTATTTTTTCCACTTTCCCGTATGCAGTAAGAGCATTGCTCCCTCCATTGCCGAGCCTATGCCGTCCGGTCCCGGCGCTTTGTTCCACCGCAGCTTCTTTATCGCATGCCTTATTTCTTTTTGGGTTATCTTTCCGCCGACCTTTTCCCTGTCTTCTTCTGTCAGCTTCGGGGTACCTTTAAAGATGTCCACGTTGTCCTTTCTATGTATTCCGCCCTGCTCTCCGAAGAAGTCTTTATAATGGTTGTGAAGAATATCGTGGACAATTTCCGATCCCTCGTGTTGCTCGCCGCCCGACATGATCTTCAAAATCTCGTTCTTTCTTGTTCTTTCTCTCTCACGTGATAGGAAGACTTTGGACGGAATCTCATCACGTTCAATGATCTGCAGGCGGCTGCGTATCTGCGCTCCCACATGTTGTCTCCACATACGGTCAGTCATTTATTTTTTATTGCTTTAATGTCTTCCGTGAAGTGACCTGGGTTGGATTCTTCTTGCTTCACTAACCTGCACAAGCTTTTCATCAGAGCTGTCATTTCTTTCTTCCTTTCGAAGGCTCTTCTTTCTGCGTATTCCACAGCGTAGGCACGAACTTTCTGCTTGAAGGATTCCCAAGCCGGTGCGCTCGCTCCTTCCCTCTTCAGAGCATCGATTAACCTCTTTATTTCCTCCAAGAAGGCATCTTCTTCGAGGAGGCTCTCATTCATTTTCCAAGGTGTGTTCCGCTGCTGAGTGTGACGTTTGGCTTTCCTCATCAGTTCCGCAGTGACGAGGGCGTGATCACTAAAAGCCACAGGCACCACTTTGTACGTGATTTCTTCTAGATGAATTCCGCCAGGGATGTAAATCCTATCCAACCTGGCATGAGATTTTCCTTGCCAATGTGTGTACTTAGCTGTGGTATGCTCTTTTCCAGTAATCACATCTACCAAATCATTTTCTTGTAGCAGTCGTTTTAACTCACTCACACTGCTGTCAGACTTATGAGGTTTGTATGTGCCGTCTTCCCTGCGGCATATACAGTTGAAATCCCCAGCTAAAATGACGTGGCTATCCGTAGTGACGAAATGCCGAACGTTGGATTAAAAAAAAGCTTCCTTTCCGAATCTTCATTCGGGGCATAGACACTGACGATCCTTATTATCTCGTTGTTCCAGATGACGTCCACGCACGCCACCCGTCCATTTTGCTCCAAATCACAATCGACAACGGTAATCTTCCTTCCTTTTCTTATCAATATCGCCGTTCCTGCACTGTTGTTTATCGCGGACGCGTGTCGTACAATAAACCATGGCTTGAAAGACTCTACAAGTTCAAACTCGTGCTCCTGGGACGATATTTTCGTCTCTTGAATACAAACAATATCCAGATTTTCCTCGAAAATAATGTTTCTCAGCCACGTTTTCCTTTCATTACGAATTAGGCTGTTGACGTTGATGGTGGCTATTTTTATGTTGCTTTCCATGACGCACAATATAAAAACGGAAGCTTACTTCTTTTCCTTAAGTAGTCCTTGCCTTCTTTCTTCGGGCGTTATTAATGGGGCCGGTGTGTACCTTGACCTCTTGAGGTTGGTTGCAACGTCCTTCCACTTGAACTCTGTCCTACCCTGGTCGGACGCTTTGCTGCCGTCGTTGAGAGTGGCTTGTCCTGCTCCCATCGTGATCCATGGACCGTCCTTTATTTCATCATGCTCATGTGACTTGCCCCTTACCATGGTAAAATCTTCCTGCTCAACGCTCGCCTCACTTTGAGCGTCGGACACTGTACCCCCCCAAAAGGTCCTCATTTGATGCATGTGCTCTAGCACTGTGTTGTTGGCTGTGATCAGGGTCCTCGTTTGAAGGGTCCGCTATACTTCGACGATCTGCTGAACCCATTTCTTTATCCGGCGTAACGTCTGCGTTGTCCTCAACCACAATTGTCTCTACGCCAGTCTGTCCAGCCAACGGCACGATGACTTCATCTTGCTTTGCTGGCGCTTAACAGTTGCGCTCCGGACGGGAGTCCGAACCTCTCAACATTTCATTGGACTCGGCCTTGGGAGTTTGCTTTTCTTCGGCGGTCCTCGCTTGAGCATTTTCTTCTACGTCCATGAGGTCTATTGCCGCTACATCTGCCGCAGGTGTTCTGGTCTTCGATGCATAGGTGCTGACACAGTCCTCCTGTGTGTGGCCGAAGCTCCTGCATGTTCTACACCATGGCGACCTACAAACCTTCCGCAGGTGGCCGATCCTCTTGCACCTGAGACATAATGGGGGCCTTCCGGGAATATCAATTAAGACCTGGCCTCCCATGATCCTCATGACATGTGGAATGCCCTCAACGGACACCCCGTCCCGCAGCACCATTTCTACCTTGCGCGTCGTGGTTTCAGCGCCTGCGAAAGCAGTGGATCTCCAGCGTTCTCTTTCAATATTTCCAACTTTGCCGTATGTACTTAGCGCATTGATCACAGCAGCATCCGACACATGCATCGGCAGCCATTGAATTGAGAACTGGATTTCTTTTAGATTAGGATCCAGTATGATGCACTTTTTATTCTTCACAGCGATCTGTTTCATCCTTGCAAGTTTTTCCTTGGGCAGCCTTGAATGGAGCGTCAGCGCCCAGACATGATTATAGAGATAGGCGCCAAATTGGGCCACATCTTCTTTGTCGATAACCGAAAAGACGCCTTCGGCAAAATCATCCGCCCGATATGGCCTCGCTGATGGGTCCGCGTGCAGAAAAAGAGTGTTGAAAGACACGTTACCTGTGGGCAGTGTGGGCAGAAGCAGTCCGTAATTCTCCGATGACGAATTTGCCAAAGAGCATGCTGTAGAATCCCGGCTAGTGTAGCCGTGTCAGGGTTAGCTGCTCCTGCGGAGCTCATGATTTCCACAACCTTTCGCTATCGCTGCCGGAAGTAGAATGTCTGAGCCAGCCGCCCACCTCCATCCTGCATGCAGAAAAAACATGTCTACTGTCTCTTTCTGTGTTAGATAAGAAAAAAAATATTGAGCATACGAGGCATCGATCACGGCACCCATCGCATGAGAAGTAAGCGCTGTATCCTCTGAGCCAGCCGCACACCTTCATCGTGCATGTAGAAAAAACATGTCTACTGTCTCTTTGTGTGTTAGATAAGAAAAAACAAATTGAGCATACGAGGCATCGATCACAGCACCCATCACATGAGAAGTAAGCGCTGTATCCTCTGAGCCAGCCGCACACCTCCATCCTGCATGTAGGAAAAACATGTCTACTGTCTCTTTGTGTGTTAGATAAGAAAAAAAATATTGAGCATACGAGGCATCGATCGCGGCACCCATCGCATGAGAAGCAAGCGCGGTATCTTCTGAGCCAGCCGCAACCTCTATCCTGCATGTAGAAAAAAACATGTGTACTGTCTCTTTGTGTGTTAGATAAGAAAAAAAATTGAGCATACGAGGCATCGATCACAGCACCCATCACATGAGAAGTAAGCGCGGTATCCCCTGAGCCAGCCGCACACCTCCATCGTGCATGTAGAAAAAACATGTCTACTGTCTCTTTCTGTGTTAGATCAGAAAAAAAATATTGAGCATACGAGGCATCGATCGCGGCAGCCATCGCATGAGAAGCAAGCGCTGTATCCTCTGAGCCAGCCGCCCACCTCCGTCCTGCATGCAGAAAAACATGTCTACTGTCTGTGTGTTAGATAAGAAAAAAAATTGAGCATTCGAGGCATCGATCACAGCACCCATCACATGAGAAGTAAGCGCGGTATCCTCTGAGCCAGCCGCACACCTCCATCGTGCATGTAGAAAAAAAACATGTCTACTGTCTCTTTCTGTGTTAGATCAGAAAAAAATATTGAGCATACGAGGCATCGATCACGTCACCTACGGCACCCATCGCATGAGAAGCAAGCGCTGTATCCTCTGAGCCAGCCGCCCACCTCCATCCTGCATGTAGAAAAACATGTCTACTGTCTCTTTGTGTGTTAGAAAAGAAAAAAAATATTGAGCATACGATGCATCGATCACGGCACCCATCGCATGAGAAGTAAGCGCTGTATCTTCTGAGCCAGCCGCACACCTCCATCCTGAATGTAGAAAAAACATGTCTACTGTCTCTTGCTGTGTTAGATCAGAAAAAAAATACTGAGTATACGAGGCATCGATCACGGCACCCACGGCACCCATCGCGTGAGAAGCTCAGTCCATCTTTCCTCGTCTCGCAAGTTATTTGTCCCAATTAGGGATATCGTCCACATGAGCGTATGTTTGAGGTATTCTACAGACGACTTCCGGCGAACATCACATTGAACGCGTGCTGTTCTTGCTTTCCAAAGAGCGTGTAGCCCTGCCATTGCTATCACACTTAGCGTTTCAATGTAGTTGGTGTCTGCAAAGACAAGGAACTTCAGGCTTTGGTACGGAAAAACTTCATTCACACGCAGAGTTGCCCTCAAGTCGCTCCAAAAAAGTATGGCGTTCCTGCATTCATAAACTATGTGACGAATGGTCTCCTCTTGGCCACATACATCGCATCTTGCGTGCTGAGGCACGAAGAAGCCTTTGTCTCTAAGCCACTGGTTTGCTGGCAGCACTTCAATGTGAAACCGGATATAAAAATCCTTGGTTCCGGTGGGAACAGGCAATTTCCGGACCCTCTTTAGAACATCTTGCTGACTGAGCGCTGTATACTGCTGCCTGTAGAGAGGTGTCGGGAAGGAACTGGTAACAGTGTCCCAATAGAGCGTCTTCTTTTTAACCGTTGCAAGGTATTCCCACGAGAATTTCTCCAGGAAGAAGTCTATGCTGTGCTCGATGTCCTTGTAGAACGTCAGACCGCCTGCTACTCCTATAGAAGCTACGGTGGTTGCAATCCACTTTATCAGGTTCCGCGTGCCCAGTTTTTGTAGCCCAGCTCGCAGCTCCGGTGCGCGCTGATCGCGGAAGTATATAAAGCGCTGAACTTTCAGTTTTATCTCCAAGTTCACCAAATTAAGTCCTCCAGCCTGCAAGGGCAGAAACAGATTCGTCCTACGCATGCGCTCGAAAGTAGATATCCACAGATATGTGGCGCAGATTCTGTGGTAGCGCTGCACAGTCTTCGTATCGACATGAGCAACCTGGGCCGTGTACAGCACAGTAGGATAAAGGACTGTGTTGCATATATGGCTTCGGTGTAGCAGGGATAACTCTCTTCCATTGTAAGACTGCAATTTCCCGTGTAGCGCGTTGAGCTTTACTGGCCATGTTCCAGAATCCTCATTTGTTGTGTCCATGTTGACTCCCAGGTACTTTCCCAGCTCCGGCGAGCACTCGATGCCCATGATGTTTGTGGGCTTGCTTTGCCATTCTCCCAGCAGGCAGACTGTCGACTTCGCCGTGTTGATTTTAGCTCCTGATGCTTCACAGAAGGATAGCAACGTTTGCAGCGCAGACTTCACATGTTGTTCATCCATGCAGATGATAGCCACGTCGTCTGCGTACGCCAGGATCTTGATATCCTGTTGGGCTAGATTGAGTCCGCTGATTTCTTTGTTGTTCATAATCAGGCGACAGAGTGGCTCGAGGTAAAGTGAAAACAAGGCCGGTGACATTGGACAACCTTGCCGAACGGAACTCTTGACGGCGAACCTTCGCCCTATGTTCCCGTTTACAATCAGCTGTGCTGAGATCTCTGTGTAGCAGATTCGAATCCACTGCTCCAGGTTTCCTCCTACGCCGATCCACTGTAAGAGGTGGAACAAAAACTCGTGGCACACTCGGTCGAATGCCTGACTTAAGTCTACTTGGAAGGCAGCCAACGGGCAACCCGTCACTCTTGCTATTTCGCATGCCGTTCTCATGATGTGGAGGTTGACCGCGATTGTTCGACCCTTGACTCCGTAGCTCTGATGTCCACCGATGATCTTGTCGAGCAGACTGTCAAGTCGTCGAGCGAGCACCCTAGTCAGGATTTTATAATCTGTGCACAGTAAGCTTATAGGGCGCAGATCTGACGCTGAGAAGGCGCCGTCCGGAGTCGACTTTTTCGGTATTAGCACGGTATGGCTCTTCCGCATGGACGGTGGCATCAACTGCCGGCATTTAATGTCCTCGAAGACTGTTTCGAGGATCGCCGTTAGTTCTTCCTGGAAAGCCTTGTAGAACGCTGAGCCTAGGCCGTCAGGACCCAGAGCTTTGTTTCTTGGAAGCTTTTTGATCACACGGCTGATCTCACTTTGCGTTATTCCCCCGTCCACTTTTTCTCTGTCAGCATCGGTGAGCTTTGGCATGTGCTTGAAGAGTTCTGCATTCAATCCTGGTGCGTTATCCTGCTTCTCGAACAGGTCTTTGTAGTGGTTGTACAGTGCTACCTCCACCGCCTCATTGCCCTTCAATAGTCCACCTTCTGTCTTTAAGCTTTTTATCTCATTCTTCATAACTCTTTCCCGTTCACGTGCGTGAAATACTTTACTTGGTGCTTCATCGCGATGAATGACTTCCACACGGCTTCGTATCTGTGCTCCGACGTAGCGCTCCCGCGTCCGCTCCAGTATGCGCTTCTTTATTACTTTAATATCTGCTGTAAATCTTCCAGGACATACCTCCTCTTCTTTTAATATCGTCATCAGGCTTCCATATAATGTTTTCATTTCGCTTCTGCTTTCAAAAGCTCTTGCTTCTGAGCGCTCAATGGCCTTCAGCCGCACTTGCTCCCTGAATATTTCCCAGGAAGCGGCGTTCACTCCATCCCCCTTCATACTGTTAATCAGGTCCCTTATCTCCTTCTTGAACTTTTCATCTTCGATAATTTTTTCGTTTAGGTTCCAGGGTAAGTTGCGGTGCCGATTGCCCTTGTTGTCCCATTTAAGATGAGCGATTACTAATCCGTGATCTGTGAAAGCCATTGGTACGACTCTGTACATGGTTGTGCGCAGCTTAATTTCACCGGAGAGGTAGATACGGTCCAGTCTGGCATGTGAGCTACCTTGCCAGTGCGTAAATTTTGCCGCGGCATCTTCATTTCCAATTGCTACATCTTGAAGGTCATGTCCCTGCAGCAACCTTTTTAGCTCTTTCACGCTGTTCTGCTTCTTCAGATTTTTGTAGGTGCAATCTTGAGGTCGGCAGACACAGTTGAAGTCTCCGGCTATTATCAGTTTACTTCTTGTGTCTAGAAAATGAGACACGCTGGTTTCGAAGAAAAGTTTTCGTTCGTTATCTTCATTCGGGGCATGCTTATCACGCGTATGATCTCTTCATTCCAGACCCAGTCCACACACACCACACGCCCGTTCTCCTCCAATTCATAATCGATGACGGTGACACCGCTTCTCTTTTTGATCATGATCCCTGTCCCTGCGCTTCCATTTACAGCCGATGCATGCAACACGATGAATTGCTGTTTAAAATATTCTACGAACTCGACCTCTTGCTCCTTCGACGATATCTTCGTTTCTTGTATGCAAATTATGTCGAGGCTGTTTTCAAAAATTGTAGTCTTCAGCCAGGCTTTCCTTTCTTTCCGTATCAGACTGTTTACGTTCAACGTTGCTATCTTTAACTTGGCTTTCATGGTGTATGGTCTTAAATAAAATGCTTACTTTTGGCCTTTGAGAAGCTGAAGTCGTTGCCTTCGTTCTTCTGGAGTTATTAGCAGGGCAGGTGTGTACCTCGATTTCCTTAAGTTTGAGATGGCGTCCTTCCATTTCAGATCATTTCGGCCATTATCTGCACATCGTCCGCTCTACTCATTGCAGATCAGCGGTAGTTGCACGCGTACACGCGTGTTTAGCCGACACGTACAAAATAAAAAGAATAACCTATAATTTGGAAAAATGCCATATGTCGAAAACAAACGTGCACAGTTCATCAGGCGGCCACTGTTACCCGGAATACCGCATACACGCGTGTTTAGCCCGCACGTACAAAATAAAAAGAATCACTAATAATTCGAAAATAATGCCGCATGTTGAAAGCATAAATGTACACAGTTCATCAGGCAGCCACTGTTGCCCAGAATACTGGATACACGCGTGTCTAGTCCGCACGGTGCAAATAAAAGGAACCTCCATCCTGCATATATAAAAAAACATGTCTACAGACTCTTTGTGTGTTAGATCAGAAAAAAATATTGAGCATACGAGGCTCGATCACGGCACCCATCGTATGCGAAGAAAGCGCTGTATCCACTAGGCCAGCCGCCAACCCCCGCCTTGCATGTAAAAAAAAAACATGTATACTGTCTCTTTGTGTGTAAGATAAGAAAAAAAACATTGAACATATCAGGTCAGAATCACGGCACCTACGGCACCCATCGCATGAGAAGCAAGCGCTGTATCCTCTGAGCCAGCCGCCCACCTCCATCGTGCATGTAGAAAAAACATGTCTGCTGTCTCTTTGTGTGTTAGATAAGAAAAAAAAAATATTGAGCATACGAGACATCGATCACGGCACGATCGATCGAGTCCGCAAGTACAAAATAAAAATAACACCTATAATTTGAAAATAATGCCATATCTCGTAAGCATAAACGTGCGCTGTCCATCAGGCAGCCACTGTTGCCTGGAATACCGCATACATGCGTGTTTAGTCCGCACGTACAAAATACATAGAATCACCTATAATTTGAAAATAATGCCATATGTCGAAAGCATGAACGTGCGTTGTTCATCAGGCAGCAACTGTTGCCTGGAATACCACATACATGCTTGTTTAGTCCGCACGTGCAAAATAAAAAGAATCACCTATATTTTCAAAATAATGCCATATGTCGAAAGCATAAACTTGCGCAGTTCATCAGGCAGCCACTGTTGCGCGGAATACCGCATACGCGTGTGTTTAGTCTGCACGTGCAAAATAAAACGATTCACCTATAATTTGAAAATAATGCCATATGTCGAAAACATAAACGTGCACAGTTCATGAGGCGGCCACTCTTCCCCGGAATCCCGCATACACGCGTGTTTAGTCCGCACGTACAAAATAAAAAGAATCAACTATAATTTGAAAAAAAATGCCATATGTCGAAAGGATAAATGTGCACAGTTCATCAGGCAGCCACTGTTGCGCGGAATACTGCATACACGCGTGTTTAGTCTGCACGTACAAAATAAAAAGAATCGCCTATAATTTGAAAATAATGCCATATGTCGAAAGCAAAAACATGCGTTGTTCATCAGGCAGCCACTGTAGCCTGGAATACCGCATACACGCGTGTTTAGTCCGCACGTACAACATCAAAAGAACACCTATAAGTTGAAAATAATGGCATATGTCGTAAGGATAAACGTGCACAGTTCATCAGGAAGTCACTGTTGCCGGGAATACCGCATACACGCGTGTTTAGCCGGCACGTACAAAATAAAAAGAATCACCTATAATTTGGAAAAATGCCATATGTTGAAAACAAACGTGCACAGTTCATCAGGCGGCCATTGTTGCCCAGAATACCCCATACACGCGTGTTTAGCCCGCACGTACACAATAAAAAGAATCACCAATAATTTGAAAATAATGCCACATGTTGAAAGCATAAATGTACACAGTTCATCAGGCAGCCACTGTTGCCCGGAATACTGGATACACGCGTGTCTAGTCCGCACGCAGCAAATAAAAGGAACATCTATAAGTTGAAAACAATGCCATATGTCGAAAGCATAAACTTGCGCAGTTCATCAGGCATCCACAGTTGCCCGGAATACCTCATACATGCGTGTTTAGTCCGCACGTGCAAATTAAAAAGAATCACCTATAATTTGAAAATAATGCCATATGTCGAAAGCAGATACGTGCGCTCTTGATCATGCAGCGACTGTTGCTTGGAATACCGCATACACGCGCATTTATTCCGCACTTTCAAAATAAAAAATCACCTATAATTTGAAAATAATGCCATATGTCAAAAGCATAAACGTGCTCAGATCATCTGGCGGCCACTGTAGCCCGGAATACCGCATACACGCGTGTTTAGTCCGCACGTAAAAAATAAAAAAAATCACCTGTTATTTGAAAATAATGCCATATGTTCAAAGCATAAACGTACGCAGTTCATCAGGCAGCCACTGTTGCGCGGAATACCGCATACACGCGTGTTTAGTCCGCACGTACAAAATAAAAAGAATCACCTATAATTTGAAAATAATGCCATATGTCGAAAGCATAAACGTGCGCTGTCCATCAGGCAGCCACTGTTGCGCAGAATACCGCATACACGCGTGTTTAGTCCGCACGTACAAAATAAAAAGAATCACCTGTAATTTGAGAATAATGCCATATGTCGAAACCATAAACGTACGCAGTTCATCAGGAAGCCATTGTTGCCCGGAATACCGCATACACGCGTGTTTAGTCCGCACGAACAAAATAAAAAGGTCACCTATAATTTGAAAATAATGCCATATGTCAAAAGCATAAACGTGCGGAGTTCATCAGCCAGCCACTGTTGCCCGGAATACCGCATACACACCTGTTTAGTCCGCACATACAAAATAAAAAGAATACCTATAATTTGGAAATAATGCCATATGTCGAAAGGATAAACGTGCACAGTTCATCAGGCAGCCACTGTTGCGCGGAATAACGCATACACGCATCTTTAGACCGCACGTACAAAATAAAAAGAATCACCTATAATTTGAAAATAGTGCCATATGTCGAAAGGACAAACGTGCACAGTTCATTAGGCAGCCACTGTTGTCCGGAATGCCGCCTACACGCGTGTTTAGCACAGACGTACAAAATAAAAAATACCTATAATTTGAAAATAATGCCATATGTTGAAAGCATAAACGTGCGCAGTTCATCAGGCAGCCACTGTTACCCGGAATACCGCATACACGCGTGTTTAGTCCGCACGTACAAAATAAAAAATCACCAATAATTTGAAAATAATGCCATATGTCGAAATCATAAACGTGCACAGTTCATTAGGCAGCCACTGTTGTCCGGAATGCCGCCTACACGCGTGTTTAGTCCGCACGTACAAACCAAAAATAATCACCTATAATTTGAAAATAATGCCATATGTTGAAATCATAAACGTGCACAGTTCATTAGGCAGCCAGTGTTGTCCGGAATACCGCCTACACGCGTGTTTAGTCCCCACGTACAAAATAAAAATCAGCTATAATTTGAAGATAAAGCCATATGTTGAAAGCATCAACGTGCGCAGTTCATCAGGCAGCCACTGTTGCCTGGAATACCGCATACAGGCGTGTTTAGTCCGCACATACTAAATAAAAAGAACACCTATAATTTGGAAATAATGCCATATGTCGAAAGGATAAACGTGCACAGTTCATCAGGCAGCCACTGTTGCGCGGAATAACGTATACACGCATGTTTAGTCCGCACATACAAAATAAAAAGAACACCTATAATTTGAAAATAATGCCATATGTCGAAATGATAAACGTGCACAGTTCAAGAGGCAGCCACTGTTGCGCGGAATACCGCATACACGCGTGTTTAGACCGCACGCACAAAATAAAAAGAATCACCTATAATTTGAAAATAATGCCATATGTCAAAAGCAAAAACATGCGCCGTTCATCAGGCAGCCACTGTTGCGCTGAATACCGCATACAACAGTGTTTAGTCCGCACGTACAAAATAAAAAGAATCACCTATAATTTGAAAATAATGCCATATGTCGAAATCATAAACGTGCGCAGTTCATCAGACAGCCACTGTTGCGCGGAATACCGCATACACGCGTGTTTAGTCCGCACGTACAAAATAAAAAATCACCTATAATTTCAAAATAATGCCATATGTCGAAAGCATAAACGTGCACAGTTCATTAGGCAGCCACTGTTGTCCGGAATGCCGCCTACACGCGTGTTTAGTAGACACGTACAAAATAAAAAAATACCTATAAGTTGAAAATAAGGCCATATGTTGAAAGCATAAACGTGCGCAGTTCATCAGGCAGCCACTGTTGCCCGGAATACCGCATACACGCGTGTTTAGTCAGCGCGTACAAAATAAAAAGAATCGCGTGTAATTTTAAATATGTTGAAAGCATAAACGTGCGCAGTTATCAGGCAGCCACTGTTGCCCGGAATACCGCATACACGCGTGTTTAGTCCGCACGTACAAAATAAAAAGAATACATATAATTTGAAAATAATGGCGTATGTCGAAAGCATAAATGTGCACAGTTCATTAGGCAGCCACTTTGTCCGGAATACCGCCTACACGCGTGTTTAGTCCCCACGTACAAAATAAAAAGGTCACGTATAATTTGAAAATAATGCCATATGTCAAAAGCATAAACGTGCGCAGTTCATCAGGCAGCCACTGTAGCCGGAATACCGCATACACGCGTGTTTAGTCCGCACGTACAAAATAAAAAGAATCGCGTGTAATTTGAAATAATGCCATATGTTGAAAGCATAAACGTGTGCAGTTCATCAGGCAGCCACTGTTGCGCGGAATACCGCATACACGCGTGTTTAGTCCGCACGTACAAACTAAAAAGAGTCACCTATAATTTGAAAATAATGCCATATGTCGAAGGGATAAATGTTCACAGTTCATCAGGCAGCCACTGTTGCGCGGATTACCGCATACACGCGTGTTTAGTCCGCACGTACAAAAGAATCACCTATAAGTTGAAAATAATGCCTTATGTCGAAAGCATAAGTATGCGCTGTTCACCAGGCAGCCACTGTTGCCTGGAATACCGCATACACGCGTGTTTAGTCCGCACGTACAAAATAAAAAGAATCGCGCATAATTTGAAATTAATGCCATTTGTTGAAAGCATAAACGTGTGCAGTTCATCAGGCAGCCACTGTTGCCCGGAATACCGCATACACGCGTGTTTAGTCCGCACGAACAAAATAAAAAGGTCACCTATAATTTGAAAATAATGCCATATGTCAAAAGCATAAACGTGCAGAGTTCATCAGCCAGCCACTGTTGCCCGGAATACCGCATACACACCTATTTAGTCCGCACATACAAAATAAAAAGAATACCTATAATTTGGAAATAATGCCATATGTCGAAAGGATAAACGTGCACAGTTCATCAGGCAGCCACTGTTGCGCGGAATAACGCATACACGCATCTTTAGACCGCACGTACAAAATAAAAAGAATCACCTATAATTTGAAAATAGTGCCATATGTCGAAAGGATAAACGTGCACAGTTCATTAGGCAGCCACTGTTGTCCGGAATGCCGCCTACACGCTTGTTTAGTACAGACGTACAAAAAAAAAACCTATAATTTGAAAATAATGCCATATGTTGAAAGCATAAACATGCGCAGTTCATCAGGTAGCCACTGTTGCCCGGAATACCGCATACACGCGTGTTTAGTCCGCACGTACAAAATAAAAAATCACCAATAATTTGAAAATAATGCCATATGTCGAAAGCATAAACGTGCACAGTTCATTAGGCAGCCACTGTTGTCCGGAATGCCGCCTACACGCGTGTTTAGTACACACGTACAAAATAAAAATACCTGTAATTTTAAAATAATGCCATATGTTGAAAGCATAAACGTGCGCAGTTCATCAGGCAGCCACTGTTGCCCGGAATACCGCATACACACCTGTTTAGTCCGCACATACAAAATAAAAAGAACACCTATAATTTGGAAATAATGCCATATGTCGAAATCATAAACGTGCACAGTTCATTAGGCAGCCACTGTTGCGCGGAATACCGCATACACGCGTGTTTAGTCCGCACGTACAAACCAAAAAGAATCACCTATAATTTGAAAATAATGCCATATGTCGAAATCATAAACGTGCACAGTTCATTAGGCAGCCAGTGTTGTCCGGAATACCGCCTACACGCGTGTTTAGTCCCCACGTACAAAATAAAAATCAGCTATAATTTGAAAATAAAGCCTTATGTTGAAAGCATCAACGTGCGCAGTTCATCAGGCAGCCACTGTTGCCTGGAATACCGCATACACGCGTGTTTAGTCCGCACATACTAAATAAAAAGAACACCTATAATTTGGAAATAATGCCATATGTCGAAAGGATAAACGTGCACAGTTCATCAGGCAGCCACTGTTGCGCGGAATAACGCATACACGCATGTTTAGTCCGCACATACAAAATAAAAAGAACACCTATAATTTGAAAATAATGCCATATGTCGAAATGATAAACGTGCACAGTTCAAGAGGCAGCCACTGTTGCGCGGAATACCGCATACACGCGTGTTTAAACCGCACGCACAAAATAAAAAGAATCACCTATAATTTGAAAATAATGCCATATGTCAAAAGCAAAAACATGCGCCGTTCATCAGGCAGCCACTGTTGCGCTGAATACCGCATACAACAGTGTTTAGTCCGCACGTACAAAATAAAAAGAATCACCTATAATTTGAAAATAATGCCATATGTCGAAATCATAAACGTGCGCAGTTCATCAGACAGCCACTGTTGCGCGGAATACCGCATACACGCGTGTTTAGTCCGCACGTACAAAATAAAAAATCACCTATAATTTCAAAATAATGCCATATGTCGAAAGCATAAACGTGCACAGTTCATTAGGCAGCCACTGTTGTCCGGAATACCGCCTACACGCGTGTTTAGTAGACACGTACAAAATAAAAAATACCTATAAGTTGAAAATACCCAAGCAGCACAATGTACTGAAAGTCAAGTGCAATAGGGGTGGACGATATGTGTCTTATCGATGTTCCTAAGTTTCACGAGTCTGTTCAAGGCCATTCACCTACCCGTCCACCCCTATTGCACCCGACTTTCAGTACATTTTGCTGCTTGGGTAAGGCCATATGTTGAAAGCATAAACGTGCGCAGTTCATCAGGCAGCCACTGTTGCCCGGAATACCGCATACACGTGTGTTTAGTCCTCATATACAAAATAAAAAGGACACCTATAATTTGGAAAAAGTGCCACATGTCGAAAGAGTAAACGTGCACAGTTCAACAGGCAGACACTGTTGCGCGGAATACCGCATACACGCGTGTTTAGACCGCACGTACAAAATAAAAAGAATAACCTATAATTTGAAAATAATGCCATATGTCGAAACCATAAACGTGCGCAGTTCATCAGGCAGCCACTGTTGCGCGGAACACCGCATACACGCGTGTTTAGTCCGCACGTACAAACCAAAAAGAATAATCTATAATTTGAAAATAATGCCATATGTCGAAAGCATAAACGTTCGCAGTTCATTAGGCAGCCACTGTTGCGCGGAATACCGCATACACGCGTGTTTAGTCCGCACGTACAAACCAAAAAGAATCACCTATAATTTGAAAATAATGCCATATGTCGAAAGCATAAACGTGCACAGTTCATTAGGCAGCCACTGTTGCCCGTAATACCGCATACACGCGTGTTTAGTCCGCACGTACAAAATAAAAAGAACACCTATAATTTGAAAATAATGTCATATGTCGAAATCATAAACGTGCGCAGTTCATCAGGCAGCCACTGTTGCGCGGAATACCGCATACACGCGTGTTTAGTCCAGACGTACACACCAGAAAGAATCACCTATAATTTGAAAATAATGCCATATGTCGAAAGCATACAGTTCATTAGGCAGCCACTGTTGCCCGGAATACCGCATACACGCGTGTTTAGTCCGCACGTACAAAATAAAAAAATCACCAATATTTTGAAAATAATGCCATATGTCGAAAGCATAAACGTGCACAGTTCATTAGGCAGCCACTGTTGTCCGGAATGCCGCCTACACGCGTGTTTAGTACAAACGTACAAAATAAAAAATACCTATAATTTGAAAATAATGCCATATGTTGAAAGCATAAACGTGCGCAGTTCATCAGGCAGCCACTGTTGCGCGGAACACCGCATACACGCGTGTTTAGTCCGCACGTACACACCAAAAAGAATCACCTATAATTTGAAAATAATGCCATATGTCGAAAGCATACAGTTCATTAGGCAGCCAGTGTTGTCCGGAATACCGCATACACGCGTGTTTAGTCCTCATATACAAAATAAAAAGGACACCTATAATTTGGGAAAATGCCATATGTCGAAAGCATAAACGTGCACAGTTCATTTGGCAGCCACTGTTGTCCGGAATGCCGCCTACACGCGTGTTTAGTACAAACGTACAAAATAAAAAATACCTATAATTTGAAAATAATGCCATATGTCGAAAGAGTAAACGTGCACAGTTCAACAGGCAGCCACTGTTGCGCGGAATACCGCATACACGCGTGTTTAGACCGCACGCACAAAATAAAAAGAATCACCTATAATTTGAAAATAATGCCTTATGTCGAAAGCATACAGTTCATTAGGCAGCCACTGTTGCCCGGAATACCGCATACACGTGTGCTTAGTCCGCACCTACAAAATAAAAAATCAACTATAATTTGAAAATAATGCCATATGTCGAAAGCATAAACTTGCACAGTTCATTAGGCAGCCACTGTTGTCCGGAATGCCGCCTACACGCGTGTTTAGTACACACGTACAAAATAAAAAATACTTATAATTTGAAAATAAGGCCATATGTTGAAAGCATAAACGTGCGCAATTCATCAGGCAGCCACTGTTGCCCGGAATACCGCATACACACGTGTTTAGTCCGCACATACAAAATAAAAAGGACACCTATAATTTGGAAAAAAATGCCACATGTCGAAAGAGTAAACGTGCACAGTTCAACAGGCAGCCACTGTTGCGCGGAATACCGCATACACGCGTGTTTAGACCGCACGTACAAAATAAATAGAATATCCTATAATTTGAAAAGAATGCCATATGTCAAAAGCATAAACATGCGCCGTTCATCAGGCAGCCACTGTTGCGCGGAATACCGCATACAACAGTGTTTAGTCCGCACGTACAAAATAAAAAGTATCATCTATGATTTGAAAATAATGCCATATGTCGAAAGGATAAACGTTCACAGTTCATCAGGCAGCCACTGTTGCGCGGATTACCGCATACACGCGTGTTTAGTCCGCACGTACAAAAGAATCACCTATAATTTGAAAATAATGCCATATGTCGAAATCATAAACGTGCGCAGTTCATCAGGCAGCCACTGTTGCGCGGAACACCGCATACACGCGTGTTTAGTCCGCACGTACAAACCAAAAAGAATCATCTATAATTTGAAAATAATGCCATATGTCGAAAGCATAAACGTTCGCAGTTCATTAGGCAGCCACTGTTGCGCGGAATATCGCATACACGCGTGTTTAGTCCGCACGTACAAACCAAAAAGAATCACCTATAATTTGAAAATAATGGCATATGTCGAAAGCATAAACGTGCACAGTTCATTAGGCAGCCACTGTTGCGCGGAATACCGCATACACGCGTGTTTAGTCCGCACGTACAAAATAAAAAGAACACCTATAATTTGAAAAATAATGTCATATGTCGAAATCATAAACGTGCGCAGTTCATCAGGCAGCCACTGTTGCGCGGAATACCGCATACACGCGTGTTTAGTCCAGACGTACACACCAAAAAGGATCACCTATAATTTGAAAATAATGCCATATGTCGAAAGCATACAGTTCATTAGGCAGCCACTGTTGCCCGGAATACCGCATACACGCGTGTTTAGTCCGCACCTACAAAATAAAAAATCAACTGTAATTTGAAAATAATGCCATATGTCGAAAGCATAAACGTGCACAGTTCATTAGGCAGCCACTGTTGTCCGGAATGCCGCCTACACGCGTGTTTAGTACACACGTACAAAATAAAAAAATACCTATAATTTGAAAATAATGCCATATGTTGAAAGCATAAACGTGCGCAGTTCATCAGGCAGCCACTGTTGCGCGGAATACCGCATACACGCGTGTTTAGTCCGCACGTACACACCAAAAAGAATCACCTATAATTTGAAAATAATGCCATATGTCGAAAGCATACAGTTCATTAGGCAGCCAGTGTTGTCCGGAATACCGCATACACGCGTGTTTAGTCCTCATATACAAAATAAAAAGGACACCTATAATTTGGGAAAATGCCATATGTCGAAAGCATAAACGTGCACAGTT